>NC_045510.1:15933882-16271275 GCF_009650955.1 Corvus moneduloides
ACTTCTCAGAGTTGCAAAGTCAGATGCAACGACAACTTATGTCCAACCCAGAAATGATGGTTCGGATAATGGAAAATCCATTTGTTCAGAGCATGCTTTCAAATCCTGACCTGATGAGACAGTTAATTATGGCTAACCCTCAAATGCAGCAACTGGTACAGAGAAATCCAGAAATCAGTCACATGCTGAATAATCCAGATATAATGAGACAGGTATGTAGAAAGAACTTTCATGACCTTTGATTATATTGTAACTGGGAACAAAAGAGCAAGAATTGGACATGCTTATATGAGTGCTGAAATATTACTGAGGAATTTAGGCTTGTTAGACAATCTGTAAAAGGTCACTATAGGAAATGGATGCTTTATTTCTAGCTGCTGATGTCTGAAATAAGATAATTTTTAAAAAGCATAGTTTTGAAAAATGCTGAAGACTGTATAATCATATATTGAGTTTAGAGTTGAATGCCATTTGAAATCTCCTGTTGTCTAGTCAACAGTGAGTTTACTATAAATTAATAATTCTCCAAAATACTGCTTATTTCCAGTTTATGTAACTGTGAGTACTTTTGATTACTTCTAAATTATGTTATGTAAGGTTATGTGACAAGGCATCAAGAAACAAGTGGAGGCTTTGGAAAATTTAGATATTTATTTTTCAAGTTTGTGCCGGTTTGGACAAATTTGGAGGAAAATATCCTCTGATAGAAGGCAGGTCACAACCAGGTTCGGGAAAAAAGAAATTTTCCTCGGAGGAAAGTGAAAGAGATAAAAACTATTTATTTAACAAACACACAAGAAAAGGATAATAATGCTAAATAATAAAACCTCTCGCTGTGGAGAGAAACCTGGGAAAATTTCAGAGTCCTTCTTGTAGATGTGGTCTCTCTCCTCCTCCTCGGAGCTGGGTCGTGGGCCCACCTCCAGGGCCTCGCTGGAAAATTCTCCCGATGTGTTCTGATGTTGAAACAGTCCAGAAGAGAAGAAGGGAAAAAAACCCGAAGTCCCAGGAAAACAAAGTTCAACTCTTCGTCTCCCTCCAGTGAAAAGGAGCTGAAAAGTGGCTGAAAAGCAAGAAGGGTGCTTCCTCTGCTCTTGCTGCTGTTAGAAGCAGAGGAGTGTGTATCTGTGTCCTTGAACAACTGTTTTGAAAAGTTTGCTTGGTTTTTTTTCCTCTCCCCCCTCTCAGGCTCAGTTTAAAGGCACAGAAAGGCACAAAGTTAATTTCTGGGCATAGAGCAGCAGTAGGGGATACACATCATAAAGTCACCCCAAGACAACGTTATAAGATGCATGCTGTATTGATGTTAGAAATGGAAGAAATGTGTTGAAAAGAGACAAGAAAGAACAGGATGGTACATTCAAGGATTTTTTCTTCTGTTTAGTCAATGCTTTCTGATTCAGCTAGCATACTGACAGTTGTGGCATAAAGTTGTCTAAATACAAAATTCTATAGACTCCCCTCCCACTAAGATGATGTCTTGTTTTGGCTCTAATCCTAATTTCAAATGGAGTTAGACATTAATAACTGAGCTACTGTTAAATGCTGTTGTTTTCACTTAAGAATGGATTTTTTAATTAATGCAAATTACATGTTCTATTTCATTAGACACTAGAACTTGCTAGAAACCCTGCAATGATGCAGGAAATGATACGAAACCAAGATCGAGCCTTGAGCAACCTTGAAAGTATACCAGGTGGCTACAATGCCTTGCGACGTATGTACACAGATATTCAGGAGCCAATATTGAGTGCAGCTCAGGAACAGGTGAGAAATGATTATAGGGGCCACTGAAAGTAAGTGGGTTTTAGTTGTTTGTTGGGGGGTTTTTTGTTTGGTTTTGTGTGGTTTTGTGGTTTTTTTGAGGGTTTTTTTTTCAAAAATGAAAGAAATAATGTAACTTTTCAAATGTGTACTTGACAAAACAATTTCTTGAAGCTTGAAGTCAATGTGTGGTTTGTTCCTATGCTCTTTTAAACTTGAAGGGATAAAGACTATTATGCGAGTTTGCTAAACTATTTTAATGTTAATAAATGTTTGTTATATATATTCTAAATTTATGTTTAATTCTTGAATTTATAAAATTACTGAGGTCCAGGAAAAATTAAGAGTGTGTTCAGTAACTTGGAACCTAAGGTGGGAAGAAAAAAGGCTTTGAAATTTTTCCAAGTTGGAAACCACTATGCAAGATATAATCTTAGTTTGATCAAAGTACTAGTGTAGTAACAAATGCTGAATTTAAAATGAGGTATGATTAACTTTTTTTTTCCTTGTTGGAGGTAATATCTCTTTCAACGTTGGTATCTTTTCAGAATATTTACAATGGCTTATTTTAGGATGGTGATTATAATTGATTAAGAGCCATCAACATTTATCTTTATGTGTAATTTTGGAAAGGTAACTTGATGATTCTAGCAGACTTAAAAATAGTTGACTAATAGATGATATGTGTTTGTTTCTCCTTCTGTAGTTTGGAGGTAACCCATTTGCTTCCTTAGTAAGCAATGAATCATCAGGAGGGGACAGTCAGCCATCTCATACAGAAAATAGAGATCCTTTACCAAATCCCTGGGCTCCTCAGTCCAGCTCTCAGAATTCCACAAGTACCAGCATCAGTGGTGAGAGCAGTGGCAGTAATAATGTTGGAAATAGCACCTCTGCTAGTACGGGACAGAGCTCAACTATACCAAATTTGGGACCTGGACTAGGAGGTGTGTCTGTTAACGCAGTTGTATATATTTGCAAATATTCAGGAGTTTGGTGAAATGATTCTGTTATTAGAAAGAGATGTTTTAATTAAAAGTTTGTATTGTTGTTTATTTCCATAGAACAATTGACTAGTATCGAAGTCCTCTGTGGAAAAACATGAAAAATAAACCAAGAGTGCTAACAATACTTGTGTACTGCCCTAAAATAACAAAAGTAGTGAATCTGTACATGAATGATAATTTTTCTGTTTGGAGACAAACAGGAAGACAGTTAATAATGTCGATGCTTAGCCTGACTGCTTGTTGTATATGACCTCAGGCTTAATTTGTTTTTAGGGCAGATGCATCTGTGTAAGCAGAACCATGTTGAGATGTATTTAAGGAGCTAAAGCTCATTTAATAAAAAACAAACCAACAAAACCACACAGTTGTATCCCAGTTCTACGCAGTCTAATTAATTTGATTATAGTCAAGATTTTTACTAAAGTGACCTTTTACTTTTTTTTTTTTTAAGTTGGTATGTTCAACACTCCAGGAATGCAGAGCTTGTTCCAACAGATAACAGAAAATCCACAACTTATGCAAAATATGTTGTCTGCACCCTATATGAGAAGCATGATGCAGTCATTGAGCCAGAATCCTGATCTTGCAGTACAGGTAAATGCTTTTGGTGTAGCAATGAGTTGTGTGCACTGAAGTGACAAAAGGAGTTGAATTTATGATACAGTTATATTTTCAATGCAGAATAACTGTGCCAACTTCTCAACAATAACCTGTTTGTTGCAAAGGGTCCAGTTTTTAAATTATGTTAATGTCTGACTTATTGAAATTATTACCTAGTTACCTTTAGCAGTCTGTTGCACTAAGTTTCTTCAATTTGTAGTTGGACATCATAGGCATTTTCTTGTAACAATTTGTGTTTGTGTATGTTTCATAAAGCTCTATAATTTTGTGGCCTAGCATAAGAACCAGTTAAACAAAACAAATACTTTGATTATAAATCAAATAGATCTGCTAGTAAATGTGGAAGGTATCTTTCAGCTTTATACCGGCTAGGCTAGTAGTTTAATGCCTTAGAAAGCCTTGAGCAGCCTAGAGAGGTAGCACAGGCGATCTAGCACTTTAGTAGCTCTAAAATCGGTACCTGTATCAGCTGCAAAGCAAATACCATCAGCAGAAGCAGAGGGAGAAATATAGCTCCCTGCTCGCTCAATTTCCTGCAGTTAGAAGCTTTCAAATGATACAGACAACAAGAGATGTTCACAGGAAGACAGCTGAGCCAAGAGAGGGCGGGGCCTCCCTCGACCATCTCTTTTATTAGGAGAAGGGGAAAGGGGAGGACTGGGGGCGGACCCAGGGTGACCGGCCAATCAGACACTGCTAAAGAGTTTGAGTTACATTTGGTTTTGCCCGCGCTTAGAACAAAGGAGCTCGGAGCACATGGGCAGGAGCAAGTGTCTTTGGGAGAGGGAGGGGAAGCTCAGAACAGGTAGCAACAATTCCCTATTTTTTTTTCTTTAAAGCTGGGTTGTAACTCTTAGTAACTTAAAAGTGCATAGAACAGTAACAAAACAACAGTGCAAAACATAATTGGAATCTATTGTCCCTACAACTCGACAGTACCTAGGATGCCTTTAAACTAGTTCCCCAGTCAAAACTCAGGGGTTTAGTCAGGACACCTATGGTATGGAGTATCAGGACGAAGATTTACAAAATACAGTGCAAAACCTGAGTGCAAAACAGTGCAACTTAAGGGATTAACATCAAAATCTGCAGTAGGGGGTTTACATGAGGGTGCAAAATCAGGATCCTTTTTACGGCGTCTCTTCCAGGAGGCAGTTTTAACCTCCTTAACTTTTGAGGAAGTGACATAAGGTTTTACCCATTTCCCTGGGATCCACCTCAGTCCTTGAGGGGTAGATACACTGGCATACCCACGTCCCCAAGTTAGAAGTTTGTATGGTCCTTGGATTTTTTGAGTCTCTGGGTCCCGGATCAGGACTTCTGGATTTTCCTTCAGTTTCTGTCTCCCGGTGTTCTGGAAATGACAATAGATGGGAGGGTTCGGATCTTCAAAGATTCCGTTCAGGAAGTTTCTGGTAAACAGTGCTTTGCTGAGTCTGAGGACAGGTGAGTTGAGTTTGGTGGTCCCTGACTGTTGTAGCAGCATTCGCTTGAGGGTTTGATGGGCACGTTCAACAATGCCTCGTCCAGTTGGGGAGTGAGGAATGCCTGTAACATGTCGAAATCCCCACTGCTGACGGAAGTTTTTAAACTCCTGAGAGGTGTAGGCAGGTCCATTATCAGTTTTTATCTCCTCAGGTATACCGAGCACAGCAAAAGCTTGGACAAGATGTTTTTCAACATCCTTAGCCTTTTCCCCTGCATGTGCGGAGGCATACATAGCACCAGAGAAGGTATCAATAGAAACATGAACGTATTTTAATCTCCCAAATTCAGGGAAATGTGTGACGTCCATCTGCCACACTTCACCGCTATTAATGCCTCTGGGATTGATCCCCATGCCCAGTGATGGAAGCTGTAGCTTCTGGCAGTGTGGACATGTTGCCACTATTGCTTTTGCCTGCGTCCGCGACAGATGGAACATGCGGATAAGAGCAGGAATATTTTGATGGTACATGGCATGGCTCAATTTTGCTTGTTCAAAAACTTGGGGGAGCTTTGGTAAGTCGGCTGATAGAGCTATGTCTGCTGGCATAGCCAGAGCATCAGATCTACGATTACCTTCCGCAATAAATCCTGGCAGGTTTGTATGTGACCTCACATGCATGACAAAATAGGGATGCTCTCTGTGGGAAACCAGATAAATTAATTTTGAGATCAAATCATAAGTTTTTTTGTTTGAGATTTCTTTTAGGAGAGCATGCTCAGCTCTAACAGTTACTCCAGCTACATATGCTGAATCTGTGACCAAATTAAAGGGTTCTTTGAACCTCTCAAATGCTCTAACAATGGCTGCTCATTCAGCTACTTGTGGTGATCCCTGGATTACCTTGATGTCAGATTCCCACTTTTGCGTCTTTGGATTTTTCCATGTGACCACAGACGTTTTACTTTTTCCTGAAGCATCGGTAAAAACGGTAATCGCATCGAGGGGTTTTCTACTTTGAATCTCTCGAGGGATGAAAGAGAATGGTAGATTAAACATGTCATGTTTTGGGTAATGATTGGAGATTTGGCCTGAGTAACTATCCAATGCAAATTGTAAATTTATATTATTTTGGAGTAGGTGATCTAATGTGTCAGTTGTTACAGGTAAGTAGATGCATGCAAAGTCACACCCTGCCAGGGTGCGGAGCCTTGCTCTACCCTTCATGATAATTTTTGCCATTAGTTCTTGTGGCTGTGTGATGGTTTTAGGAGGTTGGAGTGGAAGGAATACCCATTCAATTATGATGAGGGGTTCCTTCTGCTCTTTGTCCCACTGAAATATGAGGCTGTGAAAGCGTGGTACCTTCCCTAGAATGACAAGCTTAAAGGGTAGGGAGGGCTGATACCTGTGTGCTTGTCTGGTGGAAATGAGCTCTTGTATCTTTTTGAGAGACTGCATTGCCTCTTCTGTCAGGGATTTAGGGGATGCTGGACCGCCTTCCCCTTTTACCAGGTTTGCAATAGGAGCTACATCCTCTGTGGTGAGTCCTAACCAGGACCTTAAATACTTCAGTGTCCCACAGATCTGTTGCACTTCCTCTAATGTTTTTGGGTTATTATTAATGGTGACAGGTGTTGGGGTGATAGAGGTTTCTGTGATTTTGAGTCCGAGGTATTTCCAAGGGCTTGTTCTCTGCATTTTTTCAGGTTGTAATTCAAAGCCCTTGGCCTCTAGGGCCTCAATCACCATGTTAAGTGTCTGCTCGAGATACTGATTATTGGGAGCACACACCAGTACATCATCCATGTAATGCAGGATGATGGCTTTCTCTGCTTTGGCACAGATGGGAGATAGAATTTTAGCAATATACTCTTGGCAGAGAGTTGGGGAATTTTTCATACCTTGGGGAAGTACAAGCCAATGATAACGTTCCATGGGAGTTTCACGATTAAGAGAGGGTACAGAAAATGCAAATCAAGGGGCATCTGCAGGGTGGAGTGGAATATGAAAGAAGCAATCTTTAATGTCAAGAACAGCTAAATGCCAATGTTGTGGGAGCATTGAAGGTGATGGCATACCTGGTTGAAGGGGTCCCATGTCTTCAATAACCTTATTAACTTCTCTAAGATCTTGGAGTAGCCTATATTTGTTCTTTCCCGGTTTTTGTATTACAAACACAGGTGTGTTCCATGGGCTGTTAGTTGGAACTATATTTCCTTTAGCCAATTGTTCAGCTACTAATGTTTTGAGTGCCTCTAAGTTTTCTTTTTTTAGCGACCACTGGTTAACCCACACTGGGTCATCTGTTTTCCAAGTTAATTTCTGTGGATGGCACTCTGCTCCAGCGGCCGCAAGGGAAAATTTTGATGTCTAGGGGTGATATCAATTTTTGTTCCCCACTAAGACATGGCATCCCTTCCCCACAGGGTGAATTTGGTGTCTAGGACATATGGACGAAGTGTCGCTATTTGTCCTTCAGGACCTTCAATTTGAATGGTGTTTTTGTATTGCTTCGCAATTTGGGTACCTCCAATCCCATGTATGATGCCCTGAGATTGCAATTCCCATTGCGTAGGCCACTTATCAAATGGAATGACAGACACATCAGCACCTGTGTCTATCATTCCCATGATACTGATTTTATGTGATTTGTGACGGAGCTTACATTCTATTACAGGCTTGTCATTTCCCAAAACCTCAGTTCAACAGATGGCTGGGATATGACCATCTGTGGGCAGGTATTTGGGCAGTGGAATGGCCTGTGCAATGACCTCACCCTTTGGCATGAAGTACGGTGGATATATACATTGTGCAATTAGGTTAGAACACCTGTTCTGATCCACTTTCATGAGTGTGGGTGTAACCTCTATCCCAGCAGGTGTTTCCCAAGTGTCCCCAATAACAAAAAGGTATGTAGAGTCTGGCATGTGGTCCACATTCTGGAATGAGATGGGTATTACAGTCTGTTTGTTGTTGTTGAAATGGTGTGCTTTATCACAGGTTACCTTAAACCTGAGTCCAGAAGTCCAAGTTGGTTTGTCTGCAGCCCCTATTTATGTCTGAACGCGGAGCTGTTAGGACGCGTTGAGTCGCTAGTTTCCCTGCTGTTGACCTGGGGAAACAGTCTTTGGAGAGTTTTTATCAGCAGTTATAATCGCTCTGCAATTGCGAGTTACATGTCCCTTTTTCTGACAATGATAGCATATAAAGTTACCACGCGATTGAGTTTCTCCTGTACCTGTAACATTCTCTACAACCTCCTCAACCATCCCCACTTTTTTCAAAAAGGGAACAGCTGTATTCAGCTGCACCTTCTTTGTACAGACTTCGAGGATGGATTCAACAGTAGGAGGAGGATACAGCGGGAGAGTGAGGATGACTTGTTTGCAAGCATCATTCGTATTAACTTGGAGAAGTTCGAGTAGGAGCGCTTGTTGGAGGTCAGGATTAGGGACCTGGGAAGAGACAGCTTCGTACAAACGGTTATAAAAGTGAATAATATTTTCATTTGGCAATTGCTTGATGGTGGTATAATGAGAATTAGGAGTTTGAGATGGTAATAATGTTAAGGCCTTTTCAGCAGCATGTGTGATTTCAGTAAGAACTGGACGAGGGATAAGCATTGCTTGTTTTTGAGGATTTGCCATATTATTGTCACCAGATAAAAGGTCTAATGTGATATAATTATTCTCAAAATCCAGGTAATTATCTGGAGTTTGCCACAAAATTTTTAATAAATCAGATAAAATTATTTTCCATTGCTTTTTCCACATCATAAAATCACCAGGTGTGAGAAGAGTTTGCATCAATGTAAGTAAATCATGAGGTACAAGTAAGTGAGTTGCAAAAGTAGCACTTAAAAGGCTCTTAAAATAATTACTCTGCATTCCAAACTCCTTAATTGCCTTGTACAAATCCTTAATATTAGAATAAGGAAAGGGTTTCCAGTCAGGGTTTGCTCCATTGCTAGTACAAGAGAGTGTAGTAGAAGCATTTGGAGTTACTTCCTGGTAGCCATGGGTTCCCGGATTTAGAGAGGTAGTCACAGGACTGTGGGAACTTGGTGTGGGACGATGGGAAGCAGGGGCGGGGAGTGAAGGGGCAGGGGCGGGGAGTGAAGGCGCAGGGGCGGGGAGTGGAGGCGGGGACACGGCTGGAGGAGGGGAGGGGTTGGGGGCAGGGTTGTGGGAGGCAGGGGTAGTACTTGAGTCATGGGCGGGCACAGAGGGAGGGGTGAAACACGACGCTGTGGGGGTGAGGTTAGGGGCGGGGTTAGGTTGTGATGCGGGAGTGGGAGGGGATGGGGACAAGAAGGGATTTGTGGGGTGGGGGAGAAAGGGATTGTGGGAGGTGTAGTTTGGGGATGAAGAAACATTGCATCCGCCATTACTGGAGACAAACAAACTCAGAGAAAAGGGGTTGGGGGGAGGGGTTTTTTCCCGGGCTGCGTGCACATGGCAATGGCTGTCCCTGGGAACAAAGAGATCAGGGGAGAAGGGGTTTTTACGCGCGCTTGAAACATGAGGGCTAGAAACTGGGGACAAAGGAGTGGAGAAGAGGGGTTGGAAAGGTCCTGGGACGGGCTCTGGATTCCCATCCAAGGCAGGGTGCTGAGGAAACACGGGTGAGCCAGGAGGACGATAGCTCTCCTGTGCTAAAAAGCAGTCTGCTCTAGCTGTGTTTTCCAGCATAGGGGAAGAGGGGTCCGGGAAACAGGGGTTGGAAGAGGGTATAAGGGAATTAACAGGGGGTTTTTGCAGAGGCTTTTCATGTACTGCTTTTTTCTCCGGCAAAGTGTAACTTAGTAACAGGAGAGGAAAGAATTTTGAAACTGTTTTGTCTCTTGCACACCTAAGAGAGGAGAGTTTTCTCCCCACCTTATCCCAAAATTCAGCAGATCTTATGTCTTCGGAGGTCAGATTAGGAAAGTACTGAAAAAGCCATTGTACAAAAGATTGAACTAGATTTTTAGGGTATTTATGCCCAGTTAAAGAAAGGTAGCTTTGAACTTGGTGGTATATTTCTCTATGGTGTGCAGAAACATCAGATCCCATTACGAATGCAGCACCACAAACCTCAACCCCAACTCGCCAAAAAGGAGGAAAAAAAGAGAAAGTTTGCACCGGCACCAGCTTAAGACAGGAGCCCCTAAACCAGCAGGGAAATACTCCCCAGAATTCTGGATTTACCACAGGAAAGCAGGTCCGGAGAAAAAAAACATGTGAGAAGGGTCTTCTGCTTACCAGCCATTCCCTCGCCACATGGTGTGGGGGAGGGTACAGGCTGAGGCTCTGGGCTCGATGTTACACAAAAAGTAACACCTCGCTACACAGAGCTGGCACAGCAGGACGTGCAGAGCTAACTCCAGCAGACACAGCTGCCGGGACACCCTGAAAGTCTCTCAGAACCGGAGTTCAGAGATAGCACGCTGGGCGCCAAATGTGGAAGGTATCTTTTCAGCTTTATACTGGCTAGGCTAGTAGTTTAATGCCTTAGAAAGCCTCGAGCAGCCTAGAGAGGTAGCACAGGCGATCTAGCACATTTTAGTAGATCTAAAATCGGTACCTGTATCAGCTGCAAAGCAAACACCACCAGCAGAAGCAAAGAGGGAGAAATATAGCTCCCTGCTCGCTCAATTTCCTGCAGTTAGAAGCTTTCAAATGAGACAGACAACAAGAGGTGTTCACAGGAAGATAGCTGAGCCAAGAGAGGGCGGGGCCTCCCTCGATGATCTCTTTTATTAGGAGAAGGGGAAAGGGGAGGACTGGGGGCGGACCCGGGGTGAGCGGCCAATCAGACACTGCTAAAGAGTCTGAGTTACATTTGGTTTTGCCCGCGCTTAGAACAAAGGAGCTCGGAGCACATGGGCAGGAGCAAGTGTCTTTGGGAGGGGGAGGGGACGCTCAGAACAGGCAGCAACAAGTAAATAAATACCCACCTTAATTGGGGAGGACAGAAGTGGAGGGGAAGGATTTGGTGCCATATTTAGCTGTTATTCTGGTTTTGATTTCTCACCTGTGATCCTTGCTTGCAATAAAAGTGCTGATACTGTTGTTTTATGAATGGTATTGTAGAAGTGCTTTTCAATTTTACTTACAGCAATAATATCCAAAGTCAAATCTTGAATGGAGATAATATTATTTTGTATAATAAACAGTTAATTGGAAATATCCCAGGCTTTTTGCAAACAATATTTACAGGAAACCATCAAATCAGTAGTGGAGGTTGACTAGAAAAGGCTTTTCTTGTTATATAAGGTAGGTTGCTTTGGTGAGGAACTGGCAAGGATTCACTTCAGAAGTTTAATGTCACCACCTCCCCACTCCCAAAAAAACCCCACAACAAGAACCACACCCAAAAATAAAATAAAAAAGAACACAAAAAAACCAAAGAAAAAAAACGAACAGCAAAAAACCAATTCCACATCACCAGTTATTTCAGTCAATTCTCGGGGTGGTGGTTCACTGTTTCAGAACAAGTTTTGGTCAAAGGAGAAGTGGGAGATAACCTCAGAGTAATTATCATGGACTCTTGTTATCTGATTCATAAATGGTAAATAGTTGTCTTAAAATCCATTCTAGTATTTACTTTTTCATCTACTGCTTGATCCATGATATCAAATATTTTTGGCCCATAGATGATGTTGAATAATCCTTTATTTGCTGGAAATTCTCACCTTCAGGAGCAAATGAGACAACAGCTTCCTACTTTCCTTCAACAAGTAAGATGCGATACTAATTGTTGTTAATAAATGTCTGAAATTTAGTGAGCAATTTTTGCAATAAACTGCTGCCTTCTCTTGATTTCCCTTAAAACTACATTCTGTTATGTGTATTCTTATTAGCTTTAGACACTGAGTTACATTATCCCTTGATAATTAAATGCTTGATTTATCTCTCCATCCCTTTCAAAAGTTAAATCTGGCTTTTAGTGAATTTTTTTGTCTGTGACTAGCACAACTGCTTTGATTTGCTCTTGTGCCTTTGCTTAGAAGTAATGACTTGTTCTTACTGCACACCAGCCAGAGAGAACTTGTTTCCTACATGACTTCTTTGGCAAAATAAAGAAAAAATATTATTACTCTTCCTACTACTAAGATAAGCTTTAACAGTACTTTTCTCATGCCTCCTCCACCCTGCCCTGATTATTTGGGATAAAGAGATTTTACAGCATGCCTTGAAAGATGCAAGTCATAAGCTAATTCAAAGAAGTGGAATGGGTTCTGAAGATGTTTGCCTATAAAGATTACCTTACCACCAACTTTCCCTCTTACACCATTGTGGTTGCAGCCCTGGTATTTGCTTTATGTCAACTGTCACAGTGTATACGAGGACTGTGTCCTTTAAATAGGACTAAGCAAAATTATTAGGAATTAAAAATTTAATCCAGTGTATGAGTTCCATCATTAGGCACTCTTTACAATTCAAAGTAAATGTGTATTGCCAGGATCTCATTGCATGTAGGCAGTGTTATGAGTAAAATAAATAACATGAATTTCATGCCATCGATGATCGTCTAATTCTTCAGTCTACCTAGATCCCTCTGCAAGGCCTCCTGTCCCTCAAGAGAGTTACCAGCACCTCCCAATTTGGTATCACCAGCACACTTGCTAATGGTGCATTCAACTCCTGCATCCAGATAATTGATAAATATATTGAACAGAACTGGGCTTAGAATTGAGCTCTGAGGAACACTGTGCCTGATTGCCAGCCAGATGTAGCCCCATTCACTACAACCTCTTGAGCCCTAACGTTTTTCCAGTTCTTCACCCAGCGCACCGTGAACCTGCTCATACCCCAGTTGGACAACCTGTCCAGAGGGGTGCTGTGAGGGGCAGTATCAAAAGCCTTCCTAAAATCCAGAAAAACTACATCTACCACCTTCCCTTCATCTACTAGGTGCATGTCCTTATCATTGAAAAATGAGGGGTCTTGAATAATATGTTTGCTAGTATGTTTTGCAGAGTAGATATTGATGGCACTACAGATAGGAACACATGCACAAATTATCATGATCAAAGCGCTTTCTGTATTAGGTAACTACTGTCTTACTTTAAGACAAGTTTTAACCAATCCCTTTCCATTAATAAGGAGAAACGAATATGAGTAGTGTGAGGAAAATTAATCCACAAACACCAGAGGTTTATGTCCAAAAAGGAGACAGAGGAGTCCTGTAACTTTATTCAAATAAAGGGAGAGGCCATGGGGCATTTCCCATGGGGTCTCTCGAGTTGTTGGAGGACGCAGCCTCCTTTTTATCCTAATTTTCACGGCTGCATTTCCCTCTCTCTTTCCCCATTGGCTGAGGTACTTGAGAGGTACAGACTTCCTGAACTGCCTAATACAGACCCCCTTCTAATGTGTACCACTTCCCCTTCTTTTTCTTCCTTGTGTCTCTGTTCTTTTTCTCTAAGTCCAGGGATTTAGCATGGCCTTGAGTAACAGTCTGTGTCAATTAGTGGAATTCATGGTTCCTCCCATTGCTTCTTTCACCTCTCAGTATCTGGCTTTATCTACCAGCAGGCCCACAGTTTGTAAAGACACCTCCTTCTCATTCCTTTCAGTAGATATAAGTGAAAAAATAACAGTTTATTAACAGGCACAAAATAATAGTAAATAATCACTAGATACAAAATTTCTAAATCTCATTAACTCCCCGCGAACAAAGAGAAACAAAATGGCAGTACCCCCCCAGAAGATTGCGGTCCCCACAGCTGACTATGTGGCTCAAAAGACAAAGGGAAAATGGCAGACAAACCCTCCCCCCAAGATGGCGCCCTCTGCAGGCGACCGCGTGGTCTGAAAGACAAGAGGGAAATGGCAGACAAACCCTCCTGGGAAGAAAGGAGCTTAAGAAGCAGTTCTAGTGGCAGATGAGAATTGCTGGTGTGTGTGAGGTCAGTGCTGCTGCTCGCTGCTTCCTCCTGCCATCCACTGGACTCTGCCGGTGTTGGTGCTGCTGCCTTGGATCCTTGCTCCAATGGGGGAGGGGAAAACCTGAACACCAATGAGCGGTGGCTCAACCCCGGACCGGCTCAGTCTTCACACTGCCGACAGGTGGTGTAAAATTCACTCTGAAACAGTTTCTGATTGCGAAATGTAGCTTCTCAAGTTGCTACTGTTGCAAGCCCCTCCGGAGGGGAGCCTCCGCCCGCACTGCCTCAGCTCTCCCAGCAAGAGCAACAGGGAAAGGCAAAAGGCAAGAGAGAAACAAAAAAACCCCCATGAAGCAGAGCCTCTGCCTTGAGCAAATACCATAATGCAAAAGAGGGTCTGCTTGGGTGACTTTTTAAAGGGACCCCGGCAACCTCCTGGCCCTTGCGGTTCTGTTTCCGGCTTCGGTGCTGGGTCTTAAAGAGACAGTAACAATTTTGAGCACAGATAGATATGAAATACAATAACATTTTGAGTTACCCAGGACAACTACTTAGTCAGGTTTCACTGTATTCAGCCCTGTTTTTTACCAGTATTATTATATAGGAGACTAATTTAGAATAATGTTGAATTAATATACTCCTATGGCTTTGAAAGATGATAAAGTCTACTAGAAGAAGTAATGAAAAATACTTTTCTTTATGTTCTCCTTATTTAAAAGAAGTCTAAAGAGCTCATTGGTCATCTATCAAAATTTTCTCAAAAATGAACAATCTGATGGATTTAATGTAAACATTTAAATACAAAGTTGAAAATCAGCAAGTTCTGAAAGGATATCAGATCCTATAAAACATCTAGTGATAAAGGTCAACTTTGAATACCTGTATATTATTCATTATGAGTTTCTCTTCTGTTTTTAGATGCAGAATCCTGACACATTATCAGCTATGTCAAATCCTAGAGCAATGCAGGCTTTGCTACAGATTCAGCAGGGCTTGCAGACACTAGCAATGGAAGCACCAGGACTTATACCAGGGTAAGAATTGGTCATACAAATTTATACAAGAACTTTTCTCTTGTGTTTTGGACTTTTTCAGCTTTTGTCTTTCTTTTTAACACATTAAGGTTTATCCAGTTTTTACAGACTTCCTCTTGCATTTTTTAGTTTCACTCAATTTGTTTTAGAATCTGTCACACTTTTGTCTTCAACACACTTTTAAGCAATGGTCTATGGTCTTGTTTTAATGCTTTACTTGTCATCCATTTTTTATTTGACAGATTTTTTACTTAGAAATTACATCTCATGGGAAAAGATTATAACTAAGCCATTTTCTACATTAGTGATGTATTTCTCTGTCATTTGTGCAGATTCAATCCTGTTTTAGGTGGATTGGGAAGCACTGGAGCTCCTACAGGGTCCACTGTACCTAGTTCAATTCCCAGTGAAAATACAACTCCAGTATCAGGGGCCGCTGAACCTGGTCACCAGCAGTTTGTCCAACAAATGTTGCAGGCACTTGCTGGCACAAATGCTCAGGTAAAGTAGATCACTGTATTCTAGTGTGCATGTGGTTGGTAGTTTTTTTGTTTGGGTTTTTAAAAATATCCAGACACATAGAAAGCACCACCACCCCCCACCCACCCCCACACACATCCCCTTCCCCACTGTAAACCAACAGAATGCTTCTGGTCAAAGGAGAGCAGAGGAAGATTAAAAGTGATGTTCTAGATGTGAAAATAAATACTGGGAAAGCATCACATTTGAGTAAGTGTCCCCTGAATGGTTGATTGGTGGGTACACCTATCTTCATACCCTTGAGTTTCTGAAATGCCTGGAAAGAAGGAGATTAAGGTGTTAAAGGGAGGACTGGTTCCCCGGCAAGTGAAATGTGATCTCAGACAAGAAAAGAACTTAAGCATACTGAACATCATTGTCTCTACATCTGTGTTGCTGGTTGTAGCTCAGGTTATTTGGGGCCTGCATTTGTAGCATGCTTCCCTGACATCCTGCAGTTTCAGATTGCACAATATACATTGTGTTAACATGCCAAGTGAGATTTAGGCTTTCTGGAGAGCTCCAGAAGTCAAGCAAAGGTGGCAGCTTTGTGAAACAGCACCATTACATTGTGGTGCATATCCAGTGTAATGGCAGACTGCTGGTAAAAGGGACAGTCCTGTTCTTACCTCCTCTGTTGCCACAGAATAAAGCACTTCAGCTTGCTGATCTGACAGAAAAATTTTATGTAACCATGAGAAAGTGGTGGTAAGCATAGCTATAGGAAGCCATGTTCTCATAGATATTTTTATCCTGCTAGATCTTATGCTACCAATTCAGTATTCTGTTTGGTTTTTCTGGGGGAGGGGGGAAGCAGATGGGGGTGAGAGGAATATTTACATTTCAGCCAGTATGTTTGCATTTTATTAGTTTGGAATTCTATGCAGTTTTAAAATACTGCTAGGAATTTCTCAATGGATGAAACTAAGTAGAACAAAAGGAAAATTAGCAGTAGGTGCAAAAATCTTGTGTTGATATGTAAACAGTCTCACTCATTTCAAAAAGTGGCTTCTCAGTATTACTCTGACCTTATATACCTAAAGCATATTATTTTCATATAACTGTTCTGTTTCACAAATGTCTCTGAGGTGAAGATCATGCAACTGAAATTACTGATAATTTTGCTATTACTTTATGAGCAATTTATTTCAGCAAGATCAACTCAGGAAGCACAGCTGTCACTTTGCCTTATGCTGAACTTTTTCTAACTAGAATTTTGGTAAATTTAGTCAACAAATATTTGGAGCATTAAAGAAGTAACTTTTATGTCAAGGAAAAAGAAAGAGCCTACCACATTCACTGTTGCCAACAGTGAAATTCTCAAAATTTTGCTATTCCACATTACTAGATTAGATTAATTAATTTAAAAAAATGTCTGCATGCACATCATTAAAAAACTGTTCTTGGGACACATGAGATTTAACTGTTCCTTTTTCATTAAACAAACAGCTGCTCTTGTAGTTCAAAAATGTCACATAAGTGAAGATACTCTTAAAATTTGAGGCTAATCTGACTTGTTTGATCAATAATTCAGTAGTGAATGAAATTTGGGGAATTTG
This sequence comes from Corvus moneduloides, assembly GCF_009650955.1. Classification (NCBI taxonomy): domain Eukaryota; kingdom Metazoa; phylum Chordata; class Aves; order Passeriformes; family Corvidae; genus Corvus; species Corvus moneduloides. Next base: position 15,950,691 of record NC_045510.1, read on the forward strand.
AAAAAGATGCATTCAGAAATTAGAACCACGAGAAGTGGCTCCAAACTAGCTATGTTTAAATACTGTAATTTGCCAAATATATATTATGCTTTTATAGCTTGAGATTTTTCTTCTCAGCAGTTACAAAATCCAGAAGTTAGATTTCAGCAACAACTGGAGCAGCTGAGTGCAATGGGCTTTTTGAACCATGAAGCAAACTTACAAGCTCTAATGGCAACAGGAGGAGATATCAGTGCAGCTATTGAAAGGCTCCTTGGTGCTCAGCTTTCATAGCACTGTTTCTTTAACTTGAAAAAATGTAATTTATTTTTGATAACAGTCCTTAAATCTTTAAAACAGTTGCTTTATTTAATTCTGACTCTTGGGTTTGTCTTGTTTTAACCAAGTCATGCATTTTAAGGTCAAGTGCAGTAGTTTTCTTCAAATAGGGAATTGATGCATTTTCAATCAGTTCTTGCGTGCATCACTTTTGTTCTTCATTATTTCTTAATTTTTTGAAACAATATCAGCTTTCACAGTTGATTAAGCAGGTTTTGTCTGACTTGCAACTGTCCAATTTATTTACTACTAAACCATTAGCATTCAGTAGTAATTTATGTAGGATACAAATTAAAAAGGAAAAAATTGAAGGCTATAACGTGTGGGTACCAGTGATGCTTATGGTGATTTTGGCGTGTATTTTTTTGCTAGAAAAATGCTGTAAGATTTATACCACTTTGAATAATCTACCATTTTTGCTTTTAATTGTATGAAGTACAAACATGACATATACAATGGAGACAGCTAATTTCTATAAATTTACACATTGCAATAGAGTGAAATTATAAGTAACCAAAAAAGGCCAGGGATAAAAAAAGTAGTAAGACACCGGGCTTAGTGTATAATCTTCCAGCATATTTGGTAAACATCTCACAAAAAATGCTTGGGCAAGTTAATTTAAAATATATTAGAATTGCTGTTCTAGTTATATCTTCACATCTAGCCACAAAGAAACCTGCACTGTAACATTGTCTCATTGCAACATCGTTACAGATTAACTGTAAATTACCTTTGTGCAAATTAAAGGAGCATTGCCTTGTGCTCTGAAACTGTCTCTAAGGCATTTCATCTTGTTCGATTGAGATTCTAACATGCATTATGATTTGTATTTGGAAATATTACTTTCAGCCATTGTCAGTTAATATTCTAATTACTTTTAACCACCATGTAAAAAAATACTGTATATCTCTTGAGTTTTTATTGGTAGTTACCCCTTGTGCACAGGTAATAAATTAATTTAAAAGTATTTAAGCATCTTGTTTCAGTGTGTTTGCAACTGGTGATTATCCAGCATTTAAGATGACTGACCTTTTAATTGTTAGCTCTGGGACTATTTACAGACTTCAGGCTAAGATTAACAAACAATACTTGCGAGTATAAAGTGGAAGGCAGAGAGGAAGGGTCATATGATACTGAAGACTATTTAAATAAAGTGAAAGCAGTGAAATAAAGCATTCTGCTGTGTGTTACAGAATAGCGCTTTTTGTTGGTCTTTGGTGTCAGTGTAATTGTGAACATTCTGATTTAATTCTGGTATTGCATTAGACACTTCATCTGAACAATCTTTTGGTACATATATAAAGTCAGTTCGTTCTAAAAACCCATTGCTTGCAAATGGTTTAAACTTACTGGCCTTGACTCAAAATTGTTAATAAGTTAAATGAAACAAATTTATAATGGGATATAAAGAAGGGTGTTGAGTACACTTTCTTTTAGACAAGCCAAGCATGCAGATTTTACAGGGAGTGTGTTATATTCTTCTCTCAGAAGTTTTTGCTGTCCAGTAATCTTGGCTTTTACTTCAGCAGTAAGTAAATAGATAAAATACTGCTGATGCACAGTAGTGGGTAAAGTTCAAGAAAATATATTGGTTGGCAGGCCTCTCTGCCTCTTGATCAAAGTCTCATAGATAAGCAACATGGAATATTAAACAAATAAAGCAATTAAAATAGAATCGCATGGTAATTTGAGTTTTATACAATCAAAGCCTTTAAAAATACTTAAAGTTTGGTAGGAAATTATTATTACTTTTGTTTCCTAGTCAATGATAGTAAACCTGCAAGGCACTAGACCGCCATAGTGCCTTCTGTTTGGGTAGGTATCTTTCACTGCGCTGAGCATGAGGCTGATAGGGAAGTGATAGCAAGTAGTTTCTGTAGAATAATCACTACTTTTTCACAATTACTCTTAGGATCTTGAAAGTAACTAATTTGACTTGACCTTAGACTATGCCTTATAGGAACTTTGCTTTAAAAAAGTGAGATATCTAGTCATTCAGAAAGTATATCCTTTTAAAAATACAATCCATAACTTGCAAAAAAGCCACTGTCAAATGGAAAGGGCAAAACTGAAGTAGGGAGGGGAGAGACTTTTGCCAAGCTTTACTAAGATACTGAATTTTAACTCCATTGAACATTTTTTTGAGACAAGATTCACTTCACCTATATAAGTAAAACAGAGATGCAATATTTTAAGTCAAATTCTATTAGAATTTAAGAAAAAGTAGAATTTGACCTAAACTGTACAATGAACCATTGAGCTAAGTTTGCTACTTGAGATACAATTAATAATTAATTTAACTATGTAACTACTGTCAGCTAGTAATAACAATTAGTAACTGAGTAGTGGTAAAACACTGAGACATATTTAGTATAGGAGAACTTTTGGTTTTGCTGGAGAAGACTTCAATTATCAAAAGTGGCAGTAGGCGGAACAAGGTTTGTAGTGGGGTAAAAATGTATTGTCTTCAACAATAAAAGATACATCACACTTGGTTTAAGGACATAATAGAATCTTTGCACACTCTCAACACCGTCTCTAGTCTTTTAGGCACTCACTTTTGAAGATGTCAAATTTCTTTTTGGTTATAAGGGTTTGAAATCTTATATTACTGCTTGGTAAATATGTCATGCAGCTGCTTTTCTATCACTGTAGTTTCATGAATTATTTAGTTTTATTGTGTCTAAAAAAATAAGCATAACTTTGCATTTAATAGTGGGTATATTAGAAAAGCTCTTTGCTTGTAAAATGGTATACTGGGAAAATAGGAAGATTTCATTAAAAGCAAAGGTGCCACAAGAGGTTTCCATTGCTCTAATTTGCATAGTAACTAAATTTGCATGGCAAAGTTAAGAATAATAACCTATTCAAACTGTATATAGAGATGATCCTATTCAGGTCTGACTTGTACAATCTTACATAAACTATCTACAGAGTTTTCATGAAGTTAAGCTAAAGAGGCATCTCTTATTTAACAAGGTGTATTGATTTTACATGGCCTGGTTTTTGGTAGCGGGGGGGGCCACAGAGGTGGCTTCTGTGAGACGCTACTGGAAGCTTCCACCATGTCTGGCAGAGCCAATCTCTGATGTCTCTGAAGATGGACATGCTGCTGGCCCAATTAGAGAAGTTGTTAATGCCTCTGTGATGACATATTTAAGAAGAAAATCAAAACAGTGCACGTGCAGATTTTTCCAGGGTGGCGAGCTGCTGCTGCTAGGGCATCCCAGCGGGGCCTGCGGCGATATGCCTAAGTGGCCGCTGTGATCTTGATGTGGCCCGCAGCAAGCCTTGCCTGCCTGGCCACCCCAAGCTAGCCACACCACGGGCAGAAGGGCAGGGGCAGCGGCGGCGGCTTCTCCTTCTCGGTGCCCTGCATGAAGAGAGGTGTTAAATAGCGCCAGCACCACAGCGGCCACCACCACCCACACAGTGGCAGCAGGGCCCTGTGGCCCGCAGCGGCAACATGATGAGCGATTCCCCGACGCGGAACTTAGACGAAATCAACCTCTCAGTTCTGCAGGATGCTGCAAGTATCTTTGAATTAGTAGAACTTGTTGGCAATGGTACCTACGGGCAGCAGTTTTTCTTTTAGATAGAGAAGAGGAAGAAGCGAGGACGTGCAAGAGAGAACAACATGGCGGCACCAAGGTGTTGGGGTGGGTCAGCCTGCTCTCGGGCTGAAACTATCAAATGTCAGTCACCAGAAGAGATCACTGCCGTCTAGGTTACCTCCCCCTGGGTGGCTCCCAATCCTAAATTACCTTCCCCTGTTCCAGAAAGTTCTCCCTTTTGTAGTTATTAATTGGTTCCCTGTTATGACTCCTGCCTCCCTGTTTTCCCCATTTGTTCTGAAAAATTGTATCCTCCCCTCTGCTTGTACCCCATTGGTTGTTTTCCCTTTCCCTGCCTTACTCCACCCCCCCATAAAGGGGGCTAGCCCGCGTCTCCTCGGGGCTTTTGCTGGTCCCTGGTCCCTCCTGCAAATAAACCTGTTGGAACTCACACCAGAAGCCCCTCCCGCCTTCTTTGCCTCCGGGCTAACGCCAGCCTGATCATCGGCTGCCCGATGACGTGTTTCCTCTGAGGAGGAGCCAGTGCACGCACCCATCTCACGCTGATTCCACTGAGCCGTCCAGCGAGGACGCTGTGGAGGCTAACGCTGCGTCCCCTCTGCCCGAGGGCACACCGGGGCTTGTGCTGACAAGCCCCCGGTTGCGTTAGGTTGGCGCACCGAACGGGGACGACACACACGTGCGTTCCTGCATCGTCCTCGCTGCCAGGAGGCTGTGAGTGTCAGCGATTCGGAGACGCCGACGCCTCTCACGGCAGCACGCTCTGTTTTAAAAGCCGCGCTCCGAGAGGAGGCTGCCAACTCCTGCCAGGAGAGCAGCCTGTACCGGAGGACCCCACCGTGCCTTTTGTTTCCAGGACCGGACGCCTGTGTCTTCTTGTGAGTATTCTTGTGATTCCCGGCCCCTGGGAAATTATTTTTAATTTCTCCTTTTTGCCGGTGGTGGGTGAAGTTTGAGTCTGAGGTTTAAGATGGGAGCTAAGCTTTCCCAGCCTCAGCGGGAGGTTTATGTCCAAGTTGGGGAGTCCCTGAAGAATTGTGGGTTAAAGTTAACAAAGGGGTTTTTGAAAAGGTTTGTTAAGTGGCTGTTCTTTTATTTTCCCCAGATGTCCCCTGCTAATTTGAAGTCAGCCACGTTTTGGCAATTTGTGGGGGACAAAATATTAGAATTAAGCCAAAGGGGAGATTCCTCCGGAGAGAGGTTTCTCTATATGGTCTGGGCTTTGAGAGATATACACAAAGCTAATCGGAAAATTAAAGAAAAGCCCCGAATTCTCCCCAGTTCTTCCCAAGTCCCTCTTTCCCCCCCTCGCATTCCTCATCCCACTACCCCGTCACTGAAAAGACTGGGAGTTGTAAAATGCCCAGAGGCACAGGGCTGCCACCGTCTCCCTGACTCTCCTCGATCCTCTCAGCCGCCCCGCCGCAGTAGCCCTGGCCAGGCTGTTTCGGCTTCTACCCAAACCCTCTCTCCTATGCCCTCTTCCCCGGTTGTTCTCCCAAAAAGCGGTTCCCAGTTTTATTGTCCTGAAAATGATGGTGAAGGCTTTTCTTCGTCCACCGTTTTGTCCCCTTTCCCTGCTGTTCCTGCACTCCCCCAAAATGGAGGAGACCGCATGGCACAGCCCGCCTTTTTTCCTTCTTCTTCCCAAAATCCTCTTGCCCCCGCTCCTCCTTGCCCTGTCCTGGCCCCGCCCCCTCCTAACGTGACGTCTGTGAGCTCCTCCTTCGTGCCGGGTCCCGCCCCCTGCATCGGGAGTCCCCGCCCTTCCCGTGGCCACTCCTCTTTGTCCTCAGCCCCCGCCTACCGGGAGGAGCCTTCTGGTTCTCACGCCTCGTCTTCCGGTTCCCACGCTGTGGAAACCGGAACTGACGCCATCTTGAACCCGGAACCGGGAGCCTCCTCCGGTCCCTTCGCCGCTCCGGTTACTTATAACCAAGCTGGCGGCAACCCCACCTGGAAACCCTTTGACCCTGTTGGGCTCAAAGAACTTTGTAAAGCCCAGAAGGAGTTTGGGAGAGAGAGTCCATATTTCCGGAATCTCCTGCGGGCCACCCTCACTAATACAGTGTTGGTCCCAGCAGACCTCCAAAGCATTTTTTCCTGCTTGCTTTCTCCAGCCGAATTCGAGTTGTGGGATGATGGGTGGAGAAAGCAGCTAAGAGAGGTCCTCCCAATCCTGTTGCAAGACCCTAATAACGCAGGGGTTTCCATGGACCACCTTACCGGTGAGGTGTTGCTTGCCAAGCCACAAGACCAGGCCCGAAACACCCCAGAGCCGGTCTTAAATGCTGTTAAACATGCGGCGGAGCAAGCATTTTTAATGATGCCCCCTAAATCCGCGCCTCTACTAAATTTTACTGAAATTCGGCAACTCCCAAATGAACCATTTATTGACTTTATTGACAAATTAAAATTAGTGGTGGAGAAGCAAGTGGAAGATACAAGAATTAGAGAAAGCATAATCACTCAAATAGCAAAAGCTAATGCAAATGAACCTTGTAAGAGAGTGATTATGACCCTTCCACTTGATCCTCCACCAACGTTAAAGCAGATGATTTGACACTGCACAACCTTAGTTCCAATTGGCCAACCAAATTTAAAAATGAGGGGGAATGTGGTAGGAGTTGCGGGTGCCGCTGAGGCAACGGCACCTCAGGACAAGAGGATGACAAACAGAACCTGGACCTGTCACAGATGTAGCAAGCCAGGACATGTGGCCCGGAACTGCAGAGCTCCAGCCCCGATTAATCAAAGTTCCCGAGCTGTTTCCCCAGGGCAAGTAGCATCGCCCACTCCCATGGAGGTACAGCCGGGAAACTGAGGACCCAGCGCGGATCTGCGGCCCCGCGTGATGACATAAATAAAGAAGCCGCAACCAGAAAAACTGTGACTGCAGCCACTGCAACCAGGATGGACTCCATCACACCTCAACGGGTCCTTGTGAGCTGCAAAGGACTGAAAGACTGCTGCTTGTTTATAATAGGAGACACCACGCATATACCACCAGAGATCTCAATAACACCAGAGATCGTCCAAGTAGGATCACAAGGACTCTTTACAATTAACATCCAATGTATTCATCCACCTTTCTTTCTTGCAGCTGGCCAGGTTCTCGCCCAGGCCATCCTCATGCCCAGAAGTTCACCAGAAAACTACAACCCATCTGTCTTCTGGGCTGAGGTGGTAGGGGAAGATAAGCCGATGCTAAGCTGCAAGATTTCATGTCAGGGCTTGGACATCAGCCTAGCAGGGATGATGGACAAGGGGGCAGACGTGACGGTCATCGCCTCCAACAACTGGCCGTCACATTGGGGATTGCAACCAGCGGAAGGTGTTGTTACGGGTGTGGGAGGATCCGTGGCTGCCCAGAGAAGCAGGACGCTTGTCCAGATTGAGGGTCCAGAGGGGCGGATTGCAACAGTCCATCCATTTGTTATTGACTCTGGGTTTACATTGTGGGGCAGGGATCTCATGTCCCAGTGGGGAGCCCGGGTTGAGATCCCATCTCAACCCCGGGATTTTTAGTAGGGGCCACTGCGGAGCGCCCCACCCAGAAATTGAATTGGCTCACTAATAAAAGGGTCTGGGTGGATCAGTGGCCTTTAAAAACACACCAATTGAGAGCACTCACTGCACTCGTGGAGGAGCAGCTGGGGAAGGGGAACATTGAGCCTTCCAACAGCGCTTGGAACTCCCCAGTCTTTGTGATCCGGAAGCCGGGGACAGACAAGTGGAGACTCCTTCACGACCTGCGGAAAATTAACGAGGTCATTGAGGACATGGGACCCCTGCAGCCTGGAATGCCATCACCCTCTATGCTCCCTAGGCAGTGGAAGCTAGCAGTCATAGACATCAAGGACTGCTTCTTCCATATCCCCCTGCATCCGGACGATGCACCCCGGTTTGCCTTCTCGGTGCCTTCCCTCAACCGAGAGGCTCCCATGCAGCGCTACCAATGGCGAGTTCTGCCGCAAGGCATGAAAAACTCGCCCACCATCTGCCAGTGGTATGTCGCTCGCATTCTGTCCCCGGTCTGGAAAAAGGCAGTTAGAGCTGTGATCCTACACTACATGGATGATGTTTTGGTGTGTGCACCCACACAGCAGTACCTGGACTGGACTCTGGGGGAGGTAATCAGGGCTTTAGAGGCTGATGAATTTGAAATCCATCCCGAAAAGGTCCGGAAGACCTCACCTTTTAAATATCTAGGACTCAAAATTGAGGAGCAGACAGTGGTGCCCCAACCGTTAAAGATCAATGATAACCCCAGGACTCTGCAGGAACTCCATCAACTCTGCGGGTCCATCAACTGGGTGAGGCAGCTCCTGGGACTGATGACTGAGGACCTTGCCCCTCTGTTCAACCTGCTTTGTGGGAACGAGGATCTCAAATCCCCGAGGCAGTTGACAGAAGAGGCAAGAAACTCCCTCATCAAAGTCCAGGAGGCGCTGTCATCTCGCCAAGCCCATCGTTATGCCCCAGGTCTGCCCTTTCAGTTCATAGTGTTGGGGAAAATGCAATAACTCCATGGGCTGGTTTTCCAGTGGGACAAGGTGCAGAGGGATCCCCTTCTGATTATTGAGTGGGCTTTCCTCTCGCACCAGCCATCCAAAAGTATTACCATGCCACAGGAGCTCATGGCTCAGTTGGTGATAAAGGCTAGGTCTCGCCTCCGTACCCTTGCGGGGTGTGATTTCACATGTGTTTACCTGCCACTAACAACCAATGCACTGGACCATCTCCTTCAAAACAACAATCATCTGCAATTTGCCTTTGATAGTTATTCCGGACAAATATCGGCTCACAACCCGAAACACAAATTGTTCAATTCGGCCTTTAAATTAATTCCAAAAGAAATTCAGAGTCGTGAACCCCTCAATGCCCTGACAATCTTTATGGATGGTTCTGGGGCATCTCACAAGTCTGTCATCGTTTGGAGGAATCCTTGCACTCAGAAGTGGGAGTCTGATGTGCAGGTGGTCGAAGGATCACCGCAGGTTGCGGAGCTTGCCGCAGTGGTCAGAGCATTTGAGCGGTTCAATGAACCTTTTAATTTGGTAACAGATTCCGCATATGTAGCAGGAGTGGTGTCCAGAGCAGAAAGAGCATCGCTCAGAGAGGTGGCAAATCCAAAAATCTATAACTTGCTTTCGAAGCTAATCCAAATTGTCTCCCACCGAAAGCAAGCCTTTTACGTAATGCATGTGAGGTCACACACTGACCTGCCAGGATTTATTGCCGAAGGCAACAGGAGAGCAGATGCCCTAGCTATGTCCATCGAGCTAGCGAATCTGCCTAACAGATTCCAGCAAGCCCAGCTGAGCCATGCAATGTTCCATCAAAATCCTCCAGCTCTCGTCCGGATGTTCCACCTCACTAGAGACCAGGCGAAAGCCATTGTGGCAACATGCCCCAACTGCCAAAAACATCAGCTTCCATCACTAGGTCAGGGGGTTAACCCCCGAGGCCTAGGCAGTTGTGAGGTATGGCAAACAGATGTCACCCACTTCCCCCAATTTGGCCGCCAGAAATATATTCACGTTTCTGTGGATACTTTTTCTGGTGCAACCTTTGCCTCAGCTCACCGTGGGGAGAGGGCCAAAGATGTCATCAACCACCTGGTACAGGCCTTTGCTGTGTTGGGGACACCAAATAAATTAAAAACTGACAATGGCCCTGCGTACACCTCTGCAGAGTTGAACAGATTCATGAGTGAGTGGGGTGTGGATCACATCACTGGCATCCCTCACTCACCCACAGGCCAAGCCATCGTGGAGAGGAAACATCAGACACTAAAAAGACTGCTTGAACAACAAAAGGGTGGCAATGAGATCGCTGCCCCCACCATAAGACTGTCCAAAGGGTTGTTCACGTTGAACTTTTTAAACTGTTCCTATGAGGAACCTGATCCTTCCATCCTGAGACACTTCACAAACTCTGCCAAACATAAACTGACTGAGAGACCTGAGGTCCTAATAAAGGACCCTGACACTTTACAGATACGTGGCCCGTACCCCCTAGTCACCCAGGGTAGAGGCTACGGGTGTGTTTCAAGCCCAGAAGGACCTAAATGGATCCCTGGAAAGTGGATCAAACCTTTCTTAACAAAGACATCAAAACCAAAGCAGCCTGAAAACGCAGTAGCAACATCCTGGAAAAGGAGAAGAAACAAGACCTCCTGAATAAACAAGAAATTCTCCTCTCAGGCTGCAAACATTCCCTTTCCCACCTTCTCTGTGTTTCCCTCCCCTAAGTGGCCCTTTGTTTTGAAAGAGGGGGAGTACAAGGGAGCCATTGTTATTTAAGTTAATTGTATTTGTATTAATTTTATTTATGTTACGCTGTCCCTAAAGTTATCTCCCATAACTGTGTGATGACATCCTACATGCTGCTGTCCCACCTGCTGCTGCAGCTCCTCCTGTACACTGGGAGCTCCAGTAGCCGGATTCCTTCAATTATCAAGGACATTGTATGGGGTTTCTTTATGGAGTTGTTAATTTTATTAGCCCTTCCCATTTTTAAGTGTTTGGTTTTGAAATCCCTTAAGCCTTTCCCCTCATTTCAATGTAATAAAGAAGGGGGAGATGTTGGGGTGGGTCAGTCTGCTCTCGGGCTGAAACCATCAAATGTCAGTCACCAGAAGAGATCACTGAGGTCTAGGTTACCTCCCCCTGGGTGGCTCCCAATCCTAAATTACCTTCCCCTGTTCCAGAAAGTTCTCAGTTTTTTAGTTATTAATTGGTTTCCCTGTCATGACTCCTGCCTCCCCATTTTCCCCATTTGTTCTGAAAAATTGTATCCTCCCCTCCGCTTGTACCCCATTGGTTGTTTTCTCTTTCCCTGCCTTGCTCCACCCCCCCATAAAGGGGGCTAGCCCGCGTCTCCTCGGGGCTTTTGCTGGTCCCTGATCCCTCCTGCAAATAAACCTGTTGGAACTCACACCAGAAGCCCCTCCCGCCTTCTTTGCCTCCGGGCTAATGCCAGCCTGATCATCGGCTGCCCGACGTGCTTCCTCTGGGGAGGAGCCAGCGCACGCAGCCATCTGACGCTGATTCCACTGAGCTTTCCAGCGAGGACGCTGTGGAGGCTAACGCTGCGTCCCCTCTGCCCGAGGGCACGCCGGGGCTTGTGGTGATAAGCCCCGGGTTGCGTTACTTCTGTGGTATAGTGACTATCATGGCAAGGGCATCCGCCCTTGCATTACCTTCCGCTATAGGTCCAGGCAGAGTGGTATGTGACCTAAGATGCAGAATGTAATATTCATGAGACCTGTGAAACAAAAAGTTGTACAGAGCGGTTAATAACACAAAAAGATCTTTGTTAGAGACTTCCTTTTGGAATGAGTGCTCAATTCTCTCAACAATTCCTGTAACGTAAAGAGAATTACCAACAATGTTCATAGGTTTCTGTGAAAAAAGATGAAATGCTTCTACCACAGCTGCCAGTTCAACTAGCTGGGTAGATCCAGTTTGAAAGGTTATTGAATTTTTCCAGTCCCCTATCATTTTTCTACAGGGTGACAGTTTTGTTTTTCTTTCCTGATCTGTCAGTGAAAACAATTTTTGCATCAGGAATTGGGGTTTTTTTTTGTAATTTTCACTGCTGAAAGGGGAGTTTTTTGAAGGATTGTAGCAGGGTATGTCAAGGCATTGTGTGAATAAACTGTCCATTATAGTCCACAAGAGCAATTTGAAATTACAGTGAATCCCTGTGTCTTGGGGTGACCTTATGATATGTATCCCATATCGCTGCCTATGCCCAGAAATTAATTCCTGTGCCTTTCTATGCCTCTAAACTGAGCCTGAGAGGGGGAAGGAAAAAACTGAGCAAAACTTTTTCAAAGCAGTTTGCAGCTTGTTCAAGGTCACACACAGATAGCAATTTGTTTCCAGCTGCAGCAGGGGAGGGAGGAAGCACCCGGCTGGCTGCTCCCAGGATAGTTTTTTTTTGGCCAGTCGTTCAGCTGCTTTGTTCTCCGGATAGAGACTGAGAGTTGAATTTTTCCTTCCCTGGAATTTCGGATTTTCTCCCTTTTCTACTGGACTGCTTGATTGCTTTAACCTCAGAGCACATCGGAAGGACTTTCCACCAGGCACAGAGGGCCTGGCCCTGGCCCAAGCCCCAGCTCCGAGGAGACCAAAGGGAGGACTCTAACACTTTCCCAGGTTTTTTCTCCACAGTGAGAGATTTTATTATTTAGCATTATTTTCCTTTCCCGTGTGTTTGTTAAATAAATAGTTTTATCTCCTTCACTTTCCTTCGAGGAAAATCTATCTTTTCCCGAACCTGGTGGGGGGAACGGGTGGTTGTGCCTTCTCTCAGAGGATATATTTCTAAATTTGGCCAAACCGGAACAAATTTAGTGGCGCCCAACTGTGGGGCTCGAACCCACGACCCTGAGATTAAGAGTCTCATGCTCTACCGACTGAGCTGGGCCACTAAATTTGTTCCAGATCATATCCTGTCAGGCTCTGACATCAGTCATCCCATCGACAGCAGTCAAATAATCATTTCGAGTTGAGTGGTTATAGTTTTTGAAAAGGTGTGTGGCAAGAAAATCCATTCTAATAACCAGAGACAATGTTCTTGCACATCACATTGGCCAATAAGAGCATAGGGTTGGAAAGACTGCAAAATCAGGAACAACCGCAAAGGCAAAGCTGGGTTTCGACGTGTGGCAAAGGACTTGTTGATTCTATTACTTACAGTCTCTAAAGCCTTTTGGGCAGTTTTTGTCAATTGCCATGGGGAAGAGAGGTCTGGGTCCCCTTTTAACATTGAAAATAAAGGAGATAATTCTTCTGGTGTAATTCCCAGCAAAGGGCAAATCAAATTAATTGTGCCCAGTAACTTTTGCAAATCATTCAACGGGCATATGTTAGTTTTCAAAGTTACTGGCTGTGGGATGACTGTTTTTTCAAGTAGTTTAAAGCCCAAGTATTTTCAAGGAGGTTCTGTCTGAATTTTGTCTGTGGCTATGCACAGACCTCTGCTGGTGAGTGTTATTTTTAAAGCTGCTAGGCAATCACACAATAGTGTCGTGCTGTCGGAGGCAATTAAAATATCGTCCATATAGTGATACAGCAAAACGGATATTTTTGCCGTATTGGCTGTATTGCTGAGTGAATGACAAATACTTCGACTGTTTTTCATACCCTAGGGTAAGACAACCCAGTGGTATCATTCCATGGGGGTTTCGTGGTTGACAGATGGTAAAGAAAAGGCAAATTTAGGTGCATCGTCAGGATGTAAAGGAATTGTGAAAAAAACAGTCTTTTAAATCAATTATTGCAAATTCCCAATGTTCGGGAATCATCATGGGGTTAGGTATTCCTGGTTGTAATGACCTCATAGGTGACATGACTGCATTGACTGCCCTGAGATCCTGTAAAAGTCTCCACTTTCCTGATTTCTTAGTGTACTAGTTTGAAAACAAACCAGTGGGAGGCACCAAGTCAGAATAACAATTTAATAGGGAAATTAAAAGAAAATAAAGGCAGAAAACACTGGTTTAAACTGACAGAGTCAGGATACAACCTGACACCCTGTTAGTCAGGGTGGCGGTAGCAGTCCGATAAAATGGTGGCTGCAGTCCTCCTGAAGTTGTGGATGTGGTTCTGTTGAAGCGGTGATCCCATAGAAGGGTCTGCTCTTCCTCGGAAGTTCCAGTGGTGGCTATGTAACTCTTGTCCTCTGGGAATTCAGTGGAAAGGGGGTGTCCGTGGTGTTCGGAATCTCAGATTATATCTAGGATGGAGTGCTTGGTTCCTCCTTCTGGGTGGAGCATCTCACAATGGGATGATGAGTCATGAGGCAAGGCGTTGATGGGCCCATTAAGCAGAAGATAGTCTGGAGGGAGTTATCTATGAGTCATGAAGCAAGGTATTGATGGGCCCATTAACAGAAGATAGTCCTGAGGGAGGAGGCAAGGAAGCACTGCCCCACCTGGTTTCAACAGCTCATGAGGATGGTAATAACACTGCAACCCAGGACACTTAGGAATAACAAAAATAGATGTATTCCATGGGCTGGTGGAGGGGACTATGTGACCCAATTGTAGTTGTTCCTGTACAAGGATTCAGGCTTGGTGAAGCCACTTGCCTCTTAGAGGGCCACTGCTCGATCCACACAAGCTTATCGCTAAGCCAGGTAAGTTTCAGGAGCAGCATTTCATCTGTGGCCCCTATAAAAAACGTGTTGAAATGATCAAGCCCCATTGAGTCAGTAGATCTCGCCCCCACAAAGTGCCCAAGATCAGGAGTGCATACGGTCTCAAGGTGGCAGTCTTGCCTTCTGGTCCAACCATGTGTAGTTCTTTGGCTGATTGCCATGGTATCTGTTGTCCACCAACTCCAGCGACAATCACTGTGGAGGGTGCCAAGGACCAATCAGGAGGCCACTCCTTCTGCGCTACGATGGATACATCGGCTCCAGTATCAACCAGTCCTGTAAAAGACTTAGAGTCTATTTGGCAGGTCAGTAAGGGCTGTTGTGTTCTAATTACTTTGGACCAAAAGATCTGAGAAACATCTGTACTTCCAAAGCTCCCATTGTTTCGTTGCTGCTGCAATATTGGCACTGGACAAGGAATTGCTGGCAGCGGTATGAGCGGCTCCCTTGAGGCACAGTGCAAGGGGGGTTAGGAGTCCAAGCCATAATTTTGATTTTCCCTCTATAATCTGCATCAATAATTCCTGGTAAAATAAAAAGTTCAGTTTGAGTGGTAGAAGAATGACCCAATAATAAAGCGTGAGATTGAAATGGTAGTGGACCAAAACCAGCAGTGAGTAATAGATGAACAGAAGCATCTTTTAAGACTGTGGTAGAGCTGATGGCCACGTCCAGGCTGGCGGAGTCTGCGGTGCCCCTTGCCAGACCTGAGTTTGCATTGGGGGTTGGCTGAATTGGGCCCCATTGGGTTGAGGGGCACCAGCCTGCACACCCCTGTTCAAGTTTCCCTGCTTTTGGAGTGCATTGCCATCCTTGTCGTACTTAGTGTGGCATTGGTTACTCCAATGAAAGCCTTTTTTTTACAGCGAGGACAGGGTTTATTTGGCTTTTTATTAGTCTTCTGTCCCTTTGGGCATTGTTTCTGAACATGCCCCTCATCTCCATATGCAAAGCACTTAACAGTTGCTTTAGCTGCTTGCAATTGCTGGGCGATTGCAGTAGCAATTAGTTTTGCTTTATATTGTTCTGAGCCACTATTAGCACATGCTTTGATGTAATCAGCAAGCTCAACATCGGTGAGGTCACTATCAGATCTAAGGCTGTTTTACAGTCATTATTAGCATTCTCATAAGCAAGGGATTTTAAAACAGCATTGGCTGCCGCTTGCATTTCAATTTGCTGTCTGACCGCCTGTTGCAGTCAGTCAATAAAGTTGATATATGGTTCCTGGGCACCCTGATGAATCGCTGCAAATCCTGGCTCTAGATTTTTTGTATCAGGTACTTTTCTTAGAGTATGCGACACTATAGTTGTTGTTTGGTCCCAGGCCTGGGGTTGTAATTGCAGCTCGGCACGAGCAGTAGCATACATGCCAGTCCCTGAGAGCTGGGGTGCCATGATATTAAGTGGCGGATTTTAACTACCATTATTCAATGCCTGGGTTTGAGCCAAATCTACAAATTTCGTCCACCACACAGAGTACTGCCCCCCCCCCCCCCGTTAAAACTGTTTTAAAAAGAGATTTCCAGTCCACTGGTAACATGGTATGCGATTCAGCAATAGCATCTATTAAATTCACAGTAAAAGAGGAATGCAAGCTGTTTTCCTTCACCGATTTCCTTAGTTCTTTAACCATTTCATAAGACAACTGTTCATGATGTGGATTTTGATTGCAATATATTACAGGCATAGCTTGTAAAAAATTCAATATCTCCATTTTGTAAAGCTTGCCTGCAGCAGCTATGTATAAACCTTTCTGGCTCAGATTCAGTGGGTGACACGTCCTCATAATCATTAGAAGAGTGAGACGTGGCATAAAGAGGACAAGTGGGTGAAATGGTTGCAGCTGCCTTTCAGCATGCTGTCTGTAATATTTCTTCCACACTAGGAGTGGTGGCTGCCATAATGCGTATTGGGGTCAGAGGAGGGTATAAATCTGGTTCTTGGTCAGGATCAACCGGCCCTGGATCAAACAGGTCTTGGCGTTCTGGATCATCCTCCTCAGGAGAGGATAGTGGTGTGTCCGAGGGAACATGGTTCACTTCCTTAAATTGTTGCAAGGCAGAATAGATGGCACGCCAAGTCACAATATCATCGGGGCCAACGTCATGGTGAGTAACCTGACGAGTTTGTAAGCATTCCCTGACTTTTTGCCAATGAATGAGCTCATAAAAACTGTCAGAGGGGTACCAGGGGCAGTTTTGTCGAATCCAAATGAGCAAAGATATAAGTTTCTGAGATTACTTTAAATCCTTGCTCCCTGGTAATGCGCAACAAAGAGTCTTTATGGAGTCTTTGAGATTTGGTTGTGCTTTGCCCCATAATTAAAGAGAAATGACTACCCGGCTGCTCGCTTGGCTAACCTTGTTCTATAGCCGCGATGAGAGGAGCTCCTTGGTGATCTTTCAGGCACAACGGGATGGTTAGGCCAGGGTCTATCACAGGACTGGATAACCGCAGCAGTTGTCAGCTCATGTTGGGCGTAATTTGTGATACATGAAGGGATGAGAGACACCAACAGAGATGCAGGTCAATCTTAAGATTTTATTTGCAAGTGTCAGTATATATATCTCTACTCCTAAGGACCTTATTTTTAGCTACAGCTTACAGGCTTAATCACAGTTCTGCAATAAATCTGTCCTCTTGACATCTTCTATTGTTCCCTCCAAAGCCATGGCTAGTAGAGAGCAAAGAGTGTACTGTTCTATGTTGAAGTAGAAAGTTGTTGGTCCAGTTCTGTCTCAGGTATGCGCTGCTGCTGCTGCTGGCGCTGGTCTTTGTTTAACTCCTTCCTTACACCAACACTTGTTACCCCAACATGTTCCAACGCCCCTGCCATGGGCAGGGACACCTTTCACTTGACCAGGTTGGTTCAAGCCCTGTTCAACCTGGCCTTGAACACTTCCAGGGATGGGGCATCCACAGACCATTGTATTCAGCAATAAAAGTGAAGAGAAAGGAAGGTAGGGAAGCATTTACTATTAAGACACTTGTCTTCTGAAGCAACTGCTACATATACTGAGGCTCTACTTTCCAGGATGTGGCTGGACATTGCCCACTGGTGGGAAGTGGAGAATAAATATTTTTGTTTGTTTGTTTTGCTTTGCTTTTACAGGCAGCCTTTCCTTTTCTTTATTAAACTGCCTTTATCTTGACCCATGAGCTTTCTTTGTATTTTCTCTCCCCCATGTCCCACTGAAGAAGGGGAATGATACAGTGATTTTGTGGGCACCTGGCAGACAGCCAAGGTTAACCCACCACAGATATACAAGACAAAAAGTGACAAATGCCATGCACCCATATTTTGGTAGGTCCTACCTCCTCCCAGAAACCTCAGGGGCCATTTGCCCCAGAAGTCCCCTTTCCAGTCATAAACTCTGTTGTGATTGTCTGGCAGGAACAGCACCTCCCACTTCTGGTTTACTCTGAGGTACATCAGACCAGGAAGACCCTTCCCCTATATACACAATAGGGTGCCATTTTGTTCTGGTCACTATTTTATGACAGGGCACTATTTTGTTTTGGCCACCATTTTATGACAGGGCTCAGGCCAGTTTATGGCAGGAAGCTGCCATTGTGGTACATGTCATACTGCTCCGTGATTTGCTGATGGCATTTGAGTGCACCCTCAGCAAGTTTACTGATGACACCAAGCTATGTGGTACAGTTGACACACTGGAGGGAAGGGATACCATCCAGAGGGACCTTGACAGGCTTGAGAGGTGGGTCTGTGCAAACCTCATGAAGTTCAACAAGGCCAAGTGCGAGGTCCTGCACAAATACAGGCTGGGAACAGAATGTATCGAGACTAGCCCTGGGGAGAAAGACTTGAGCTGTTTGTAGATAAAAAGCTCAGCATGACTCAGCAATGTGCACTGGCAGCCCAGAAAGCCAACTGCATCATGGGCTGCATCAAAAGATGCCAGCAGGTCGAGGGAGGTGATTCTCCCCCTCTGCCCTTGTGAGACTCCACCTGGAGTACTGTGTCCAGCTCTGGGGTCCGCAACACAGGAAAGATGTGAACGTCTTAGAACGAGTTCAGAGTAGGCCACTAAGGGGGCTGGGCTGTCCAAGGTCTATCAATATTATTAAGATTGAAGCAAAAATAGCATTGAATGCCTCTGATTTTTCTTCATCCCTATTTGTCAGGTGACCATCTTCAACAAGTATTGGTCCAACGTTTTCCTTGGACCTCCTCTTGCTATTAACATACTGTAGTAGAGTAGTAGAGAGAAGTAGGACACTGATTATGTGGATGATTATGATTAGATTTATTACTAATACATTATCTAAATATTGATAATGCATTATATAATATAAGCAGGTTCAGCTAGAAACGTACAGGTTTACAGTCTTTGGTCTTGCAGAATACACAATTACAAAGCAACAAAGCAGCTATGGAGCTACTTTAGGATTTTATCTCCATATGTAACCCAATCTTAGCGCTTTTAGCCACCCATTCAAAAGTGAGTGTTCCCTGTCTTCAGGCTGGATGTACCCTGCAGGTGTCCATGCCAGGGGAAGGGCAGGGGGTGCAGGATCCACCTGGAAGCTGCCTGCAACCTTGGGAGACCAGTTTGCCCAGTTGACCCAACTATCTTTCATCACAGTCGCACATACTTTAAAAAAACCTCTCGTTGTCTGACACAACACTGGCCAGTTTCAACTCTAGTTGAGCTTTGACCTTTTAGGTCTTCTTCCTGCATATACAAACCACAGCTCTCTGATCTTCCTGCAAAGCCTGACTTTGCTTCCAAAGATCATACAATTTCTTTTTCCTTCCAATTTCCATGAGGGCGATATCCCTGATTTGGGCCCCAGAGAGGGGAAAGCAGCAAATTTCTCTGAAAAGAGGGTCTGATCTGCAAATGAGTGCCTCCATTCCTCTCAGGGGGGAGTTACATGTGACCATAACTCACTGCTCTTTCTTCTCAGCACTGGTCTTAACATGGGTCTTGATGCAAACAGTTGATCTGATCTTGATGAGAATGCTTGTGTAATTTCCTCCTATTCTATTTCATACGCTTTTTCTACCATACCCAGAGCCTCATACCTATTCTGTAAAGGTAGCTGAGAGGGTAAGGAGGGGTTCCTCTTACAGCTCCATGCAGTAACCTACTTCCACTCCTCCCTATCCCTTGCACCACTGCTTTCCACCTGGTACAGAACAGATACTGAACCTACCTCTAGTGGCCATGCTGACTTGACTTATGTGTACCAGAGACAGCAGAGCACAGCTATGGTGAATCTCCTCAGACTCAGATGCTCCTCATTCTGCCCACCTCCTCCTGAGGCTCAGCCACCAGGCAAAGGAGTTCATCTACCTGGGCACACCTCTCACAGGTGTGCTTGCTGTCACCATTTATCTTTGGGAGTGTCCCCACACACACCATAGAGCCTGAAGCCTATATGGTTGCTTGCTCTGGCAGGAGCTCTGTCTGTGTGGCTGCATTGGTTCTACCAGGTGCTAGAAGTTCAGGATAAGCAGAAGACAGCTTTTTGCTGAGTAATCACCATGTTGCTGCATAGCAAAACCAGCTTTTGTTTGATGAGCTCCCCAGCAGCAGAAGCCTGCAAGTGATCATTACCCATGCCTCACTGTGAGAAAAGTGTGGGTGATACCTGTAGTGCATTTGGGGCATGCGGAGGCATTACTTACAGACAGTGCTCAATTCCTGGTGGACCAAGTGTCACAGAAGTGTTCAGCATACCAGTTCAGCTGACAGTAGTGTAAGCAACCAGGAAAATTTTTCTGGGAGAATGTCATAGGTTAGCAAGCATAGTCCCGGAAGGGATGTCCTTGCTAAGGGGTGCTTACAGTTTCCTCTGGGACCTCACAGAACCTATCAGCTGGCCAGTTTGAATATGGACAATTCTTTAAGCCACTTAAAGTTGTGACCGCCTCTGTGATACACACTTAAGAATAGACAAACTCCCCCCCCAAGCTCTCTCTCGTTTCCAGTGCAGGGACAGGTGGCTGCGGGCCCCGTGTGGGGGCCAGCGAGCCCGGCCAGGCCCTGCTCGGGCCAGGCCGGGATGGGCCACGGTCATCCTGGAGTCGATGGACCTGTTCCAGCCGTGGAACCCCCCCCACTGCCTTGCCGTGGGCAGCCGGAGCGGCTTGGCTCTCCCCCCCTCTCCACTGTGATAAGAAACATTCAACATTCCAGCTGCAAAGCTGCAAGGCCAAGGTGAGATTAACCCTTTTTATTGCTGTGAAGAGCTGAAAACCTGAGGGAAGAGAGAGAGGAGATGTTTAAAGCTGAAATTCTGTTGTGAAGCTATGATATATCGAAGTATCCCATTGTAATTTCATGAAGATATGGGGGGTGGAGTGTTCAGCTCGTAAGCAAAAGCACCTACGCTGAGATAGGCAGATGCTGACGCAGCTGTAATTTCATGAGAAGTTTGGACAGGGAGAGATGAACCAGATGAGGACTTTTGCTCCAAATGGGAAAGGAGAAAAGCTCAGTCCCTAGAGATGCTCCCAGAGATAGTCCTAAAGATGAAGATGAGGAAGACCCTTTGCTCCCAGGGAAGGAGAAGGGCCTCTATTTTTTGTTTCTGAATGGCTCAACCTTAAAATTGTACCCCAAAAAACTTCAAGAGTGGACCCTCGAAAGCAGTTGCGGGAAAAGCTGCAAGTCGGGGGAAGGGACTCATGCAGGCAGAGAGACTCCTCTTCCTAAATGGACTGAACAATATTTGGAAGTGGCGGCTGTCTCGTTGTGATAATGTTTTCATAGCACGAGCAAGAAGAGACTTCTCTTTCTAAATGGACTGAACAAGGTTATTATGGAAGTGGTAAACAGACTGAACATCTTAAGGGTTGTCTTTTCACATTGTCAGTGGGAGAAGGGAGGAAGATGGGGGGAGGAGGAGAGTTCTGAAGGTGTGGTATAATTTTTTTTCCCCTTCTTTTTAGGTCTGTTAATAAACTTCTTTATATTCTTTCAAGTTTGGTGCCTGCTTTGCGTTTCTCCTAATTCTTATCTCACAGAAGATAAACAGTAATGAGTATTTTAGACCAAACCACTACACTAAATTGGTGTTTCCGCCCAGTTACAAACCCAACCCGCTACAGAGAGCTACTCAAGTTCGTTGTTACTGGGTTTGTAGATAACAATGCTTTTAGTGGCAATTATACTAAGAACCATTTCAACTTTAAACATTATGATATAAATTTTGTGGCCCTCGATTTGGATAGTGAAAAAATGCCAGCAAAACTGCTGCAGCCTGATTTTGAGAGTGGACGCTATGTAAGACAATACATGCAGCTCATTCAACCAGCAGACCATTCCCTACTGGATGACAGAGAAGAATTTTTCCTGTGGCTATACTCTGTATGCCTTTGACCTGAATGTGCTGATCATTATTCCCTGATTAACACTGGAAGTCTGAGAGCAGAAGTACAATTTGCAGGGGCCTTGACTCCCACCAGTAATATGATTATGTACAAGGTATTTGACAATGTGAAAGAAATAAAATGGAGGAGACATGCTCTTGGCCTACATGTGAGGATGGACACTGAACAAGTCTCTTGGTTTTTTTCAGCAGACCCCTGATGCTTTTCCTGATCTTAAAATCAAGAGTCAAACACGATTAGAAGGGAAAAAGGGATTTTACCTTAGTATTTATTTTAAGGATCCTTAGGTGCACTATGTCTAGGTCGAATGCATCGAGATGCACACTGCAATGCACACCATACAAAAGATCTGGTATAACATTATAGGTTTTACTAATTAGCATATCTATCAAAGATTCCCCAATGAGAGGCTCGAATGAGCCCCCCTCCCCAAGGAACCGTCCCCTGGATGGTTCTATCTTAGTTTACAAAATGCATTCTGGAGGACCTTGGGGTCTGGGGCATTCTGATCCCTAACTACAAAGCTTCTAAGATGTTTAGTCTCCTAGCTTGACAAATAAGTCTAAGAATGTAGGCTAAAAACCACTAAGAATACAAAATCTATAAAAAGGTATATAAAAGGGGTATAAAAGAAAAGGCAAAGAATCATCATGGCATCATTTCCCCCCTTTTAGAGACTAACAAAACTCTACCTTGTCTAGTCTCTATATTACCCGCAGAACCGGTTTACACAACCGGCTGCTCCACAGGAAATTACACAGATAATAACTAAAATTACAGCTATTATAAATGCTTCTTTTACCCAGGCCCAGTTTGGTAACCATGAAGCGAGGGTATCAAAAATATGATGAAATTTTAAAGTGTTATTTCTGGAAGCTATTTCATGTAGAATTTGAGTTCCCTTCCAAATTTCATCCAAATCTTTCTTAATTCTCTCACTTTGGTCCACATAAGAACAACAGGTAGTATTGACAATAGCACATACACCTCCTTGTGCAGCAAGTATGAAATTGAGAGCTATCCTGTTTTGCATAACTGCAGGGGACAGACTGTCAGCTTCCTCCTGTAACGCTGAAATTGCATCTGCAGTATGCTACTCAATGTGTTCGATGATGGCCGAGATGCTTACAATTGCTCTGTCTAGTTCAATTACGCCATAAGAGGGTAGAAGGGCTCTGACTATGCTATGGAAGTGTGGGACAACTGAATGAGGAGATTAAGAGATCTTTTCCTCCTCTCATTTGGTTTCTCAAGATGGTCAAATATTGTTATATTTGGGACTACAGCCCCAATGGCACAAGCCTGGTCTTTGTTCACGGGCATAACTTTTCAGGCCTTATCACCACATATCCAATACAACCCTGTCCCAAACAGCTGAGCCAGTCTCCACCCTGTCAGTTTCATCTTTTCCTCAATTCTTGGGTCTATTATGTCCCTGAAATGGGTCTTATGACAATATGAAGGAAGAATGGCCTTTCCTGTGGCGTTTACAATTGCTCAAGGAACCTTATAGTTTGCATGCTCTACCAGGCCACTCAGGGGTATGGGGGACAGAAGGGTGCTATTAATTGGTTCCCACGTTTCAGTGCGGTTCTCTTCCATTAAAATGCCAATCAATGGCCAGTGACCCTTCCCATCTAGGGGTGGTAACTGAGTACAGATCCAGCAATTGCTCTTATTAAGAACCATGGACACATTTTGGACCACAGACATGCAAATCATGGGGTGAACCCTGAACCATGGTTACCAGTTGGGCAAACAGCAAACATGTAAAAAACAGTTTAAACTGCATCTTTCTGATTTGTATCAGTCTCTGTCTTCTGGGTGGTTTCGGGAGCAGAAGCTTTCTTCACCCTGGAGTAGTGAATCCACGGTCCCTTGCCAGCAACCTTGACCGCAGTAAAAGTGGTCAGCAAAACTT
Organism: Corvus moneduloides; assembly: GCF_009650955.1. Lineage (NCBI taxonomy): Eukaryota > Metazoa > Chordata > Aves > Passeriformes > Corvidae > Corvus > Corvus moneduloides. The sequence goes on from NC_045510.1 coordinate 15,974,044, forward strand.
GGAATGGTCCCTTCCACTTGGCTTGCAAGGGGTCGCTGTCCCACCACTTGATGTAGACCCAGTCTCCAGGCTGGAATGGATGAGCAGGTGTGTCCAATCCTATTGGTTTGGATAACACGATCAATCTCTGGAGCTTCTGCAAAGTGGAACTCAGAGCCATTAAATACTTTTGCAAATCCTTTTTACCTCTCATATGAATTTCCCCTGGGATGTGTGGAACCTGGTATGTCTTGCCATATAATATTTCATAGGGACTGATGTTGTCCCTTCTCCTTGGCTGTATGCGGACTCTCAGCAAGGCTATAGGCAGGGCTTGAACCCATGTCATGGATGTCTCTTGACAAATCTTGAAAATCTGGGTTTTGAGGGTCCTGTTCGATGCGTTCAACTTTGCCACTTGCCTGGGGCCTGTATGGTGTGTGCAGGTCCCAGGTAAGTCCCAAAATCCTGCTAACTTCCCCAACCACCATTGCAAGAAAATGTGGTCCCCTATCTGATGACATTTCCAAAGGAACCCCAAATCTTGGTATTATATGATTGAGCAAAGCTTTCACTACTTGTTTTGCTATGTTGGTGCAACAGGGGAAAGCCTCAGGCCATCCACTGAAGGTGTCAACCAGTACCAGTATATACCTGCATCCCTCTTTGCGTGGCATCTCAGCAAAATCTATTTGCCAATAATCTCCCCGGAGATCTTCTGTTTTGGTCACTCCTAACACAACTCTCTTGCTTGTGTCAGGGTTGTTTTTACAGCAGGTTTTACACTTACTTGTTATAGATTGTACAGTATCAGTCATCCCTCTCCCTATCACTACTTTCCTTAGATGTTTCAAAAGATTTTCTGTTTCCCAGTGGGTACTTCCATGCTCTCGTTGGGCTATTTCCGGGAGGAGCGGGGGTGGAACTACAACTTGTCCTACTGGGGTAACAGCCCACCCACATTTGATTTTAGCCTTAAGAAACTTAATTGTGATCCCTCTGATCCTATTTTTGGGTAAATTCTGAAAAATCTCTCTCTTTCTGTGGTACCACTGCAAAAATGCCTTTTTCTGCAATCCCCCTGGCTGTTTCGTCAGCAAAACTATTTCCCAGTTCAGGGGCTATTTTCCCTTTTTGATGACCCTTGCAATGCATGATAGCTACTTCCGTAGGCTTCCAAATGCTCTGTAAAAGTGCAAGAATCTGTTTAGCATGCTTAACCTCATTACCTTGAGCAGTCAGCAGGCCACGTTCCTTCCAAATAGCTCCGTGGGCATGAACAACACTGAAGGCATATTTGGAATCAGTCCATATGTTCACCTTCTTCCCCTTGCTCAGTTCTAGAGCTCTCGTTAGTGCAATGAGTTCAGCTTTCTGTGATGATACATCTGGAGGCAAGGCTTTTGCCTCAATGATTTTATCTGAGGTGGTTACGTCGTAACCGGTCATCCTCCTACTGTTTCTCATGAAGCTGCTCACATCAGTGTACAGTTCCCAGTCTGGGCTCTTCAAAGGAACATCTTTCAGGTCTGGTCTGCTGGAATAAGTTTCCTCTATTGTCTGCAAACAATCATGCTCAGGCACACTGTCAAGTAACATGGATGATAAAAACATTGCAGGGTTTACCGCAGAAGTTGTCTTTAGAGTAACATCATCCGGTTCTAATAACACAGATTGGTATTTGAGCATTCTGCTAGGGGAGAGCCAGTGTCCCCCCTTTTGCTCCAGTACATTTATCACTGCATGGGGTTCATACATGACAATGTCTTGCCCTAGGGTGAATTTACGGGCCTCCTGTATTAGAAGGACCATTGCTGCCACAGCTTTCAAGCATCCTGGCCAACCCTGGGCTACATTGTCTAGTTGTTTTGAGAAATAGGCCACAGCTCTTTGCTGGTCTCCAAGGTGCTGTGCCAGTACCCCCAGAGCAACATTCAGTCGCTCATGTGTAAAGAGTTCAAAAGGTTTAGTCAAGTCCAGCAGCCCCAGAGCTGGGGCTGACATCAAGGAATGTTTCAGTTATTTAAATGCAGCCCTGGCATTCTCTGTCCACATGATTGTCCCCTTTTCGGCTGCTTTAAGGACATCATACAGAGGTCTTACCAATAATCCATAGTTTGATATCCATAGGCGACACCAACCTACCATTCCCAGGAAGGCCTGCATCTCCCTTACGGTATGGGCCTCTGGAAGTCAGCAGAGAGCTTCCTTCCGTTCTCTGCTGAGTTGTCGATGTCCACGGAAAATTTCCAGGCCCAGGTAAACTACTGTTTCTCTGGCAACCTGTGCCTTCTCTTTCGAGACCCGATACCCACTTTGGCCTAAAATGTTCAACAGACTTACAGTGAGCTGGATGCAGTCATCTCGTGTCTTGGCTGCTTTCAAGATGTCATCAACATACTGGAGAATGGCTCCTCCTGGTTCTTGTTTCCTCCAGTCCTCAAGCTCCTTTGCCAGCTGGTTTCCGAATATGGTCAGGCTGTTTTTGAATCCTTGTGGTAAAACTGTCCAGGTGAGCTGGGTCTTCCTCCCTGTTTCTGGATTCTCCCACTCAAAAGCAAAGAGTTCTTGGCTATTCTTGTGCACAGGAATGCAGAAAAAGGCATCCTTGAGATCTAAAACAGTGAACCACCCAAATTAATTTGTTAGTGTTGTCAAGAGTGTGTAAGGATTCGCTACCACTGGGTGTATGTCCTCTGTTATCTTGTTAATCTTCCTCAAATCCTGTACCAACCTGTAGCTTTTACCATCAGCTTTCTTTACTGGCAAGATTGGTGTGTTGTGCCTGGATTCACATTCTACTAACAACCCAAATTTGAGAAACTTTTCAATCACAGGTACTAATCCCTAGCGGGCTTCTAATTTCAGAGGGTATTGGCTCTGCCTTACTGGTGTAGCTCCTACTTTGAGTGTGATACAGGTTCAGCTTTTTTGGATCTCCCAGGAGAATCATTGGCCCACACTATTTGAATGACAGCCTCTTCAACTTCTTTGGGAATTTTTCCATAGCATTCCTGTACAAGTATAGCAGCTGCTTCAATAATTTTAGATTCTGGGATTATAACTTTCACTCCCCCCTCCTTGAAAACTTAATTTCTGCTTCCAATTTTTCCAATAGATCTCTGCCCAATAATGGCATTGGAGAATTTGGCATATACAGGAACTGGTGAGTGACCCAGTGTTTTCCCAATTTAAATTTTAAAGGTTGGAAAAAAGACTTTGTTTCACTTGCTCCTGTAGCTCTGACCACATCCACAGTGTCTTGACTCAGTTTACCTTTTAAAGTATTTAACACAGAATATGTTATTAACTCAACAACCACCCATTTCTGGTATTGCTTCAGCTTTTCCATCTGTTCTGGGACATTAGGATCCCAGTTAGGGTTCGCTAGGGGATAGATATCATTAACTGACCCTTTGAGACTCCCAGTTGCAATTTGAGTTTCTATAGCAGATATAAAAGCTTTGTTGATCATTTCTTTCTCTGTGTTATCCAATAATTCATCTAGCATACCATTGAGATCACCCCAATCTAGGCTTTGGGATTTGATTGCCATTTCTATACACATAGCTAGTTTTTCTGGGTTGTCTCTGTACCTCCTGTTATAAACATATATTGTAATATTGGCTTCTCGCAAGTATTAAGGCAGATATTATATAATGTTAGAAATGCTTTTGCTGTGTGGATGTAGTTTTCTTTCTTTTTAGCAAGAATTTAGCAAGTGTGATCGAGTAAGATAACTTCCAATTGAACAGAGGATGAGGCTCAAGAGTGGCTAATCAACACTGCCAGGAGAACAAAGGGGCCCAAAGCAGCTAATCCCCACTCTGCCTGGGGGGCAAAGAGGCCCAAAACTGCTATCAACCCTGACTGCCTGGGGAATTAAGAGGCCCACTCAACTATCAACTCTCACTTAGGGAGCCCAGGCCCAAGAATTAAAAGAAATAAAACTGCAAGGCAGAAGAATACGCATGCTCTAAAAAGGCGGAACCAAGGAGTGGCCATGCAGAACAGCTCCTGGAAAAGTTTGAATATGCATAGAGAACAGACAGTGAAAATGGTATAAAAAGGACTCACCTCGAGCATCAGGTGTGCTCTTGGCAGAGCGCCAAGGCACCCGGCCGTTACATCTTTGCTTTATTTTATGTGTCTCTTATTGTCTTTATATTAAACTTTTTAAATTCTCACATGAGTGTGAACCTCGTTTTTCACAATTGGGGGCTCGTCCCGGATCTACACCTCGCCTCTGAAAAGCGTGAGGGGATTCAGAGCAAGGGTAAGGCGCCCCCCACCCAGTTTTCGGAGGGTCCCTGCTCCATATCCTCTGGCGTGGATCAGTGGCAGCAGGGCGACACCCGGAGGACAAGAAAGACACAAAAATAAAGCAAATGAAAGAGAGCGCTCTCAATAAAAACCCCACGGACACTGGAAAAGCAACAGGACTGGTAAGTATTGTCCAAACAAAAAGGGGGTGGTTACGGGAGATGAGTGTGTGTGAATGAGACGTGGACTGGTTAACCCCAGATCTGTGAAGCGTGTGGGGCAGTCTCTGAGAGCTGCGGTTCCGTTTCGTTCGCGAGAACAGCGGCCAGCGAGGAGACGAAGAGAGAGATAAAAAGAGTAAAAGAATCTCCCGGGGTGACTGGGACGGGGTCCCAGGGAAGGGGTTACAAAGTGGGAGCTACCCCCCCCCATATGCTGGGTTGAGGGAAATCCAAGAACACCCAGGATCCTAAGGATTATATAATACCCATGGGTGAATACTAACAAGTGACTTGAAAAAGGTACCTTATTATTCTGCTGTAAGAATGAGTGAGTGAACAAAAATAAATTAAAAAAAAAAAATAAGAGTGAATGTGTGAATGAAAGACTGTGTAATTAGAAGTAACTTTGTTTTTTGGGGAGGTGGGCTATAATAAATCTTTTTTTTTTTTTTTTGTACTGTGAAAGGGTGGGTAGTATTTTACAGCAGTGAAGTTGGTTTTAAAGGAGTGAGTTGGTATTTCAAAGGGGGGGATAAATTGATATTTTGAAAAGAGTAAGTTGGAATAGAGAACCCCTGGAAAACTGGGACAACAACTTAGTAAATTCAGTGCAAATGATAAAAGGGTACTAGAGGATATACCCCAAGACAGCCCCCTAGGAGTCAAACTAGCAAATTGGGAAACTGATCCTTCTACAAAAGGAAAAGATAAAGTAAAAATGATTCAATTCTGCATGAAGGAGTGGGTAAAAAAGGAAATCAGACCTGATCATGTTTACTGGCCAAAATATGGGTCTGACGAGTCATGGATTTGCCAGGCTTTAAATGTATTTGTGAATTCGAAAGAGCCATCTAACTCTGAGGAGGGAGAATATGCTTCTTGCTGGACATGAATTACAGAACCCCTGGGAACTAAAGTCTTTAAAATATCAGAAACCCCAGAGGAGAAGCAAACAGAAGAGAAAAAAGGGTGGGACCCCTTAGAGGTATTGCCACCGCCGCTGGTGCCGGGGGCAGCCGTCCCTCCGTCTCCGGGGTTTCCTCCGCCAGCCATCCCTTCCCCCGCACTGGGTGCCTTTCCCCCGGCAGCCCCCCCGCCCCAATGGAGCTGGGGGGGGCCTGCCCCCGCCCATGCCGGGGATCCCACCCTTCTCATATATCTCGGGAATGCCCGCACCCTCAATTGAATCAAGGGAAATGTCACACGTCCCGGCTTCAGCCCCCACCTCTCCTGCCTTAAGAAACCCGGCTTCAGTGCCAGACCCCGCCTGCACCCCTTGCACTCCGGAATACTCGGCTTCACTGCCAGACTGAATCTGCCTCTCCTCCCCAGGGGAGTTGGGTGCTTTCTTTCCAAATAAACCCTCTTCTTAACGAAGGAGCACCATACCAGAATACAAGAGGTGCCATTAAGGCTCAAAGGCAGCCCAACAATCCCTCCATTGCTAAACAAACAGAGGGAAGCAGAGAAATTCATTTATTACCATTAAGAGAAGTGCCTATAGGAGGAGGAGGAACTGGTTTTGTGAATGCCCCTCTAACCTCTACAGAGGTTAGGAATTTCAAAAAGGAAATTAAAGGATTATTAGAAGACCTCATAGGTACAGCTGAACAGTTGGATCAGTTCTTAGGTCCCAACATTTTCACTTGGGAAGAAATGCAATCAATAATGAAAATAATATTCTCCCAAGAGGAAAGAGAGATGATTAGAATTGCTGGAATAAAAATTTAAGAAAGGGAAAACCAACAGGGCCCACAAGGGGATGAGAAAATGCCCATTACACCTCCTAACTGGAACCAAAATGATGAAGCAGGGAGGGGACATATGAATGATTATCATAATTTGATAATCAAGGGAATAAAAGAGGGGGCACCCCGAGGACAAAAATGTCAGAAAAGCCTTTGAGGGGCAGCAAGGGAAGGAGGAAACCCCGAGTGGCTGGAGAGGCTCCGAAAGAATATGAAACAATACTCTGGGATAGACCCGGAGTCCCTAGCAGGGCAAGCCCTGCTAAGAGTTAACTTTGTCACTCATGCCTGGCCAGATATTAGGAAAAAACTAGAAAAAATAGAAGACTGGTACAAAAAACCATTACAAGATCTAGTAAGGGAAGCTCAGAAGATATATGTCTGGAGGGATGAAGAAAAAGCCAAAGTGGAAGCAAAGATCATGATAGCCACTATGCGAGAGAGTACCTTCCAAAAAAATCCAAATCAAAAGCCCTCAGGTACTACTCCTAAACATTCAGGGTTCAGAAATGGGGGAAGGGAGAAAAGTAAAACTTCAGCACGGTCAAAATTCCAGGAACAACCCAGGGATGCCTGTTTCTATTGCAAGGAAGAGGGGCATTATAAAAGGGAATGCCCTCACCTGAGGAGGGATCTGAAAATATTTCAAGAGACACACACAGAAGAGAAATAGGGAAGCCATGGGCTCTATTTTTGGGGGGATAAATACCATCTGGAGCCTTTGATAACTTTAAAAGTAGGCCCCCAAGAGGAGGTATTAGAATTTATAGTTGACACTGGGGCAGAAAGGACTTGTGTGATGAATATTCCAAAAGGGTGTGATGTAAGTAATGATATGGTAAAAATAACTGGAGCAAAGGGGGAAGGATTTAAGGTCCCTGTCATTAAAGATGTGGTCACTGAAGGAGAAACAAAAATAGGAATAGGGGATGTTTTGTTAGTTCCTGGGGCTGGCAGCAATTTATTGGGAAGGGATTTACAGATCCAGCTGGGGATTGGAGTCATACCAGAAGAAGGGAAAATGATGGCCAAAGTGTTAAAACTTAGCCAAGAAGATGAGGAAAAGATTAACAGAGAGGTTTGGGCTGGGGAAGGGAATAGGGGTGTGCCAGGGTCCCTCCCCCCACCATGTAGCCCTGGGAGAGGGGCCCTGAGGGGAGGCACGGGGTTTCCTAGCCCCTGGTCAGCCTTGTTCCCGATTGGTTGGTTTGTGTTTCCCTGCGCCGGCAAGGACCCTCAGTCCGGTGACTGAGAGAGTTCCTCGGCAGAGCTCCGGCCATGCGGCTGGAGAAATAAAGATCTCTCTGAAACAGCTATCAAGAATCTGTCCATATCTATTTCTTTTCCACGGGACTGCTGGTTTGATAGGCGTGTTGCAGTATCCGCACTGTAACAAATGGTAGAGAATTGCGGGCAGAACGATCCCCGATCCCTAAGCGACTGATTTGTGTGAGTAAACCCTAGAAACTTTGGATTCCTCTTCTTGGTTTTGTTTTGCTATTCCATATCTAAACTATGGAGGAATCGTGGGAAGACTCTTGGCTCTCAGAGCTGCATATGGACATTTATCTTAAACTTAAAATGATTCTTGAACAACGATTTGTAAAATTTAGCTTAATTCAAGCTCAAAAAGAACTGAAACATTTCCTTTCATGGTTGCTTAAGAACTTTTTCTATGTTTCTTGGGACTTAATTCTTACCAAAGACTTTTGGAAGACCGTTTGGACACAGTTAATTTTTGAGTCAAAATATATGCCGATGGAAGAATATTTTCATGAATATTATTTAATTACCGAGACTGTTGAGCAATGTCAGCTGTGTCCTGGCGAAGGGAAGCCTGGCGCAGGGACCGTGCGGCCCAGGCCACGTGCACCGAGTGCTCTGCGAGCAGCAGCGAGGCAGTTCCCGCATGTGGGCGGAGCCATGCAAGCCACAGTGTCGGCGGCGGAGTGAGGCGCGGCGGGAGCAGTGTGACCCGGCGGTGCCCGCCTGGCCCCGCCCAGCGCGTGGTGGAGCGAGCCCCGTGAAAGCCCGACAGAGAGGAGCAGCGTGCGGGCGGTGGCTGGCGGCAGTGGCGGCGGAGCGGAGCCGCACCCAGATGAAACACGTGCTGAAGCAGGGCGCGGGGGAGTCATCCCTCGGGGGCCCGACCAAGACGTGGCTGCAGCGCCTGGCAGCGGCAGTGAAGCTGCGACCAGAGGAGGCAACACACGGAGAACTGAGCGGCGCGGCCCGGCCCAGCCCGCATGGCCTCGAGTGCGACCCCGGGAAGAGCGCGCAGGCATGAGCATCTCCGGCGGCCCCAGCAGCCCCAGCAGCTCCGGCAGTTCCAACACGGGAGCGAGCGAAAGAGAAAGCAAGAACACAGCAAGACAGAAAACAGCAGCCACTCAGAAAAAGCAAAAGATCATAGTAGCTAAGGTTTTAGGAATAGGAAAGTGATATAATGTTAAACAAAATTACGGTTTTATAACAAGATGTGACAACCAGCGAGATTTATTCATGCATAGAACTGCTATTAAAAAGAATAACCCTGAAAAATGCATCCCAAGCTTGGGGGATGGAGAGGTGGTGGAATTCAAAATTGTATGTCATAGGTTAGCAAAGCATAGTCCCGGAAGTGATGTCCTTGCCAAGGGTTGCTTACAGCTTCCTCTGGGACTGGATAGAACCTATCAGCTGGCCAGTTTGAATATGGACAATTCTTTGAGCCACTTAAAATTGTGACCGCCTCTGTGATACACACTTAAGAATAGTAAACCCCGAGGCAGAGTCTCTCTCTCATTTCCAGTGCTGGGACAGGTGGCTGCAGGCCCCATGCGGGCGCCAGTGGACCCGGCCCAGGCCCTGCTCGGGCCGGGCCGGGTCGGGCCACGGCCATCCTGAAGCCGATGGGCCCTGTTCCACCCGCGGAACCCCCCCACAGCCTTGCTGTGGGCAGCCGGACCAGCTCAGCTCCCCCCCCTCTCCACTGCAATAAGCCACATTCCAGCTGCAAGGTCTAGGTGAGATTAACCCTTTTAGTGCTGTGAAGAGCTGAAAACCTCAGGGAAGAGAAAGAGGAGATGCTTAAAGCTGAAATTCTGTTGTGAAGCTATGATATATCAGAGTATCCCGTTGTAATTTCATGAAGATATGGGGGGTGGAGTGTTCAACTCGTAAGCAAAAGCACCTGCGCTGAGATAGGCAGATGCTGACGCAGCTGTAATTTCATGAGAAGTTTGGACAGGGAGAGATGGAAGCGATGAGGACTTTTGCTCCAAATGGGAAAGGAGAAAACCTCAGTTCCTAGAGATGCTCCCAGAGATAGTCCTAAAGACGAAGATGAGGGAGACCCTTTGCTCCCAGGGAAGGAGAAGGGCCTCTGTTCTTAGAGATGAAATGCTCCCCGAGATGGGTGAAGAGAACTTTTGTTTCTGAACGGCTCAACCTCAAAATTGTACCCCAAAAACCTTCAAGAGTGGACCCTCAAAAGCAGTTGAGGGAAAAGCTGCAAGTCGGGGGAAGGGACTCGCATGTGAGCAGAGAGACTCCTCTTCCTAAATGGACTGAACAAAGTTATTTGAAAGTGGGCAGCTGTCTCGTTGTGATGTTTTCATAGCAAGAGCAAGAAGAGACTTCTCTTTCTAAATGGACTGGACAAGGTTATTATGGAAGTGGTAAACAGACTGAGCATCTTAAGGGTTTTTACATTGTCAGTCGAAGAAGGGAGGAAGGTGGGGGGAGGAGAAGAGTTCTGAAGGTGTGGTATAATTTTTTTTCTTCTTTTAGGTCTGTTAATAAACTTCTTTATATTCTTTCAAGTTTGGTGCCTGCTTTGCGTTTCTCCTAATTCTTATCTCACAGAAGATAAACAGTAATGAGTATCTTGGACCAAATCACTGCATTGTACTAGGTAGAAAAGGGTTACAAGCATCGCAGGTCACTGGGCCTGATGGTGTTCCTGTAAAAGGCAGTATATATGCAAAAAATCGTAGTCATGTTAGACAATATCTCCATTGTAAGTCCCCCCTACAGTCTCCCTTTCCTAATCCCACCTTTCCCTTTTACCCTATGTCCTATTACCCCCAGTGTATTCCCAATCCGTTTTTTCATCCATGGTTTCCCTCACAAAACCATGCTTTTGCCAATTGTTTCCCCAAAAATCCCTTTCCAATGCCGAGTGGGGGATGAAAAGGGGGGAGGGAAGAAGTTAAACCCTCTCCTGCCTCAGTTTCCCCACAAAGCATGCTCAGAGAGTTCTGTCTCCCTTCTGTCAGCCCTAAGATGTTCCACAGAATCTGTTTAGACATTTAAAGGCTCAGGAGGGTGGCTTGTTTTGTTTTGAAACTGTTCTTGTTATGTTCATCCAGTTGTTTTCATTCTCCTTTTATTAAAATAAAACGGGTGAGGTGTTGGGGTCTCCTCCCCCGCCGTGTAGCCCTGGGAGAGGGGCCCTGAGGGGACAGACACGGGGTTTCCCTGCCCCTGCTCAGCCTCGTTCCCATTGGTTGGTTTGTGTTCCCCTGCGCGGGCAGAAGGACCCTTGGTCCGGTGACTGTAACAGTTCCTCAGCAGAGCCCCGGCCATGCGGCTGGAGAAATAAACATCTCTGAAACAGATATCAAGAATCTGTCTGTCCATATATATTTCCTTTCCATGGGACTCCTGGTTTGGTATATGCGTGTTGCAGTATCCCCACTGCGACATTTTACCTCTGTATTTATTTTAAGGATCCTTAGGTGCACCACGTCCAAGTGGAATGTGCCGAAATGCACATCGCCATGTCCCCCCCCATAGATCAGGCATAACATTATAGGTCTTACTAATTAGCATATCTATCAAAGATTCCCCAATGAGAGGCTCAAGTGAGCTCCCCTCCCCAAGGAACCTTCCCCCTGGATGGTTCTATCTTAGTTTACAAAATATGTTCTGGAGATGAATTGCGCCGAAACCGGGCCAGGAGACACTTCAGAGACAGAGTCAGAGAAGTGGGTATTTGCTTTATTCGGCGCGCCGGGTGTGTGGGGATCGCTCCTCCAAACACACACACTGGTGCTCCCTACAACACAGTATTAAGGGTTAAATTATGAACATTCATCACATTCCTTGGGACAGGCGTGGTTATACAAATTATTTCTCGTAAGTCATTAATATCATTAGCATATGGGCCACGCATGCGCTGTGTGTCCTGGTGGTCGCACTGAGGAAGGCCTCTCCTCTTCCTCAGGGGTCTTCCTCGCAGTGCACTTTTCACCTTTCTCCCTGGGCATGCGTAGTCCTTTGAGGAATGATTCAGCGGTCTCTGAGATAATCCTTGTCCCCTCTATCTTGACAAGATTAGGGCGAATTCGGTTTCCTAGGTTTTGTAATTAACATCTTGTGTCTGAACTAACATTTGCTGTCTCCCAATAGTTAACTTGTGCTTACATGAGTTAGCTATTGACTGCCCCTTCCTCAATCCCCCCTTTTCTTTGGTTATTTGTAATTCTTTACAAATCTCGCATGTCTTTAAAGTAAGTACCCTTCTCTATCTTATTTCTAAGTTTGTGCTTGTGCCATTGAGCATAAGCATCGCAATTACAAGTACATAATATCATACAACAGTAACTGCTAATACAAACACTAAGTAACAATGCAATAACACAAATAGCTATTACAAACAATTGTTTAAGCCAGGATAAGTTGGGTAACCATGATGTAAGTTTGTCCCATACCTCTTTAAACCCCCAAGAAGTGTCATTCAAGGTGATCTGATGTAGTGTCCATGTTTTTTCAAGAATTGTCTGCAAATCTGTTTCTATTCGTCTAAATCAACATAGCTACAACAGCTTGTATTTATAACTGTACATACTCCTCCTTCCTTGGCATACAGCAAATCTAATGCAAGTCTATTCTGTATGGCTAATTGTGAGATGCTCTTAATCTCGATTTGCTGCACTCTTATGGCATCTGCACTGGCATTCATTATGGTTTCTACAGTAGCAGAAAGGTTCACTATTGCTTTCTCTAGTTCACTTACTCCGAGTCCCGGTATAAACCGTCTGGCAAAGCTGTGAAATCTAGTGGGCCTATTTATTAAGGGGTTTGATGTCCTTTTGGTCCTCCGTATAAAAGTCTGGAGTAATCCTTGTAGTTGAGAAACAACAGTAATAGGGGGAAATACTGGTCCTATGGCACAGCAGCCTTGCCATCCCAAGGGTAAAACTTTATAGGCGCTGTGACCACATATCCAGTACCAACCCTGCCCTGTGGGTACTGGCCAACCCTTGGGCTTTGGTCCTCATCTTGTTTGATTCTTATTCCACATGTTAGCCCCCCCGTAGGTCTAGAATTCTGAGCAGTTAGCATAACTCCCTATAAATGTTAAGTTCCTGCATTTGGAGTCTGTCTTATTCCCTCCTGAGTTTTTAGGTACAGATTCTTCCCAGCACCGCTGCATGCAGGATACTGGTGAGGACCCAATTATTGGATCTTCAAACTCTAATTTCCACTGAAGTTGATCTAGGGATATGTTGACATAATGTGAAAGCCTGTTAGTACTAAGTGCAGCATAGATTGTTGTTGTATTAGGGAATGTTGCCCCAACCAAAGGAAAGCCTCTAGCAGAATTCCCAGGCAGCTGGGAACATATCCAGCAATCAGTTAGATCAAAATTCTCAACAAAACCTTTGAGCAATCGAAGGTATGTATTCTGGTCCCATGCACCTGCCCCAATTACCAACATTACCAGTATGGTCCAAATCATGTTGTGTTGATTTTTTGTAGTTGAAGGCGCAGAGGTCCTGTTCTTCTTGCCTCCCACTCTGGTTTTGGGCCAGGTTTGGTCCTGGTATAATGGATCCAGGTCGGTTTTCCTTGTACTTTAATTGCTGTATGAGTGGTCAGCAGTGTCTGATAAGGTCCTTCCCATTTCTCCTGGAGTGGATCCCCTGAAAGAGACTTAACATAAACCCAATCCCCTGTTTTCACATTATGAAAGGCTTTATCAGGTGGCGGTGGTTGACAATTAACAACTGTAGTGTGTATTGATTGTAATTTTTGACCTAAATGCTTTACATAATCTATTAGGTAGCTTTGCCCTACCAGAGGCACACTGTCATTGTGAATCACATTTGTTCCATAGGGCCTTCCATACAGAATTTCAAAGGGACTTAATTTTTCTTTGAGCCATGGTTTTACCCTAATTCTTAGCAAAGCCATGGGCAGAGCCTGATACCAATATAAATTAGTTTCTTGACAAATTTTGGCTAACTGTTGCTTTATTAAGTGATTCATCTTTTCTACTTGTCCACTTGCCTGAGGCCTGTATGGTGTATGTAACTGCCAGTGTATGCCCAGTAGATGACTCACTCCCTGCACCACCTGGGCTACAAAGTGTGATCCTGTCAGAATTAATTTCTCTGGGTACCCCAAATTGTGGAATAATTTCTTGTATTAAAGCTTTTAACAGCTTCTCTAGCTTTATTTGTTCTACAAGGGAAAGCTTCTGGCCAACCTGAGAAAGTGTCTGTGAGGACTAGAAGGTACTTGTATCCCCCCCTCCTAGGTAATTCAGAAAAGTCAATTTGCCACACATCCCCTGGTAAAACTCCTTTAGTGATAGTTCCTGTGTTTAGCCTAACAGTGGTATTAGGGTTGTTTTTAAGACAGATTTCACAAGTGGAAGTTATGTCCTCAATTGTTTCCTTTAATTTTGATGCTGTCACTTTGTCCTTCAAATGGTTATATAAAACATCAACTCCCCAATGTGTCTTAGAATGTTTGCTTTGGATGAATAATTTTAACAGTTTTCTGGGTATGATTATGACACCCTTTATTCTAGCCCACCCATCAGATCCTATTTGTCCCTTCCCTTCTTGTATCCAATTTAAATCATCAGTGTCGTATGGTGGGGGTTTTTCACCCATAAGGATGTAAGAAGGGATTAGAGCTAGGGCTTGAATTTGATCCCTGCCACCCACTGCCTTTGCTGTTTTGTCTGCCATAGCATTTCCTAGTTCAGGGATAGTGTTACCCTGGGAGTGTCCCTTACAGTGCATTATAGCCACTTTTGAAGGTTTTACCACTGCTTCCAGCAACTGTACGATTTCAGTAGCATGCTTGATTTCTTTCTTCTGTGAGGTTAATAAACCCCTTTCTTTCCAGATAGCCCCATGAGCGTGTATCACCCCAAAAGCATACCTTGAATCAGTCCAGATGTTGATAGGTTTTCCTTCGGCCAACACCAAGGCTCGAGTTAGGGCTATTATCTCGGCCTTTTGAGCTGATGTCCCCACAGGTAACGGTTTTGCCTCAATGACAGTGTCTGTGGTTGTAATTGCATACCCAGCGAGCCGCTTACCATTCTTGACATAACTGCTCCCATCGGTGAACCAGTTTTCTGCATTTTCTAGCGGAGAGTCCTTTAGGTCCAGGCGACTGGAGTAAACTGCCTCCATGGTTTCAATGCAGTCATGCTGTACAGGCTCCTCAGCAGCCTTGCCCTGGAGGTAAGCTGCTGGGTTTAAAAAGTTAGTTACTTGGATACTCACATCCTCCGATTCTGCTAGGACAGCCTGGTATTTGAGAAAGTGAGATGGGGTTAGCCAGTGATTTCCTTTCTGTGTGAGCACTGCTGACACTGTGAGAGACAAAACCAGTCATCTGCTGTCCCATTGTGAACTTGCAAGCTTCCTCTATGTTCAGGATCACAGCTGCCACTGCACGCAGGCAGGGGGGCCATCCTTGGCTGACGATATCCAGTTGCTTGGAGGAATAAGCCGCTGGCCTTCTGTATGGTCCCAGCTTCTGTGCCAAAAGTTCCAGCACCAGTCCTTGTCTCTCATGTGAGAACAACAGAAAAGGTTTAGTGACATCTGGTATGCCCAATGCTGGAGCTTGCATCAACTCACGTTTCAGAGTTACAAATGCATTATTAGTCCCTGGTGTCCAGCATAGGTGAGTTCCCCCAGTCTCTTTTAGGAGTTGGTATAAAGGTTTCACAATTAGTCCATAGTTGTAGATCCATAATCTACACCATCCTGTCATTCCCAGAAAAGTTCTCTGTTCTTTGGTTGTAGTTGACTGGGGCATTTGACAAATTGCCTCCTTCCTGTTATCTCCCAAGGCTCTCTCCCCTCCTGCCAGTTCATACCCCAGATATGTAACTTTCTGCAGGACTAGCTGAGCCTTTTCAGGAGAGACTCTATATCCACTTAGTCCCAGAAAATTTAAAAGACTTACAGTCCGGTTCTTGCAGTCTTCACAGGTCCTTGTTGCTATTAGTAGGTCATCAACATACTGCAGAAATGTACCTTCTCCAAGTGGCGGTGTCCAGGCTTCCAGTTCTTGAGATAATTGACCTCCAAATATCGTGGGGCTATTTTTGAATCCTTGGGGCAATACGGTCCATGTGAGCTGACTCTTTCTCCCTGTTTTGGGGTTTTCCCATTCAAAGGCAAAAATTTCCTGACTCTTTTTAGCTAATGGCAGACAAAAGAAAGCATCTTTGAAATCTAAAACTGAAAACCACACCCAGTCACTTTGTAATTTTGTAAGTAAAGTGTAATGATTGGCTACTACGGGATGCAGTGTTTTTGTTATTGCATTTATTGCCCTCAGGTCCTGGACTAACCGATAACTTCCGTTTGGCTTTTGTACTGGTAGAATTGGGGTGTTGTAGGGGGACCTACACTCTCTCAGCAACCCTTGATCGATAAATTTGGCAATTATTGGTTCTATACCCACTCATGCTTCATGCCTTAGTGGATATTGTTTGACTGACACCGGCTGTGCCCCTTCTAATAATTCAATAACCACTGGGGAAGCTCATTTTGATCTTCCCAGGATTTTGACATCCCATACTAGTGGGATCACTTGATCTGTTACCTCATCATCTATGGGTATTCCTCCTTTTTCAGGGACATTTGCTAAACTTAAGGCCAAAATTAATTTTTTTTCAGGAACCTGTAGTCTCATTCCTTGTTCTGTGAATTCTATTTTTGCTTCTAACCAGGTTAATAGATCTCTGCCTAGCAGGGGTTTAGGCGAGTTTGGAAGATATAGAAATTGGTGTATTCCCATCTTTTTGCCTAATGTAAATTTTAAGGTTCTAAAAAAATAGGCTTTCTCAGTTTTCCCTGTAGCCCCAACAACCTGGACATAATCATTACTTACCGGACTCAAAGTCTGATTCAGGACTGAGAATGTGGCTCCAGTATCCACCAAAAACTCCACCTCCCATTCCCCTAGCTTAACTTTGACCAGCGGGTCGGCTAGGGAGGGACCCGCTGGTCCCCATCACTCATGGTACAGCTGTGCTACAGTCACTGGTCCCGCGGCGCTGGTGATTGTGGCGCTGGGCTCGCGGCACGGTTCATAGGACAATCTCGTTTCCAGTGCCCAGCCTGTCCCCATAACAAACATCGATCTGAGCCTGGGCATTGCTGCCTTTGTCCTCTAGGTGAGGGCCTTCTCCCGCCCCTGGGGAATCCCAATCCCCTGACCTGGGCCACTGTGACTGTGTGGGGCTGTGCCCTGTTTTTATAAACTTCCCATGCCACTGCTAGAAGTTTCTCTAAATTTCAGTTATCTGGTTCCTTTATCTTTTGCAGTTTTCTACGTATATCTGGTGTTGATTGCCCCATCAATAAGGATATTAACTGTTGCTGCCCAATTTCAGAAGCTGGGTCTAGTGTAGTGTGTCTTCTCATATTATCCCTTAATTTTTCTATAAATGCGCCTGGGGATTCAGTGGTTTCTTGGTGAATACTGAATAACAATGACCAGTTAACTGTTTTAGGTATAGCATTTAGAAGCCCCCAGTGTACTAATTTCCTGTATCTAACCAAGAACAGATATGTTTGTGGATCATTGGGGTCCCAGTGTGGATCTCCTGTAGGAAAAATGTTATCTGCATTTCCATGCAATGTCCCAGCAGCTATCTGTCCCTGCACATATGTTCTTGCTGTGGATACTACAGCAGCTTTTTCTGTCTCAGTTATTTCTGATAGCATTAGGTCTATATCCTCCCAATCAATATCTTGATTTCTAACAACCAATTCAAACCTCTTTGGTACCTTTTCAGGATCTTCTCTATACATTCTGGCTGCCTCCCTCCAGGTATCTAAATCCAAAGCTGTAAATGGTGTTTTAACTTTTGTTATTCCCCCGTCTGGCCCCACCACTTGTCTAAGTGGTGCTATGAGCTTCTTTTCTACAGGGGCCTTGCTCCTAGTTCTGGATGATATTCCTGAGCCAGTCTCACTTGTTCCTTCATCCCCACTATCCTCTGAGGATGTTTGGGGTGCTGGGGACATTGTTCCTGATGTTAAGGTGCCACCACTGCACCTCATTAGCTCCTGGGTTTCCAAGGGATCCTGGTCTCTCTGAGCTATGAGCTTTAAACATCTTTGCCCAATACTGCATGATGAGCAGCACCTGTTCATGCAGTTTTTTCCTTTTGCCTCCTTTTCTAGGAGGAGTACCATAGAGTCCTGTGGTACCAGATTGATGCCTGTCCTGGGTTGCAGTGTATTCTATTACCATCCTCATGAGCTGTTGAAATCAGGTGGGGCAGTGTTTCCTTGCCTCCTCCCCCCAGACTATCTTTCTGTTAATGCCCCATCATTGTCCTGCCACATGACTCAGAGATAACTCCCTCCGGACTATCTTCTGTTAATGAGCCTAGTCAACACTTGGCCTCATGACTCATCATCCCATTGTGAGATGCTCCACCCAGAGGGAGGAACCAAGCATTCCATCCTGGATATAATCTGGGACTCTGAACACCAGACACAACCCTTCCACTGGATTTCCAGAGGACAGGAGCTACACAGCCACCACTGGACCTGAGGAAGAGCAGACCCTTTTTCTACAGGATCACCACTTCAGAGGACTGCAGCCACCATTCTATCAGACTGCTACCACCACCCTGATTAACAGGGACTCAGGTTGTATCCTGACTCTGTCAGCTTGAACCAGTGTTTTCTGCTTTTATTTTTGTTTTCCTATTAAATCGTTATTCTGACTTGGTGTCTCCCACTAGTTTGTTTTCAAACTAGTACAATGCCACATTGTTTCTGCCACTCTGGTTTGCGTCTTAAGGTAAAAAAAAAAAATCTGCATAGGAGGTCTCATCCCATTTATTCTCCCTCCTTAAAAATATCATTAATTGCAATAGAGTGTTATATCTTAAAGAGCCATTCTCTGGCCATTTTTCACCATCATCCAATTTGTAGAGTGGCCACCACTGATTACAATATTTAATTAGGGTGCTCTTTTTCATATTCTTTCCAGGGACTCCCCCCAGCTCTTTCCAATGTGTCAGCACACATCCTAGCAGACTTTTCCGGGTTATTTCCTTACTTTCTGATGATCCCATTGCCTCTTTTGTCCTTTCTCCCCATCTTTTCTCTCTTCCGCAGCAAAAAACCCCCAAAAACAGAGAACCAACTCCTTCCTTCCACAAAGCCGCGCTCTGCCACTCTTCTCTAATACCAAGCTCTCTCCTCCAGCAACTTGGACACTGTCCACTCTTTCTAATAGACAATACCACTTTCTAATACATGTACACAAAACCCAGACTTCACAACTGTTTCCACGCTAGGCACGGGATTTCAAATAGGAAATTAGCTGGGGCTATATTAGAAAAGCATTGGGGCCTGGGTGTTCTCAATTTGGTAACTAAAATCTTTCTCCTCTAAAAATCCGCCCCCCCTTCGGACAGTAAGGTTGAATTCCAAACCAATGGTTTATATGATTTATACTCATTCACTCTTTGCCAAACACTTCACTTTTCTCTGGCCAAGCCTATTGCCGGGGTACGGAACTGCAGATAGAGCCCCTCACTCGCTTTGCACTTTGACAGCACACCTCATCCACTCTCACTCACACAGCAGCAGAATAGCAACAGACAAAACAAAAAATAGCAGTACAATAGCACATGACAGCGGGGTCCAACCCCTTAAAGGTACCTTTCACAGTGGGGTCCAACCCCTGGGGGTCCAACCCCTTTAAAAGTACTTTTCCTCTTGCCCAGGACTAATTTTGGGAGACCCAGTCTTCCTCGGGACTTTCAACCCACCCTCAGGGACTCGAACCCTGGACCTGCAGGTATTTTGTGTTTAAAAGGAATAGCAAATACCTTAATTTGGTGCAGATGGTCCTTGTCTGCCCCTGCCATGAGCCAAAGGACAGCTGAGCTCCCCCTGAAAATTCAGGGTCACGACTGGGAGGTCTGCTTACCCGTGGATCTGGCAGCCGGGCAGAGAGGGTCCCATCTTGGGGTGCCAAATGAATTGCGCCGCAACCGGGCCAGGAGACACTTCAGAGACAGAGTCAGAGAAGTGGGCATTTGCTTTATTCGGCGCGCCAGGTGTGTGGGGATCGCTCCTCCAAACACACACACTGGTGCTCCCTACAACACAGTATTAAGGGTTAAATTATGAACATTCATCACATTCCTTGGGACAGGCGTGGTTATACAAATTATTTCTCGTAAGTCATTAATATCATTAGCATATGGGCCACGCATGCGCTGTGTGTCCTGGTGGTCGCACTGAGGAAGGCCTCTCCTCTTCCTCAGGGGTCTTCCTCGCAGTGCACTTTTCACCTTTCTCCCTGGGCATGCGTAGTCCTTTGAGGAATGATTCAGCGGTCTCTGAGATAATCCTTGTCCCCTCTATCTTGACAAGATTAGGGCGAATTCGGTTTCTTAGGTGTTGTAATTAACATCTGCTGTCTGAACTAACATTTGCTGTCTCCCAATAGTTAACTGTACTTATATGAGTTAGCTATTGACTGCCTCTTCCTCACGGGGCAAAGGCGAATAAAACCCCTGACTAAAGTTATATAAAAATTTTTAAACTTAGTACCATTTCCATCAATATAAAGGCTGCAAAATTTTTAAACTGGGAAAGTACTCCTCTGTCAAGTAAAATAGAACTGCATTTTGATCAGACTTTCTGCCTGATGTGATTATTGCAAAAGCAGACTGACCTTGGGCTAATTAATATTAATTTAATTTATATACAATCAAGGTCATAGTAGTATAATGAAAAATAAAACCAAATCTTAAAATACCCTCTTCCCATCCTCCTTCTTCCTGAGCTCGACTTCACTCCCGGCTTCTCTACCTCCTCCCCCCAAGTGGCCCAGAGGAACAGGGTAGGGGGGTTGTGGTCAGTTTATTTTGTGTTGTCTCTGCTATTTCTTCCTTACTCACGCTCTTGCCCTGTTCCAACATGGGGTCTGTCACACAGGAGACAGATTTTCATGAACTGCTCCAGCATGGGTTCTTTCCACAGAGTGCAGTCCTTCAGGAACAGACTGCTCCAACATGAGTCCCCATGGGGCCACAGCTTCCTTCAGGGCATATCCACCTGCTTTGGCATGGGGTCCTCCACAGACTGCATGTGGATCTCTGCTTCACTGTGGACATCCATGGGCTGCAGGGGAACAACCTGCTTCACCATGGTCTGCACCACAGGCTGCAGGGGAATCTCTGATCCAGCGCTTGGAGCACCTTCTCTCCCTCCTTCTTCACTGACCTTGGTGTCTGCAGAGTTGTTTCTCTCACGTATTCTCACTTGTGTTGTTGGAAATGATATAACTTTTTAAAGTTTTCTTTTATAACTTTAGTCAGGTTTGTTCGCCTTTGCCCAGGGGAAAAGGGAATTGAAGATTCTTTTCAAGAGACTGTTTCACCAGGTGAGGCCTGATGAGTTTAAGATCTAGATAGATTGGGAGTAGCCAGCAGGCACACAGATACCAGCAGATAAGCAACCATCAACTGAATTTAACAAACATCAACCCCAGACATCACCCCCTGGAGTGGTTGGAGACACCTGGTCTGGAAAAGACTGATAAGAGAACCAAGGACTGAGGACCAAATTAGCATCGGAGGTGAAGAAATACGTAACCAATAGGAAACCAAAAATTGTGTAATTTGGGACCAATGAACTGGAACTGCTTTGAGTTTTAAGTGTATAAATTTGCAGAAAGTCTAGTAAAAAGAATGTGTTTATGGATTATTTTTCATGGCACATCCTGGCCAGAATAAAGTAATGCTTGATTCTCTATCATTTCAAACAGTGCTAGAGGGTTTTTCCTTTTCTTCCCGAATTTTGGTGACAGTGTCTTGTCGCTGTTGAGACGGACATGACACATACATACCCCACAACAGTTCCAGGCAAAAAGACGTTTATTCTACTGATATGCGGAAAAGACTCCACTACTGGAATAAGTAGTAAAGTAGGTATGTTTATTCCAGCGCTGGGACACGTGGGGGATAATTCCTCCAAAGTCATGCGTGCCCACAGCTGCATTCAGCTTGGTATATATTGGGTTACAAACCCCATATTCACTAAGTTTCCCAACATGCCTATACATATTCATTACCTAGCCCCACTTAGCCTCGCCTCGTATTACAATGAGCCCAAAAGTCATTTACATCTGCATTGCACTTGCGCAGTGTCGTCTGGTGGTCGTGGGCAGGGGTCTCCGGGATGAAGTGAAAGTGTTAAAAACGGGAACGCACTCCCGGTTCTAAAGTGATTTCAGCTTTTATTATGTGGCCTAAAGCATAGGGGTCCGCGGGTAGAGCGCACCCCGATGGTCCGGGGAAGTAGAGCAGGAGTGCTCCCTGTCAGCGACGAGCGTGGATGCTGCAGATCTGGCGCTGGATCTTCTTCTTCAGAGCAGGGATGTTCCCGATGTTCAAGGTCGAGCAACATGCCTCACTGACCTGGATGCCCCCTTTTTATACTGTTTTTTTGTCCCTTTGGATTGGTCTCTGCTTGGATCCTTCATTTGCATGAAGGTTAAGGTGCTGATTGGTTCTTAGCAGTTTCGTCCAGGCTGGCTCGTTGCTTGGGGGGGGGGGGGTGCACTTTACTTAGGTGTAACACAGTACCCCTCATAATATAATAACCAAACGTTTTAACAGTACATGCATTATTAACATAACAATTATTAACTATTTAACAATATTACTATTAACAGTATAACAGTTTCTAACCTATTTTTGACAAAAGGAATGAGAGACTTGTCTTTACAAACAAGCTCTGGGCCTGCTGGTTGATTAAATTAGCACAGAGAGATAAAAGAAACAATGAGAAGGGTTCCACTGATGGATGAATGGAAAGAGTTTTGTCTCTACAAACAAACTGTAGGTCTGCTGATAAATGAAATTGGGTATTGAGAGATGAAAGAAACAATGGGAAAATCATAAAATTCAATAAGAACTAAAAATAAAGGGGGGTTATACATTAGAAGGGAACATTAGGTATTAGGCATTCCAGGAAGTCTGTACCTCTCGAGTACCTCAGCCAATGGAGAAAGAGAGAGGGAAATGGGGCCAGGAAATTAGAATAGAAAGGAGGCTACGCCCTACAAAAATTTGAGAAATCCCAGGGTGTTGGGGTTTTAGGAGCTCTCCTGGTTTTTTTTTTCAAAAGGAATTTTCCCCATATGTGTTTCTAGGGGGACAAATTGCTGGGTACTTAAGAAAACAAAAGAGGTGCCTATGGGGGTGAGGTACATCTGGCTACTCTTTTGTTTCACCTGGGTGTGCGAGCAGTCAGTCCCCTGCGCTTGGACAGAGAGAGAGGCTATTTCATCGGCTGCTTTTCCTTCTGCCGGAGAAAAACCCCTGGATCCCAAGGCCGCCTTTCCCTGCCCCGCTGGGAGCCGGGCCGTGGCCACCCTGCCGCGGCCGTTGTTTCAAGCCTTTGCTACATTGTAGCCCTGCTCACCCTGACTGCCCAGACCTCCGAGGGGTTCCCCGTTTGGATACATCGCGTCTGCCACCCAGGATTTGTGCTCATCCCTGCCGTTCCAACCTGCCATTCCAGCCTGCTGTTCCAGCCTGCTGTTCCCGAAGGTCCAGCCGGACACCGGGGCCAGCTGTCCAGGGGTTTGTGAAGCCTTTGTTCCATCCCTACCTGGGATCCCAGGTCACCAGTGCGGCGTGCTCCCCTAGCTCGCTCCGGAGCGCCCCCTGCAGCCGCGGGGGAACCATCGCACCTGCCCTGCTCACCGGGAGCCGCCAGCGCCCCTGTCGGCTGTGAGCGGAACTGCACCCGAGGGGAAAGGGCCTGACAGCCGAGAAGGCTGGGACTGGGTTTGTGATTGCTGTTACTGCCATAGTTGTTGTTGTTTGTTTGACTTGTTACACACATATAGGCATATAATAGTAAAGAACTGTTATTCCTATTTCCCATATCTTTGCCTAAATGCTCCTTGATTTCAAAATTATAATTACTTGGAGGGAAAGGGTGTTGCATCTGCCATTCTAAGGGAGGCTTCTGTCTTCCTTAGCAGACACGTGTCTCTCAAACAAAGACACTGGGGAATGCCCCATGGCCTATCCCTTTATTCGAATAAAGTAACGGGACTCCTCTGTCTCCTTTTAGGACATAGGTGTTTTAGGTGTTTTCGGATTAATTTTCCTGACAGAAGCAAGAGTCTTCCTCATTCTGAACTTTTCACCTTGCTTCCCTGTGCATGTTCTTTATGTCTCTGGCCCAAGTCCAAACTTCAAGGCTGGTTTAAGTTAGTTTTAGGTTCGAAAACAGGATCTTTGGTCAAGATTCCTTCCTTTATCAATAGTCTTATATCTTCTCATTCTGCTTTGGTAGGCACAATAAGTATTGAGCAAGCTATATGCATTGCTTTTAACAAACAACTTCTTAGCAAATCATTTAACCTCTGCTTCCCCCTCCTCCCCTGATTCAGTACCCCCTTTTCTATAGAGTTAGTAAATTCTTTTACTAATACACAATTTCTAATAATCTTTTACGATAAGCATCCCTTAATGCTTTCCCATGTGCATTTGACAAAGTAGTTAAAATTGATAACTTTTTTAGCACTCTATATTTCCAAACAAGCAACATAATAGACAACACAAGGGAAGCACTCAACAAAATTAATAAAACAATTATGGGGTGACATAACGCATTCAGAATGCCAGTGGTGGTAGGTGACCACCCGAAAAACGCGTCCTACCAGTTATGACTTGCATCTTGTTTTATTCTTTGCAAGATTCTGCTTATTTCTTGTGTGTCATGATGGATGGTGACTAAGGTCTTTTTCCCGTTCTTTCAGATTTCTTCTAAAACCTCAATTAGATCCTGATGTTTCGCCAATTGCTTTACTAATGTTAGGTCCATCCCAATAGGTGTGGGTAGCAATTTATGGTAAATGGTGTAGTTAGACCTTATTAATTGATGAGATACGACTGGTGCTAAATACGAAAAGTCATACCCAACAATCTTGGTAAAATTCCAAATACAAAGAGTGATTCCTGGCGGCTACATTTATATTACTGTGATCTATCATCATAAAAGTGCAGATAGTTCTTAAGCACACACAACCTTGGCCAATATATACAAGTACAGTTTTCGGTGTAGTGTCTGGGTGGACCTCGAAGTGACAAATACCTTGTTCTATGTCAAGACATATGTCTTTGGCATTGTGTTACTTTCACAGATAAATCCTTGTTGTTCCTGTGTGATGCAAGATTCTAAATTTACCGTTTGCCATTTTTCTTCTACCATCCGAGCCCATACTCTATGTTCAGAGGGGTAAAAAACTGTTCCTTCATAGTTTAGTCCCAATGCAACAATAGGATGAATTACATAAACTGTGGCATTGCATATAACAAGCACGAAAGCAGTAGCTATGTTAGTCATTGGGTCATAAGTGACATTTACCAAGGTTCACCAGGATTGGAGCTTTCTTTCTAACTTAGTAGCATTATTCCAAACAGCTCCGCAGATTTCAATAGGGGAAACACCTTCATTTCCTTCTCTTATAATTAAGGAGGCTGTTGACTGCATCCATAATTGGGCTTGTATGCAGCTAAGGGCTAATGAGACATTGTCTAGAGCTACACCAAGTGTGTTTAATATCAGTCTGTGGTCCAGGTCGCTGCTCTTTGCGAAGTCTGGGAGTATTTTTGAGACTTGCCACTGGCTGTTTCCTAATGCTAATAGGGAGGATTGTAGGGGCTGTTTTAATTTGGTCAGGTCACTGGTTGCCGCGGACAATTTATTCATCAGTATCTCTGAATCAATTCCATTTATGACTCCCAGTCTTGTTCCCAGCATGCCAGTCAGGTCTCTCCGCATTCTGCCTTTGAGGGGTGTTTGCTTTTGCAGCCAGGCTGTCCACCCTTCAAGGGATGTTTGAATTAAAGGGGAGCAGGCTGGTTGGATCTCAGAAATATTAATTTGCATTAGTAGTTCTACATGCTTAAGAGACCACTCTGGATTAAACAGCAGTAATTGTTGGCCTGTGTTCCTCACTACATAAGGGCCAATCTCATAAATTTTTGGTTCAGGCTTAAGTGGTGTGACCTGGGTTCGATTCGACTGCTGGTGTAGGACATAATAGGCTTAGCCATGGTATTTATCTTGAATTTGAATGAGAGCCCATTACTGTCCTGGGCCCAAAGACGAACTACTTCAATGGTCTGTATTAATGTAAAATTATACCATCAATCTACTTCACTTGAATGATTACAGATTTCATTATGGTTGTCTGTAGGAGTAGTTTAAACTAATTTGGGTTGCTTTTTTAGGAGTAGTTCCATTAATCATTCAGCATCCTATTTTGATTTCTTCTCCTACAATTCCCTGAGTTGCTAAGTTTTTTTGTTTTTTTTCATTCTTGCTTTGTAGACACTTGGTTTCTGTGCATGACCACAGTCAGCAGGTTTAAATCCTTTAAATCAGTGTAGTGGTTTGGTCCAAAATACTCATTACTGTTTATCTTCTGTGAGATAAGAATTAGGAGAAATTCAAAGCAGGCACCAAACTTGAAAGAATATAAAGAAGTTTATTAACAGGCCTAAAAGAAGAAAAAAACCAAAAAAACCCCACAACTTCAGAACTCTCCTCCTCCCCCCACCTTCCTCCCTTCTCCCACTGACAATGTAAAAAGACAACCCTTAAGATGTTCAATCTGTTTACCACTTCCATAATAACCTTGTTCAGTCTATTTAGGAAGAGGAGTCTCTCTTGCTCATGCTATGAACACATTATCACGAGACAGCCGCCCACTTCCAAATAACTTTGTTCAGTCCATTTAGGAAGAGGAGTCTCTCTGCTCGCATGCGAGTCCCTTCCCCCAACTTGCAGCTTTCCCCGCAACTGCTTTCGAGGGTCCACTCTTGAAGGTTTTTGGGGTACAATTTTAAGGTTGAGCTGTTCAGAAACAAAAGTTCTCTTCACCCATCTCGGGGAGCATTTCATCTCTAAGAACAGAGGCCCTTCTCCTTCCTTGGGAGCAAAGGGTCTCCCTCATCTTCATGACTATCTCTGGGAGCATCTCTAGGAACTGAGGTTTTCTCCTTTCCCATTTGGAGCAAAAGTCCTCATCGCTTCCATCTCTCCCTGTCCAAACTTCTCATGAAATTACAGCTGCGTCAGCATCTGCCTATCTCAGCACAGGTGCCTTTGCTAATAAGCACAAGTTGAACACTCCACCCCCCATATCTTCATGAAATTACAGTGGGTACTCTGAAATATCATAGCTTCACAACAGAATTTCAGCTTTAAGCATCTCCTCTTTCTCTTCCCTGAGGTTTTCAGCTCTTCTCAGCACTAAAAGGGTTAATCTCACCTAGACCTTGCAGCTGGAATGTGGCTTATCGCAGTGGAGGGGGGGGAAGCCGAGCTGGTCTGGCTGCCCACAGCAAGGCTGGGGGGGGGGGGGGGGGGGGGGGGGGGGGGGGGGAGGAGCGGGGTTCCGCGGGTGGAACAGGGCCCATCAGCTCCAGGATGGCCGTGGCCTGGCCCGGCCTGGCCCGAGCAGGGCCTGGGCCGGGCGCTCTGGCACCCGCACGGGGCCCACAGCCACCTGTCCCAGCACCGGAAACGAGAGAGACAAAGTCTGCCTCAGGGTTTCTATTCTTAAGTGTGCATCACAGAGGCGGTCACAACTTTAGGTGGCTCAAAGAATTGTCCATATTCAAACTGGCCAGCTGATAGGTTGTATCCAGTCCCAGAGGAAGCTGTAAGCACCCCTTGGCAAGGACATCACTTCTGGGACTATGCTCGCTAACCTATGACAATCAGAATATTTCCCTTTGAGTCCAGTAAACCGCATAAAGGCTTGGGACTATATATCCTCCCTCTTATGAATAATTTCTCAACTTAAGGCTTAAAGCTTTCAGCTATCTTGAAAAGGTATCTGTCAACACTAGAAAGTATTGATACCCCCCTTTTCTTGGAAGTTCCATAAAATATATTTGCTATTGCTTTCTAGGCCCATGGCCTTTTCTAATTTGGCCCATTTTTCATTTGGGGGTATTATTGGGATTAGTCTGGAGGGTTACCTGCACAACGGTTTTGTATGAATTTCTAGCGATAATTTTCCCAATTAAGTAGTTATATAAGGCATTTGTTCCCCAATGTGGGTTTTTTTGGTGCTCTTTTTTTACTAGTGACCATAGCAAATGGGAGGGAATGACCAATTGTCTTTCTGCAGTGATAGGTCATCCCTCTTGGTTAAATGTTCCCCCTTCATCTTTAATCAATTTCTTGTCCTTTTTGTTATATGTTGGCTTACCCTCTAGGGAAAGTTGTCCATCTGGAATCAAGGCTCCAGTTGTTGTTACCTCACCCTTTGCTGCTTCTTTTGCCTCTCTGTCCACCAGTTCATTTCCTTCTTCCAGTTCTGAGCTCACTTTTTGATGTGCCCTTATGTGCATGATTGCTACCTTCTCAGGTAGCTGGACTGCTTCCAACAGTTGCATTATTTCTTGTGCATGTTTGATGTTCTTTCCATGCGAATTTAACAGTCCTCTTTCTTTCTAAATGGCCCCATGTGCATGCACAACCCCAAATGCATACCTTGAGTCAGTACAAATGTTTATTTTCTTTCCTTTTGCTATCTCTAAGGCACGGGTTAGGGCAATTATTTGAGCCTTTTGTGCAGAGGTGTTTGTTGGCAGAGGTCCGGATTCTATCACTTCCTGGCAGGTGGTAACTGCACATTCAGCATGTCGTTTTCTACTGATGACATAACTGCTCCCATCGGTAAACCTGGTCGCTGTGTCGTCTAAAGGGGTATCCTACAGGTCTGGGCGGCTGGAGTAGGTGGCTTCGATAGTCTCCAGGCAATCATGGCGTACCGGTTCCCCTTGATTTCCACTGAGAAAGGAAGCTGGGTTGACAATGTTAGTTACCACTATTTCTACATCATCTTGTTCTACCATGATGGCTTGATATTTCAGGAACCTTTGTGGGGAGAGCCAGTGCCCACCTTTCACTTCTAGCACCGCGGACACCATGTGGGACACCAGCACAGTAATTTTCTGACCCAAGTTGAATTTGTGTGCTTCTTGGATGTTTAGCATGACTGCTGCAATGGCTCTGAGGCACTCAGGCCATCCTTTGGCTGCTGCATCTAGCTGCTTAGAGAAATAGGCAACTGCCCATCAGTATGGGCCCAGGTCCTCTGCTAGTATTCCCAAGGCAATCCCTTGTTTCTCATGGGAAAATAGAAAGAATGGTTTACTCATGTCTGGAAGTCCTAGAGCTGGGGCTGACATGAGGGCATTCTTTAGGTGATTGAAGGCCTGTGTGGCCTCCTTTGTCCCCTGGAGATCTCTTCTTTCCTTTGTAATGAGCTCGTATAGCGGTTTCACAAGCAGCTCGTAATTGTAGATCCATAACCTGCACCATCCTGTCATCCCCAGAAAAGTCCGTAACTCTTTCACTGTCTGGGGTTCCAGGGTTTGGCATATTGCTTCTTTGCGATCTTACCCCAAAGTTCGTTGCCCAGCACTGACTTCATAGCCCAGGTAGATCACTTTCTGTTTCACCACCTGAGCCTTTTTCTTAGATACCCTGTACCCTTGGAGCCCCAGAAAGTTTAAGAGGCTTACCATCCAAGCTACGCAAGCTATTAAAAGGTCATCCACGTACTGCAATAGCTTCCCTTCTCCTGGTGGGTCTTCCCAGGACTATACATCTTTTGCAAGTTGTTCTCCAAACAGGGTGGGACTGTTCTTAAATCCTTGAGGCGACACCGTCCATGTTAGCTGTGTTTTGCGCTCACTCTTAGGGCTTTCCCATTCAAATGCAAAAATTTTCTGGCTGACTTCATGGAGAGGGAGGCAAAAGAAGGCATCCTTTAAATCTAAAACAGTAAACCAAGTTAGCTCTGGTGTTAAGCATGTTAACAGAGTCTAAGGATTCGCTACCACGTGTAAGAGACGGTCCGAAAATCCCTCATCTGCCTCACGATCATTGCCGAAGACAGAGACTGAACACAGCAGTCCTGGCCTGGCTGAGGTGGGATGTCTGCCAAGTGTTGCCTACGGGTGTGCCTACTGGGAACTGGTACGCATTCCTGAGGAAAATTAGTGCAGGTCACAATGGACTGTGCTGTTCTTGCTGCCCAGGCGGGAAGGACTGCGCTGAAGCGGAAAGGAACGACCTGTCCTGTACACCTCTCCAGTACACCTGTCTTGTACGTCTGTCCTGTACCTGTTTCCCAAAGCAGCGGACCCCATAACAATGGCTGTAGATTTCCCAACCTCTTGGCCAGTTGCCTCTCACTTCTGAAAAGGACTATAAAGGGACCTTCTGAAATAACCGAGTCCGAGATCTCCCCACGGAAAGAAGACGAATCTATTGGCGGAAGACCACGAGGACTTCGTCTCATCCGTTGGTAGCTATTGCCCCTCTTTTTCCCCCTCTCTACTTTGTCTCCCTCTCTCTCTCTCTCTCTCTTACTCTCTTCTATTGCATTACTGTGTTGTGGGCACTTAATAAAGGTGCACTGTTTTGATTAAAACTGAAATCTCTTGTGTCCTTTTACACTCTGAGATCGATAAACGAACCATCACGACCCCCGCTTGCATTAGCGGATCGTGACATTAAACTGGCGTCACGGACAGGATCTGACAGACAGAAGGGTTTGCAAGGTTGTGTGTAGTCTGTAAGAGGGGAAGGACGTTTCACTCCAGCCGCACCTAGCCCGACACCCCGAAAAGGGTGAGCGGTGTCTAGAAAGCAAGGGGGGTGACTCGAATTTCCCGCAAACTGCACACGCCTGGGTGAAAAGCACCCCATACTCAGTTGAGGGCTCTGTCTTCAGATTTTTCGCAAAAGATCTCTTAGTGTAAAAGGGGGAACTGTGTTTTTTGGTGTGTGCG
The DNA here is from genome assembly GCF_009650955.1 of Corvus moneduloides. Classification (NCBI taxonomy): domain Eukaryota; kingdom Metazoa; phylum Chordata; class Aves; order Passeriformes; family Corvidae; genus Corvus; species Corvus moneduloides. The sequence goes on from NC_045510.1 coordinate 16,004,385, forward strand.
TGAATTTGGACTGCTTGGTGTAATGAAGAGACAACCATAAGTAACTTAAGGAGTACCTCCCAAGCAGATTTGGTCTCTTCACCCACCCAGGGAAGCGAAGGGAGACACAGTGAAGCTGTGTGTGTCGCAGTGTGTAATTAACTTTTACCTCCCTGTGGTGGTTTTGATCCCTTTATAAAATGACTGAAAACCCTAGTGCAAAAGTTAAAGCTGCGTTTTATGCTCTGCTAGCAAAACATAATGCCCGGCCCTCTCCGGGAGGGGAAGAATGGGCTCAAAATAACTGGTTTAATTTGGATAATGTGACTGATAGAGTATGTTCTTTACAACATGAGACTAGATTTAAATTTGGCCGAAATAAAACCATAATCTGCTCTGTTTTAGGGGCATGCCTTGCGGCGGCTATAGATCATCGCTTAAAGCGATGTACTGAGGAGAAAGCAATCATAGATTCCCTTCAAAACCCAGTGGAGATTTTACAGAAACAATTAGATGAAGAGAATAATAAAAATCATTTGCTAGAGGCTGCTTTAAAAGAGGAATATTTTAAGAATTCAAAGAATACTGACTCACCAAAAGAGACAGAGGAAAAGGAAACTCCTCACATTAACCAAATATACCCCCAGAAAGAACTAATACCAGTAAAAAATTGTGGGGAAAACTGCTGCCCTCGTATAAGACCCCTGATGAAAACAGAATATAATTATATCAATGATGAAGATTTTGAACCGCATATCACCACTAAACAAATACCATACACTGCTATTGAATCGGCCAGATTAAAAAAGGAGTATGGGCGGCTCCCCCACGAATCTGAGACGGAATATGTTTTCCGAGTGTCCCTCACTGGAGGAGACCAAATTCAATTAACTGAACAGGAAGCCAGTGGATACTGGGGACATGGAGTTTTCTTGACAACAGGAGACAAACATGGCACATGGTCCCTGACTCAGCGTGCAGCTTTCTGGGCCGGGGGACTCAATCCTTTAGAAAGGGGAGACCCTTTAGCTGTAGTTGGTACCCCCGAACAACTTCTAGAAAGCGTCCACAAAGCCACCTGTCTGCAAATGATCCATGAAAGGAAATTAACTCCTGGATATGAATCCCCCATGCAATTACCTGTGAAACCTGAATTGATGACCCCTTTAATTCGAGGCCTTCCAGAATCACTCAAACCTACAGCAATTGTCCTTCAAAAAACCATAGCAGCTGTAGGTCCCATAGAAAGACTGGATAGATTCCTTGGAAACCCGAGCGACCAAACTGGATCTACCGATCCTGGGTTTACTCCACATTCAACCCCCTCTCAGCCACCAGGTTCACAATCAAATTCACCTGCTGGTGATGGCAAAGTTTGGACATGGAGTGAGGTTGCAGAAGATCTGATTAATTGCAGTAGAAAATATGGACCTATAAAAATCCCAGAGGAAAAATCAGACAAAACAAAAGTGTCAGGTACATTAGGGCTCCTCATAGTGAAAAACCAGAGAATGTAAAACAGATCTCTAACCGTCAGCATTGGTGGTTATTAGGTATCAAAAAAGGGGTCCCCAAAGATGTGATGGATGGCTTACCCCTTGATAAATTGAGTAAGGTAGTGTCTAACTGGCCCTGCCGAAAACCCATTCTACCAAATCCGTCACTTCAACCCAGTGCACCCCTCCTCCCTCAGAATCTGGGCAGTGAGTCAAAGCAACCTCTCCCTCAAGATCTGTGCAGTGAGCTGCGCCTCGCTCCGCCACCAACACGGCGGCTCGCTTGGCTCCGCCCGCACACGGGAACTGCCTCGCTGCTGCTCGCAGAGCACTCGGTGCACGTGGCCTGGGCCGCACGGTCCCTGAGCCAGGCTTCCCTTCGCCAAGACACAGATGACATTGCTCAACAGTCTCGGTAACTAAATAATATTCACGAAAATATTCTTCCATCGGCATATATTTTGACTCCAGTATTAACTGTGTCCAAACGGTTTTCCAAAAGCCCTTGGTAAGAATTAAATCCCAAGAAACATAGAAAAAGTTCTTAAACAACCATGCCAGGAAGTGTTTCAGTTCTTTTTGAGCTTGAATCAAGCTAAAATTTACAAATCATTGCTCAAGAATCATTTTAAGTTTAAGATAAATGTCCATATGCGGCTCTGAGAGCCAAGAGTCTTCCCACGGTTCCTCCATAGTTTAGATATGGAATAGCAAAACAAAACCAAGAAGAGGAATCCAAAGTTTCCAGGGTTTACTCACACAAATCAGTCGCTTAGGGATCGGGGATTGTTCTGCTCTCAATTCACCACCATTTGTTGCAGTGGGGATACTGCAACACGCATATATCAAACCAGGAGTCCCGTGGAAAGGAAATATATATGGACAGACAGATTCTTGATAGCTGTTTCAGAGAGATGTTTATTTCTCCGGCCGCATGGCCGGGGCTCTGCCGAGGAACTGTTACAGTCACCGGACCAAGGGTCCTTCTGCCCCTGCTCAGCCTTGTTCCCATTGGTTGGTTTGTGTTCCCCTGCGCGGGCAGAAGGACCCTTGGTCCGGTGACTGGAACAGTTCCTCGGCAGAGCTCCAGCCATGCGGCCGGAGAAATAAACATCTCTGAAACAGCTATCAAGAATCTGTCTGTCCATATATATTTCCTTTCCACGGGACTCCTGGTTTGATATATGCGTGTTGCAGTATCCCCACTGCAACAGTAAGCCAAAACAACCTCTCCCTCAAAACCAGGGAAACTAGACCCTCCGTCTCTTGTCAGTGGGCGAAGAGACGGAGCATGGGTGTACCTGATAATGCTCACTAAAAATAAAACAGGACATATAATGATCACAGCTATTACAGGCCCTAAACAGGCACCTGTAACTTTTCTGATAGACACTGGGGCACAAATTTCTGCACTGACAAAGAAAGATGCCCAGAGGTGTAGAATTGTTCCAACAAAGAACCGATATTGTGTTTTAAATGCCTTGGGAACGACAGAATCTATGAATGTGGCCCTAGTCAAGCTCACTTTGCCAGGAGAGGAAAATCAACTCTGTTAATATGGTGATTGGAAATATCCCAACCAACTTATTAGGGATGAATGCCCTCGTTGGGAGACAATGGGAGGACTCAGAGGGTCTTCTGTGGTCTTTTGGCACACCACGTTTTAACATCAGACTGCTCCAAGCTGCACCCTCCCTACCGTTCAGCAAAGTAACTAATGTGAAACAATACCCCCTCCCCCTGGGTGCCAAAGAGGGCATCAAGCCAGTGATACAGGAGCTGCGAGAACAAGGAGTAATAGTTAATACTCATTCTCCTTTCGATTCTCCGGTGTGGCCAGTGCGAAAGCCTAATGGAAAGTGGAGGCTGACAATAGATTTTCGTAGGCTTAATGCTAACACAGACTGTCTTACAGCAGCAGTCCCAAATCTGGCAGAATTAATAACATTGATTCAAGAAAAGGCTCATTCAATCACGGCAACTATAGATGTCAAAGACATGTTTTTTATGATACCGTTACAGACAGAAAATATGGACCGCTTTGCTTTCACATGGGAAGGTCAGAAATACACTTTCACTAGGCTTCCGCAAGGGTACAAACATTCCCCCACCCTGGCTCATCACGCTTTAGCCCAAGAGTTAGAAAAAATACCCAAAGCTGACAGTGTGACTGTTTATCAATACATTGATGATATCCTTGTGGGAGGAGATGAAATAGAAGGAGTCAGAGATACCCAACAGAAAATAATCTCCCACTTAGAAAGCCTTGATTTGCAAATTCCCCCAGAAAAAAATCCAAAATCCTTCACATGAAGTGAAATTTTTGGGAATTTGGTGGAAAGGAGGTATGACATGTATCCCACCAGATACCCTAACCTCTTTAGATCAGATTAAAATGCCTGAATCCAAAAAAGATCTCCAACATGCTTTAGGATTATTAGTATTCTGGAGAAAACACATCCCAGATTTTTCCATAATTGCCAGACCTCTTTACAACTTGTTAAGAAAAGGGATAAAATGGGAATGGACTGCTTCTCAAGAAGAAGCATTGCAGCTGTTGATTTTTGAAGCAACAGCTCACCAAGCCCTGGGCCCTATTCACCCTACAGATCCTTTCCAGGTGGAATGGGGGTTTGCCTCCTCAGGGTTGTCAGTACACATATGGCAGCGGGGTCCTGAGGGTCCAACGAGGCCTGTTGGTTTTTACTCCCGTGGCTTCAAAGATGCTGAAAAAAAGATACACTACCTGGGAGAAAGGATTGTTTGTGGTTAGCTTAGCTCTCATAGAAGTGGAGAAGATTGCACGACAACAACCAATTGATTTGAGAGGCCCTTTCAAAGTTATTAAGGCAGTCTCTACTGGGACCCCCCACCTGACGGGGTGGCCCAGAGGGCCTCAGTAAGAAAGTGGTACGCTCAGATTGAACATTATTGTAGCGTCTTCTCAGTAACTGAAGGAGCTGTAAAAAATCTGGCAATCCAAGAGACTGAAAACTTGGGTAGCAGCCAAGACAAACCTGCCTCAGTCATTAAAGTGGCCCCTCCTTTTTCCCCCAAACAGTCAGCAAATTCTTGGTTTACAGATGCTTCTGCCAAGCGAGAAGGAAAGGTGTGGAAATACAAGGCTGTAGCCCTCCACACTTCCTCAGGTGAAAGAATTATCACAGAGGGGGAAGGCAGCGCCCAAGTTGGCGAGCTGATGGCTGTTTGGAGTGTTTTCCAACGAGAGGCACAGAATACTTCTCCTGTCTGTATCTACACTGATTCCTATGCTGTGTTTAAGGGATGTACTGAGTGGCTTCCTTTTTGGCAGCAAAATGACTGGGAAGTTAACAGAATCCCAGTATAGCAAAAGGAAAAGTGGCAAGAAATTCTAAATATTGCAAGTCAAGGGAATTTTGCCGTGGGGTGGTGTCCTGGGTTGTAGTGTATTCTATTACCATCCTCATGAGCTGTTGAAATCAGGTGGGGCAGTGTTTCCTTGCCTCCTCCCCCCAGACTATCTTTCTGTTAATTGCCCATCATTGTCCTGCCGAATGACTCAGAGATAACTCCCTCCGGACTATCTTCTGTTAATGAGCCTAATCAACACTTGGCCTCATGACTCATTACCCCATTGTGAGATGCTCCACCCAGAGGGAGGAACCAAGCATCCCATCGTGGATATAATCTGGGACTCTGACCACCAGAGACAACCCTTCCCACTGGATTTCCAGAGGACAGGAGCTACACAGCCACCATTGGACTTTCTGAGGAAGAGCAGACTCTTTTACTACAGGATCACTGCTTCAGAGGACTGCAGCCACCATTCTACCAGACTGCTACCACCACCCTGCCTAACAGGGTGTCAGGTTGTATCTTGACTCTCAGTTTGACAGTGTTTTCTTTTAGTTTTTTTCCTTTTCTTTAATTTCCATTAAATTGTTATTCTGACTTGGTGCCTCCCACTGGTTTGTTTTCAAACTAGTACATAATATGGCGCCCAATGTGGGGCTTGCTCTGAGAAAAAGTCAGAATTACAATTTTGTATAAACAGAAACCTATTCACCATGGTGCTCAGCTTGTCTACGTGGGTACTGTATCTTGCTCTCTATATTTTTCCTCACATGGGGAACTACCTGCCTGTAGTATTACTCCTGTTAAAACCAGGGAATGGTATGAGAATTGCTTTATTGGTTGATTATGTCTATAGCATAATAACCTGCGAGGCAATGAATACCATTCGGAATATATACTCAATTTTGTTTGGCTGTCCTAGTCTGGGCTCCTATGTCTGGGACCTCTTCAACAATCACAGCCAGCCCCTGGTGGGAGGAGTAGAGAGTGGTATCTTCCAGCCTTTCAGGCCAGGCACAACAGTTTTTGAGAAAATTGAGTTCCCTCTGGATGTTAAGGATGGTATAATCTTCTTGTCAGTTCTCTTCTCTTTTTTCTCTATGGCCTGCATTGTGTACACCATGCTTAGAAACAAAACACTACTGTCACGGGTTCGGTTTGTAACCGGGCGGAAACACCAATTTAGTGTAGTGGTTTGGTCCAAAATACTCATTACTGTTTATCTGCTGTGAGATAAGAATTAGGAGAAATGCAAAGCAGGCACCAAACTTGAAAGAATATAAAGAAGTTTATTAACAGACCTAAAAGAAGAAAAAAAAAATTATACCACCTTCAGAACTCTCCTCCTCCCCCCATCTTCCTCCCTTCTCCCACTGACAATGTTCAAAGACAACCCTTAAGATGTTCAGTCTGTTTACCACTTCCATAATAACCTTGTTTAGTCCATTTAGAAAGAGAAGTCTCTTCTTGCTCATGCTATGAAAACATTATCACAACGAGACAGCCGCCACTTCCAAATATTGTTCAGTCCATTTAGGAAGAGGAGTCTCTCTGCCTGCGTGTGAGTCCTTTCCCCCGACTTGCAGCTTTTCCCACAACTGCTTTCGAGGGTCCACTCTTGAAGTTTTTTGGGGTACAATTTTAAGGTTGAGCCGTTCAGAAACAAAAACAGAGGCCCTTCTCCTTCCCTGGGAGCAAAGGGTCTTCCTCATCTTCATCTTTAGGACTATCTCTGGGAGCATCTCTAGGGACTGAGGTTTTCTTCTTTCCCGTTTGGAGCAAAAGTCCTCATCTGGTTCATCTCTCCCTGTCCAAACTTCTCATGAAATTACAGCTGCGTCAGCATCTGCCTATCTCAGCGCAGGTGCTTTTGCTTACGAGTTGAACACTCCACCCCCCATATCTTCATGAAATTACAATGGGATACTCTGATATACCATAGCTTCACAACAGAATTTCAGCTTTAAGCATCTCCTCTCTCTCTCTTCCCTCAGGTTTTCAGCTCTTCACAGCACTAAAAGGGTTAATCTCACCTCGGCCTTGCAGCTTTGCAGCTGGAATGTTGAATCTTTCTTATCGCAGTGGAGAGGGGGAAGAGCCGAGCCGCTCCGGCTGCCCACAGCAAGGCAGTGGGGGGGGTTCCACGGCTGGAACAGGTCCATCGACTCCAGGATGACCGTGGCCCGGCCCGGCCTGGCCCAAGCAGGGCCTGGCCGGGCCCGCTGGCCCCCACACGGGGCCCGCAGCCACCTGTCCCAGCACCGGAAACGAGAGAGAGCTTGGAGGGGGAGTTTGCCTATTCTTAAATGTGTATCACAGCGGTGGTCACAACTTTAAGTGGCTTCGAGAATTGTCCATATTCAAACTGGCCAGCTGATAGGTTCTATCAGTTCCCAGAGGAAACTGTAAGCACCCCTTAGCAAGGACATCCCTTCCGGGACTATGCTTGCTAACCTATGACAACTACTTAGTGTGGTGCAACATCTGCTTGAGGAGGAGGAAAAAAGGAGCAAAGCAGCAAATACCATGTCTACACAGAAAGGAACCAAAAGCAAAGCAACCGCATCCATTTCTACGCAGACCGTCACAGAGGAGAAAGGAATCAAGAGCAAAGCAACCGCATCCATCTCGACGCAGACTGACACAGAGGAGAAAGAAACCAAACAAAAAGCAACAGTGTCCATCTCTACACAGACTGTCACAGAGGAGAAAGGAACCAAATGTAAAACAACAGCGTCCATGTCTACGCAGACTGACTCAGAGGAGAAAGGAACCAAAAGCACTGTCTGTGTCCCCATGCAAACCATCACTGAACCAGAACAGCCTAAACCGATAGCAGTTGCCCCCGTGCAGAAGAAGAAATCAAAAAGCAAATCAGTCCCCATAGTGACTGACGAGGATGCAGCAGGACCTTTGCACCCAGCAGAAGAGGCAGAGCCAGAGATCATCACTCGGTCGCTATCCCTGGGTGAGCCGCGTGACCTGCGGAGGGAATTCACCCGCCAGACGAACGAGTCTATCCTGACCTGGCTGCTCCGCATCTGGGACGCTGCAGCCAATGACACCATTCTGGACGGAAGTGAGGCCAGGCAACTGGGATCTCTGTCCCGGGATGTGGTCATTGACCAGGGGATCGGGAGAACCCAAGAAACCCTCAGCCTCTGGCGGCGACTGCTTACAAGTGTAAGGGACAGGCACCTTTGTAAAGAAGACCTCCAGGTGCACCAAGGAAAATGGAGCACAATGGAACAAGGTATCCAGTGTCTGAGGGAATTGGCTGTGCTGGAGATCATTTTCTCAGAAGACGAGAGATTTCCTAAGAGCCCAGATGGTGTCCAGTGCACGTCACAGATGTGGTTGAGGTTCGCACGCCTTGGACCAGAGATATACTCCCGTTACCTGGCAACGCTGCAACGGAGGGAAGGCGAGGACAGGGTGGGCGTCTTGGTGAACAAACTGAGAATTTACGAGGACACCGTCACAGCCCCGTTTCGCACCCATGTCTCATCCGTGGAAGCAAGTCTTTCAGCTGAGCAAGTCCAGAGCTTGATTGAAGAGGGCCATCAGAAACTGAAAAACGAACTTAAGGAAGAGATTTACCACATCTCGCCAGAACCAACAAGAGTCTCTGCCATTAGGAGCAGGCGTCCTCCAACCAGGGAGAGAGGATACACCCCATGAGGTAATCTCTGGTTTTTCCTTCAGGAACATGGAGAAGACATGAGCAAGTGGCATGGAAAACCCACCTCCTCCTTAGCAGCCAGGGTATGTGAACTAAAAAGAGGGACAACTACCACAAGAAGCGCATCTAGAGTCAATATTGCTCCGGTCTCTCGCACACAGAACTCCAGACGGTACCGGAATGATAATATGACCGATCCTCTTGAAGGGACCTCAGGAACGTATTCACCGGAAGGGAGCAACATGCAACATGACCAGGAATAGAGGGGCCCTGCCTCTAGCCAGGTAGAGGAAAGGGACAATCGGGTCTTTTGGACTGTGTGGGTCCGATGGCCTGGCACATCTGACCCACAAAGATACACGGCTTTGGTTGACACCGGTGCTCAATGTACTCTGATGCCATCAAGGTATGTGGGAGCAGAACCCATTTCTATTTCTGGGGTGACAGGAGGATCCCCGCAGCTGACTGTACTGGAAGCTGAAGTGAGTTTAACTGGGAACGAGTGGCAAAAACACCCCATCGTGACTGGCCCGGAGGCCCCATGCATCCTCGGCATAGACTATCTCAGAAATGGATATTTCAAGGACCCAAAAGGACATCGTTGGGCTTTTGGGATAGCTGCTGTGGAGACAGAAGATATCAGACAACTGAGTACATTGCCTGGCCTCTCAGATGACCCCTCTGCCATGGGACTGCTAAGAGTTGCAGAACAACAGGCGCCAATCACCACAGCAACAGTGCACCGTCGGCAATACCGCACCGACAGAGACTCTGTGGTTCCCATCCATGAGATGATTCGCAAACTGGAGAGCCAAGGGGTGGTCAGCAAGGCCCATTCACCTTTCAACAGCCCCATATGGCCAGTGCGTAAGTCCAGTGGAGAATGGAGACTGACGGTGGACTACCGTGGCCTGAATGAGGTCACGCCACCATTGAGCGCCGCTGTGCCGGACATGTTGGAACTTCAGTAAGAGCTGGAGTCCAAAGCAGCGAAGTGGTACTCCACTATTGACATTGCCAATGCCTTCTTCTCCATTCCTTTGGCAGCAGAATGCAGGCCCCAGTTTGCTTTTACATGGAAGGGTGTGCAATACACCTGGAACCGACTGCCCCAGGGGTGGAAGCACAGTCCCACCATTTGCCACGGACTGATCCAGACTGCATTGGAAAAGGGTGAGGCTCCAGAACATCTGCAATACATCGATGATATCATCATGTGGGGAAACACAGCAAAGGAAGTGTTTGAGAAAGGAGAGAAAATCATCCAGATTCTCCTGGAAGCAGGCTTTGCCATCAAAAGGAGCAAAGTCAAGGGACCTGCCCGAGAGATCCAGTTCCTGGGAGTAAAGTGGCAAGATGGACGACGTCAGATTCCCACCGAGGTCATCAATAAGATCACTGCGATGTCTCCACCGACCAACAAGAAGGAAACACAAGCTTTCCTAGGCGCCATAGGTTTCTGGAGGATGCACATTCCCGAGTACAGCCAGATCGTGAGTCCTCTCTACCTGGTTACCCGCAAGAAGAACGATTTCCACTGGGGCCCCGAACAGCAGCAAGCCTTTGCCCAGATCAAGCAGGAAATCGCTCATGCGGTAGCCCTTGGCCCAGTCAGAACAGGACCTGAGGTGAAGAATGTGCTCTACTCTGCAGCCGGGAACAATGGTCTGTCCTGGAGCCTCTGGCAGAAGGTGCCTGGTGAGACTCATGGCCGACCACTGGGATTCTGAAGCCGAAGCTACAGAGGGTCTGAAGCCAACTACACTCCCACAGAGAAGGAAATCTTGGCAGCCTATGAAGGAGTCCAAGCTGCCTCAGAGGTAATCGGCACTGAAGCACAGTTGCTTCTGGCACCCCGACTACCGGTGCTGGGTTGGATGTTCAAGGGAAAGGTTCCTTCCACGCATCACGCCACCGACACCACATGGAGCAAATGGATCGCCCTCATCACACAGCGTGCCCGTATTGGAAACCCGAATCGCCCTGGGATTCTGGAAATTATAACAAACTGGCCTGAAGGTGTGACTTTTGGATTATCTTCTGAAGAAGAGGAAGAGCAAGTGACTCGTGCTGAGGAAGCCCCACCATATAACGAGCTACCGGAGACTGAAAGACGTTATGCCCTCTTCACTGATGGTTCCTGCCGAATTGTAGGCGCTAACCGGAAGTGGAAAGCTGCAGTATGGAGCCCCACACGACGAGTTGCACAAGCTACCGAGGGACAAGGTGGATCGAGTCAGGTTGCAGAGCTTAAAGCCGTCCAGCTGGCTTTGGATATTGCTGAACGGGAGAAGTGGCCGAGGCTCTATGTCTACACCGACTCGTGGATGGTAGCTAATGCTCTGTGGGGATGGCTGGCTCGCTGGAGAAAAGCCAACTGGCAGCGCAGAGGGAAGCCCATCTGGGCCGCTGAGATTTGGCAGGACATTGCCACCCGAGTAGAGAAGCTGACCGTGAAGGTTCGACATGTGGATGCGCACGTACCCAAGAGTCGGGCTAATGAAGAACATCGCAACAACGAGCAGGTGGACCGAGCTGCCAAGGTGAAAGTATCACAGGTGGATCTGGACTGGCAGCACAAGGGAGAATTATTCCTAGCTCGTTGGGCCCATGATGCCTCTGGTCATCAGGGGAGAGATGCAACATACCGATGGGCCCGTGACCGAGGGGTGGACCTTACCATGGACAGCATCTCACAGGTCATCCACAGTTGTGAGACCTGTGCTGCAATCAAACAGGCCAAGCGGGTGAAGCCTCTGTGGTATGGTGGACGATGGTCAAAGTACAGGTATGGTGAAGCCTGGCAAGTTGACTACATCACCCTTCCCCAAACCCGCCAAGGCAAGCGCTACGTGTTGACCATGGTTGAAGCAACCACTGGATGGCTGGAGACCTACCCTGTGCCTCATGCTACAGCCCGGAACACCATTCTGGGCCTGGAAAAGCAAGTCCTGTGGAGACATGGCACCCCTGAGAGGATCGAGTCAGACAACGGGACTCATTTTAAGAACAGCCTCATCAACACCTGGGCCAGAGAACACGGTATTGAATGGATATATCATATTCCTTATCATGCACCAGCTGCTGGAAAAGTTGAACGCTGCAATGGACTACTTAAAACCACCCTAAAGGCACTTGGTGGGGGGACCTTCAAAAATTGGGAAGTGAACTTAGCAAAGGCCACCTGGATGGTCAATACCCGAGGGTCCATCAATCGAGCTGGTCCTGCCCAGTCTGAACCCTTGCACACAGTGGATGGAAATAGAGTCCCTGTGGTACACGAGAGGTATTTTAGGAAAGACTGTTTGGATTAATCCCACCTCAGGCAAAGACAAACCCATCCGTGGGATTGTCTTTGCTCAAGGACCTGGTTGCACTTGGTGGGTAATGCAGAAAGATGGGGAAACCCGTTGTGTACCACAAGGAGACCTAATTTTAGGTGAGAACTGTGTGTAGGGTTTCATTGTATATATATATATGTATGTGTGGTTTAGAGTTTAAGAAGGTATTGATTTGGGATAATGTAGATGGTAATAGAATAAGGGGTGGATAATGTCCTGGGTTGCAGTGTATTCTATTACCATCCTCAGGAGCTGTTGAAACCAGGTGGGGCAGTGTTTCCTTGCCTCCTCCCCCCAGACTATCTTTCTGTTAATTGCCCATCATTGTCCTGCCGCCTGACTCAGAGATAACTCCCTCTGGACTATCTTCTGTTAATGAGCCTAGTCAACACTTGGCCTCATGACTCATTACCCCATTGTGAGATGCTCCACCCAGAGGGAGGAACCAAGCATCCCATCGTGGATATAATCTGGGACTCTGACCACCAGAGACAACGCCTTTCCACTGGATTTCCAGAGGACAGGAGCTACACAGCCACCATTGGACTTTCTGAGGAAGAGCAGACTTTTACAACAGGATCACTGCTTCAGAGGACTGCAGCCACCATTCTACCAGACTGCTACCACCACCCTGCCTAACAGGGTGTCAGGTTGTACCTTGACTCTGTCAGTTTGACAGTGTTTTCTTTTACTTTTTTTTCCCTTTTCTTTAATTTCCATTAAATTGTTATTCTGACTTGGTGCCTCCCACTGGTTTGTTTTCAAACTAGTACAGGTGGGTAGCCTCTCACCAGACAGATGGAAATCCAGCAGGAGAGTGGAACAATAAAGCTGATGATTTAGCAAGTCTAAGTCCTTTGAAAAAGGATCAGATTACAGAGGACTGGGAGCACTTATTAGAATGGTTGCATGTAAAAAGACAACACACAGGTGCAAAAGATTTGTACAAAGAAGCCCTTGCTCGTGGTTGGCCTGTTACCAGAGAAATGTGTAAAAGGGTAAAGGCTTATGGGATGCGTGGCAGGTAGATTATATCGGCCCCTTTAAAAAGTCGGGAGGCAAACACTTTGTGCTGGTAGGAGTGGAGATTATATCTGGGTTAGTCCAGGCCGATGCCTTTAAAAGAGCTACAGGAGAGAACACTGTCAAAGCATTGCAGGGATGGTTTGGAACTTTCCCAAAACCACAAGAAATTCAATCTGATAATGGGTCTCACTTTACTGCCAAAGTTGTACAGGACTGGGCAAAAAGTGAAGGGATTAAATGGACTTTTCACACCCCTTACTACCCTCAAGCTAACGGCATTGTAGAAAGGACCAATGGTCTCCTGAAACGACTTCTGAAACCACAGGAGGGAAATTGGGATGTTCGGCTATGGGAAGCTGTGAAAGGTATGAATGATAGATGGGGGGTAAACGGGTGTCCTAAAATCACTGCCTTTTGCCCAACAGCTCCAAGCACGATTCCTTCACTACAGGGACCAAATGATCCTAAGAATCCTGCACACTACCCTGGACAACCAGTTTTGGTAGACCTTCCTACTGTAGGAGAAGTACCACTAGTGCTAAAAAGCCCTCTGAATAAATATGCATGGGTAGCCTCTGATGCCCTAGGGAGAGAGCATCAGATACATACACGCTGGATAATTCCATCATTCTAATTTTCTGCCTTTGGTGGCAGACTCTGTTTGTGTTTACTTTTCACAGAAGAACTCCGAGGGACATAAAGACCACATAAACCATGATAAAACTGGTGATACTTTTCTGCATCCTACCACAACACCAGGGCCAAAACCCAGCTGAGTGGCCATGGTCTGAAGCTACCATTAGATACACTAGCACCCTAGGATCCTATCCCAGAGATCGTCGCCCAAATCTAGCCACTGTAGTACTGCACGACTCTGAGGTATACCATTCAAATGAATGGGGATGGGACTTGAAGGATTGGACTACAACCCTAAATGGAACAATTGGTGAAAGAATTGAGGTAAGATGCAGAAAAGTAGAAGGCTCTTTCTCCGAGAAAGCTTCCACCATTACAATTGCCGGGAATTTTCTAAAACCAGATGGGAAAAGTGATTTGCACCCCAACATTACGGCCGAACTCTGCCCTACGATGGAGTGGGCATGTGACCAACAAACCCTCTTCGTCCTGTGTTGCCGTCAGAAGAATGTCGGTAACTACACCTTAGACCCCAGTACCAACAATGTGCAAATCACGAAGCTTTGCAAAAATGAACCAACTGACTGAGGGTATAACTTTAACTAAATCAGCCTATGTAACATGCAATTGGCGAAATAACCAGACAGATCAGGCAAGTTTGAAAGGTTTAACTTATAAATTCAAAATAAATGCCGTAGCAAAGCCCATGCTGAGTGCAGTAATTACGTACCATGGTATAAGTACCTCCCTTACGCTAGATGACAAGAATAACGTTTTTCCTCCATTTGTGGTAACCCAAGGTGATGATGTTTCAATACGATGTAGATTAATTGATGGATCTTTTACTAAACCTATACACAGTTATAGCATTGGACCTCACAGCCGTGTTTTGTTTTGTGAAATTCAAAACCAAGATTGCTGGCTAAACTTAACTGCTGTACAATTTTCCCATAAAGTCATGTGTGGTAAAAACAATACAAAACACTGGGGAGAACTCGATGTTGTAATACCTACCACCCAACCACCGGTTATGCTAAGCCCAAGAATTTTTGAAATCGGACCATATATAATCAGGAAAACAGGCCAACAACAAATATTGTTCAATCTGGCATGGTCCCTTAAACGAGTCAAGTTGCTGATGCAAAACAATGTCTCAGAAGTTCAGCCAGCTTGTTCACCTTTTCTGCAAACTTCCTTCGAGGGGTGGACAACCTGGCTGCGAAAGCAGAACCCTTCTAACAAACGAACGCAAAGAGACATAACCGGTGTTATGGGAACAGGATTGGGAATCTTAAATAGTATTGATTCAGAAGTACTAATGAATAAATTGGCTGCCTGTCACGATCCGCTAATGCAAGTGGGGGTCGTGATGGTTCGTTTATCGATCTCAGAGTGTAAAAGGACACAAGAGATTTCAGTTTTAATCAAAACAGTGCACCTTTATTAAGTGCCCACAACACAGTAATGCAATAGAAGAGAGTAAGAGAGAGAGAGAGAGGGAGACAAAGTAGAGAGGGGGAAAAAGAGGGGCAATAGCTACCAATGGATGAGACGAAGTCCTTGTGGTCTTCCGCCAATAGATTCATCTTCTTTCCGTGGGGAGATCTCAGACTCAGTTATTTCAGAAGGTCCCTTTATAGTCCTTTTCAGAAGCGAGAGGCAACTGGCCAAGAGGTTGGGAAATCTACAGCCATTGTTATGGGGTCCGCTGCTTTGGGAAACAGGTACAGGACAGATGTACAAGACAGGTGTACCGGAGAGGTGTACAGGACAAGTCATTCCTTTCCACTTCAGCTCAGTCCTTCCTGCCTGGGCAGCAAGAACAGCACAGTCCATTGTGACCTGCACTAATTTTCCTCAGGAATATGTACCAGTTCCCAGTGGGCACACCCGTAGGCAACACTTGGCAGACATCCCACCTCAGCCAGACCAGGACTGCTGTGTTCAGTCTCTGTCTTCGGCGATGATCGTGAGGCAGATGAGGGATTTTCAGACCATCTCTTACACCACCCCGTGACTCACGATTGTCGTCAAGCGAGCTCCATCAGCACAATTTCGTAGTGTCGTTGTGAAGTCTTCAGGACTCGTCAATGTTGGTAGCATATCCTGGAAAAGGGTAGAGAACATAAGAAAGGAAGGAAAAGAAAAGAAAAGAAAACGAAGGAAACAAAAGAAAGAAATAAATAATTTTTTAATCAGAATACACATGTAATTTTTTACTCAAAATATCTCTAATTTCTTATCACATCTTATTTTAATACTCGTGTAGTTCGTCTCGTGTCAACAACCTTGGGGATGTCCACAGTGGATGGGACGTGGACATCTATTATAGATGTCAACTGTGTTAACCGTTTCATCATTCTCCAATTCATGATGTATAAGACTGCTGATAAAGCAAAACCAATCAAGGTCAAAATCAAGAGAACAATGATGGGATGACACAATTTGTTCAGGACACCTGTAGCAGTAGGTGACCACCCAAAAAGAGTATCCCACCACCTGTGTTATGTATCTCTCTTTACCCTTTCTAGAACACGATGTATTTCTTTCACATTGTGATGAACAGTTACCAAGGTTTTCTGTCCATTTTTCTTGATCTTTTCCAAAATTTCAATTAAATCTTGGTGAAGCAACAATTGCTTTACCAAAGTAAGGTTCATCCCAATGGGGGTAGGCAATAATTGGTGGATCAGTGTGTAATTGGACTTTAAAAGGTGATAAGAAGTAACTGGGGCTAAATAAGAAAAATCACATCCTATGATTTTAGTAAAGTTACAAACACAAAAATTCGAATGATTTTTAGTATCTACTACTACATTTTCTACAAATACTTTATCACAAGCAGTTCTTAAGCATGCACATCCATTACCTATATAGACAAGCACTGTTTCAGGAATCTCGTTAGGATGAATTTCAAAATGACAGATATTTTGTTCTGTATCTAAACAAATGTCTTGAGCTCTAATTGCATTACTTTCACAGATGAACCCTTGTCGTTCTCGGACAATACAAGTTTCCAAATTAACAGTTTGCCACTTCTCGCCAATTTGATGGGCCCATTCTCTATGCTCGAAAGGATAGAGAACAGCTCCATCATGGTTCAGCCCTAATGCAATGACAGGGAATATCAAATGCACTGAAGGATTACATATGGTTAGTACAAAGGCTGTGGCTGTGTTTGTGAGGGGATCGTAGGTAAAATTTACTAAGTTCCACCAGGATTGGAATTCTCTTTCAAAATCAGCGGCACTGTCCCAGATTATTTTCCGAATTTCAGTAGGAAAAGTGCCTTCTTCGCCTTCTCTTATAATTGAGGCAGCAACTGACTGCATCCATAATTGAGCCTGGATGCAGCTGAGAGCCAAAGAAATGTTGTTTTGTGTAGCATCGAGTGCGTCAATTATCAATTTGTGGTCATTCACATTTACCTTTTCCCAATTTGGTAATATGTTTGATAACAACCACTGATGGCTTCCCAAGGCTAATAGGGATGACTGTAGTTGTATTTTAGTCAAATCTGTAGTTGTGGCAGTGTAAGAGACGGTCCGAAAATCCCTCATCTGCGTCACGATCATCGCCGAAGACAGAGACTGAACACAGCAGTCCTGGCCTGGCTGAGGTGGGATGTCTGCCAAGTGTTGCCTACGGGTGTGCCCACTGGGAACTGGTACGCATTCCTGAGGAAAATTAGTGCAGGTCACAATGGACTGTGCCGTTCTTGCTGCCCAGGCAGGAAGGACTGCGCTGAAGCGGAAAGGAATGACCTGTCCTGTACACCTCTCCTGTACACCTGTCTTCTACGTCTGTCCTGTACCTGTTTCCCAAAGCAGCGGACCCCATAACAATGGCTGTAGATTTCCCAACCTCTTGGCCAGTTGTCCCTTGCTTCTGAAAACGACTATAAAGGGACCTTCTGAAATAACTGAGTCCGAGATCTCCCCACGGAAAGAAGACGAATCTATTGGCGGAAGACCACGAGGACTTCGTCTCATCCGTTGGTAGCTATTGCCCCTCTTTTTCCCCCTCTCTACTTTGTCTCTCTCTCTCTCTCTCTCTTACTCTCTTCTATTGCATTACTGTGTTGTGGGCACTTAATAAAGGTGCACTGTTTTGATTAAAACTGAAATCTCTTGTGTCCTTTTACACTCTGAGATCGATAAACGAACCATCACGACCCCCGCTTGCATTAGCGGATCGTGACACCACGGGATAGAGATCTTCAGTTATCTTGCTAACAGCCCATAAATCCTGTACCACCTGGTTCAACCCATCAGGTTTACGGACAGGCAAGATAGGAGTGTTAAAATCAGACTGGCACTCTTTTAACAGTCCTAACTGTAAGAATTTTTCAATTATTGGGCTAATTCCTTCTCTGTCTTTTTTTTTTTGAGGGGGTATTTTTTAATTCTAACTGGTCATTTTCCCTCCTCTTTGACTTGAGGATTTATGAGTTTTATAAATGAATAAAACAGCTGTTGAATTCTAGAATCTCTTATAAACAACATGTTTGTCTATAAGGCAGTTTTTTTGCTTCACTATTTTTATACTTATGCATCACACGACTGTGAGGTTGCCATACTTTTTCTCTAAGAAATTTCCCACTGGGCAGAAGATACTCACATGTATCACCACCTTTAAAATGTTATATTAAGATTAGAATTCGGACACATAAAATGTAAAATATAAATTGCCTTCATCACATTCTGCACTTGCAACTGAGATTGCAGAATGTACTATAAATAGGTGCGTGTACTAGTTTGAAAACAAACCAGTGGGAGGCACCAAGTCAGAAAAATAATTTGATGGGGAAATTAAAGAAAAGGAAAAGAAATAAAAGAAAACACTGGTTCAAACTGACAGAGTCAGGATACAACCTGACACCCTGTTAGGCAGGGTGGTGGTAGCAGTCTGGTAGAATGGTGGCTGCAGTCCTCTGAAGTCATGATCCTGTAGTAAAAGGGTCTGCTCCTCCTCAGAAAGTCCAATGGTGGCTTTGTAGCTCCTCTCCTCTGGAAATCTAGTGGAAAGGGTGTCTGTGGTGTTCAGAATCTCAGATTATATCCAGGATGGAATGCTTGGTTCCTCCCTCTGGGTGGAGCATCTAACAATGGGATGATGAGTTATGAGGCCAGGCGTTGATTAGGCTCATTAACAGAAGATAGTCCGGAGGGAGTTATCTCTGAGTCATTCGGCAGGACAATGATGGGCCATTAACAGCAAGATAGTCTGGGGGGAGGAGGCAAGGAAAACACTGCCCCATCTGATTTCAACAGCTCATGAGGATGGTAATAGAATACACTGCAACCCAGGACAGTGTGAAGCAGAGTTAAAATACCCTCTTAAGACATAAGGCATGAGATTCAACAGCACATTAGTTTGAGAGCTGGTAGAAGGCTTTTCTGTATTTTATTCATGTCTTATCTGCAGTCTATGGCTACCCCTCTTGGTTTAGGAAGGGAGATCTAATCATTTCTCATGCAGCATTTGCTTGTGTTTTGTCAAGATTCTTTAATTCACTAATTAGAAAATTAAAAAATTTAGCCAGTTTATAATAATTTTGAAGCCTTCTGAGGCAGAACTGGGAAGGTTAGTCCATATTTGTGGGATTTCAAGTATGTATAATTCTTATACGAACTCTCAGGATAATGTTGGTTGAGGCAAATTATACATCTATAAGACTTTTAGCTACAACATTTTTCAGTAAAAAGACAAAACAAGTTAGACAAAAGTTAAACTCAAGAATATGTAGAACGCTTTAACGTCTATTTTATCCTTCACCAAGTCACTTGCAATGAAAACACAAACAAATTACAAACATTAACTAACTGACAATGCAAACAATTATGGTGACACTTTAAATTTCATTGGTTTTCATGCAGCTCCATCTCATGTGTTGGTAGATTCCTATAAAAGAAAAGTGAAAATTTGGCCCACTAGACGAATTATTAAAAAAGAAGTAAAACTTTTTTTTTTTTGGGGGGGGGGGCTAACACAAAGTGACAGTGAAGCAATGGTTATCACATTTAGGTGTGATTTTGCTGCTTGCAGTTTCTTTGCTCTCAAACTGCTTTATCTTCTATGCTGGGATGTTTGACATTCTTAGAAAAGAGAAAAGAAACAAACTTCTTTGGAAAAAAATATGAAAAATATGTCTGAGTGAAACAAATTGTTAATTGCATTAACTTATTCAAATGGAGTTTTAGTTTTTATTCTATGAAGTGCTTATTTGCACCACTTTTGTTGTTTCCTACAGGTTTTCAGTGGGGTTTCCTCCAATTGATTCTTCAGCGGAGGGAGTTAGACTGCTTTTAAAAGTTTTGCAGGAGTTGCAGTCTGTGAATTAGGCATTTTCCCCTAAAGTTTCTCTATAGCCCCCACAGACGAGGCTGCATGACAAATACCTAGGCCTGCATAGGGACAACACTATCTCTACAAGGCTGTAGCTGCAGAATTGGCTTCAGGATTAGAACCTGCCAATTCTAGTTCTTTACAATAAACCACAGACTGGTGTGTGTGTGGGGCGGGGCGGGGGGCGGTTTCCCACAAGATAGGAGCTCTGGATTGGCTTCAGGACTGAAACCTGCTAATTTTGGCTTTTCACAACAAAACACAAAAGGCACAGGGGCATGGGTCTCCTCCAAACAGGAGCCTTTCAGCTCTACACAAGCACCACATAACAGGAGCCTTTCAGCTCTACACAAGCACCACATAACAGGAGCCTTACAGCTCCACACAAAACACCAAGCAGAGAAGGGAACTAAACACCCAAATCTATTAACCACAATGTCCACAATTCTTACAACTTCTGCCATCACCTTTGCCTTTTCTTTTGCCTTTTCTTCATCCCGTCTTACATACACTTGCTGTACTTTTCTAACTAGTTCCTCTCAAATTTCTCACTATTCTCTGCCACTCTCCCCTCACTCTAACATTATCTACACCTTCATTTTCTGCTAAGTTCTTTATTCCTGCTCTTTCTAGTCTGATACCAAGCTCTCTCCTCTGGCAGCTTGGACACCACCCACTCCTTCTAGTGGAAGTACAATACCACTTTCTCTCACAATTCCTTCCCAGTTTTTCTGTGTGTTAGTTAAATAAATAGTTTTTATCTCTTTCACTTTCCTTTGAGGTAAGTTTTTTCCCGAACCTGGTGGGGAAGGGGTGGTTTGTAACCTGCCCTCTCTCAGAGGATATATTTCTAAATTTGGCCAAACCGGCACACATATTCATTAAGTTTCCCAATGCACCTATACATATTCATTACCTAGCCCCGCCTAGCCTCGCCTCATATTACCATGAGCCCAAAAGTCATTTACATCTGCGTCGCGCTTGCACAGTGTTGTCTGGTGGTCGTGGGCAGGGGTCTCTGGGATGAAGTGAAGGGTCTTCCTCATTCTGAACTTTTCACTTTGCTTCCCTGCGCATGCTCTTTATGTCTCTGGCCCAAGTCCAAACTTCAAGGCTGGTTTAAGTTAGTTTTAGGTTCAAAAACAGGATCTTTGGTCAAGAAGATCAAGATTCCTTCCCTTTATCACTAGTCTTGTATCTTCTCATTCTGCTTTGGTAGGCACAATAAGTGTTGAGCAAGCTATATGCATTGCTTTTAACAGACAACTTCTTAGCAAATCATTTAACCTCTGCTTCCCCCTCCTCCCCCTGATTCACCAACCACCCTGCCATGGACAGGGACACCTTCCACTAGACCAGGTTACTCAGAGCCCTGTCCCACCTGGCCTTGAACACTTCCAGGGATGGGGCATCCACAACTTCTCTGAGCAACCTGTTCCAATGCCTCACCCTCACAGGAAGGAATTTCTCCCTAATATCCAATCTAAACCTACCCTCTTTCATTTTAAAGCCATACCCCCTTGTCCTATCATGACACGCCCTTGTAAACAGACCCTCACCATCTTTCTTGTAGGCCCCCTTCAGGTGCTGAAAGGCCACAATAAGGTCACCCTGAAGCCTTCTTTTCTCTAGGCCGAACAATCCCAGTTCCCTCAGCCTTTCCTCATAGAAGAGGTCTTCCATCTCTGATCATCTTCATGGCCATTGGCTGGACTGGCTTCAACAGGTCTATGTCCTTCCTGTGGTAAGGACCCCAGAGCTGGTGACAGCAGAGTAGAGGGGCAGAATCACCTCCCTTGACCTGCTGGCCATGCTGCCTTTGATGCAGCCCAGCATATGATTGGCTTTCTGGGCTGCAAGCACACATTGCTGTCTCATGTTGAGCTTCTCGTCCACCAACACCCCCAAGTCCTTTTCTTCTGGGCTGCACTCAGTCCATTCTCTGACAGCCTGTATTTGTGCTTGGTTTTCCCAGGTGCAGGACCCTGCACTCGACCTTATTGAACTTCATGAGGTTTGCACGGATCCACCTCTATAGACTGTCAAGGTCCCTCTGGGTGGCAGCCCTTCCCTCCAGTTTTTCAAATGCACAACACAGCTTGGTGTTATCCGCAAACTTGTTGAGGGTTGTTGGTTAGGATTTTTCCTTTTTTTCTCTCAGGGAATTTTCTCCCATTTGTTGCCTAAGAGATGATAATGACCGGTACTTGAGATACAAAAGAAGTGGCTAAGGTGGGGGGAAGGGTGCAGCTGCACTCTCATAGCTGAGGGGCTTTCTCTTGGAAAGGCAGAGATACCTCGAGATTTTGGGTGGGGGTGAGGGGCTGTACTCAGCTCCTTGCTCGGTCTCTCGCTCTCGGGATCGGAGTTGCTGCTACCGTGGGAAAGAATTCACTGCCGCCGTGGAGTCCAGCCCAGTACTGCTCCTTCTTTACCCTGGGCGAGCGTCTGCTCGTAAGAGCAGCCAGTTGTTATGAATATATTGTGATGTTGGCTTTTCGCATGTTACATAATGATAGAAAAACTTTACCTAGGTTCTGTAATGTAATACATGATATAGAATGTCTATTGTTTATGTAGTCAATTTAGAAAAGATAGGCAGAGAAAGTCTTCACATTCCTGAAGTATCTTATCAGAGAAGAAGAAAACCAGAAACCAGAGAGAAGAATTTATGGAGGGAGCAGAGATGAATTTATGGAGGGAGCAGAGATGGAGTGGGGCCAAGGAGGAAGATAAGGCTGATGGGATGATACACAGAAACTCCAAAGAATTTATGAATCATGCATGACTGTGATTAATATGCAATAAGAGATGTACTTTTAAAGACGATCTTTTGGATGTAGAGGTGTGCCTTTAGCTCTCTGCCAAAGCACCCAGCCGTAATACCCTTTTTGCTATTGTCTCCTAATTGTCCCTTTTATTAAACTTTTTAAAAAATTTTACAAAAGTGAACCTCGTTTTTCCCAATTGGTGGCCCGGACGGGGAAAAAGACCTCGCCTCTGAGATCTCCCGGGGAACCCAGAGCGGGGGGGTGCTCCCACCCGCTTTTGGCAGCCTCGCTTTGTATTTCCCGACGTGGGTCGCGGGGTTTGCAGGTCAAACACCCGGAGGACAAAACAGGAGACAATAAAGGAAAAAGAAAAGGAAGAAAAAGGCTCCCTAAGATACCGCAGTAGCTAAGCACGTAAAAAGCTTGTGCACGAAGACTCAGAGAAAGGTATTTTATTCTTTCCTCTTTTTCTTGGGGGGGGGAGCGGATACGGGGGATGAAAGTGTGTGTATGAGACACGGGCTGGTTACCCCCAGACCTGCGAAGCGAGTGAGGAGCTTCTGAGGCTGCAGTTCTGCTCTCCTGTAAGGGAAGCAGTCAGTAAAGAGGCAAAGCTAAAGATAAAAGGAGTGAAAGAACACCCGGTTTAACTGGGACTGGGTTTCAGAGGAGGGATTGGACCCCTTGAAGAAAGGGAGCCAAGAGTTTCCTAGTACAAACCACGAAGAAACGAGACAAAAAGTAAGAAGGCCCCTAAAGACTTGCCTTGTTGAGAATTGAATCCAAGACATTTCGGTTTTAAGACTGCCAAGTTGAGGATTAAATCCAAGAAATCCGGGCTTAATTCTGCCAAGTTGAGGATTGAATCCAAGAAATTTGGGTTTTGAGATTGCTGAATTGAGGATTGGATCCAAGAAATTTGGGCTTAATTCTGCTAAATTGAGGATTAATCCAAGAAACCTGGAACATTGGGCCCATGGGTGAATATTAGCCAGTGATTTGAAATTAAAAGGTACCTTAATCTTGTGTGGTTGTGACTGATAGTGCTTGAGAAAGAGATATTGGAACAATAAAAAGGAGTGAGTGAGAATGAATGAAAATGTATGTGATAGAAATGTTAAACTCTGAAATATAACTTTATTTTCTGGAGGGAGGCATATTTTATTAAGAGGAGGGAACTTTGGTATTCTAGGAGAGGAAGGGGGAAAGACAGGGTGGGGTCCAAATTGTTTAAAAAAAAAAAAAAGTGGGAAACAAAGGCCTGGGAAGGGTAGATAACATTCTGAGAAAATGGGACATAAAACCAGTAAGCAAGAATCAGGAAATAAAAAAAGGAATAGAGGCATGCCAGCAGAGATACCCCAGGAAAGCCCTCTGGGAGTTATGTTAGCTAACTGGAATACTAACCCAAGTACAAGAAAAAAGAGCAAAGTCAAAATGATACAGTTTTGTATGTTTGATTGGGCCGAGAAGGAAATAAGATCCGACCATGTTTTCTGGCCCAGGTATGGCTCTTTTGAAGTTTGGATCTGTCAGGCTTTACAAGTATTTGTAAATTCAAAAGAACCCTTTAACACAGAAGAAGGCAAGTATGCTTCATGCTGGGTGGGAAACATAGAGCCTAAGGGGATAAGAATTTTTAAGTTATCAGAGACCCAAGAAAAGGACAAAAGGGAAAACAAGAAAGAGAAGGGCTGGGACCCCCTGGAAGCATTGCCCCCCCAAGCCCAGGCTCCTGTTGCGCCACTTGCAGCTGCACCGCCGGTCCTGGGGCCCGAGGTCCTGCCTGTCCTGGCTCTTATGGCACCACCCGCGGCTCCACCACTTGTCCCAGCGGCGGCGGTTCCCGCCTCCCCCTTCAGTCCCCGCGGATCCTGTGGCAGCCCAGCCCGCCGCTTTTGGGGTTCCCCCCGCCCCTACCCTGGCTCCGGCCCCGGTTCCAATGCCTGCGGCCGTTCCACCAGCCCCTGCCCCAGATGCGTTGCCTGCCACGGCTCCGCCGGTAGCCCCGGCGTTCCTGCCTCCTCCTCCAGCTCCTGCGGGTTCAGTGGCAGCCCAGCCCGCCGCTTTCGGTGTCCTGCCCGTCCCTAGTCCGGGTATCTGTTCTGCGGAAGCCCAGCCCGCTGCTTTCGGTGCCCCTCCTGTCCCTAGTTTCGGTATCTGTTCCGCGGCAGCCCAGCCCGCCGCTTCTGGGGTTCCCCCCGCCCTTACCCCTGCCCCGGCCTCGGTGGCAGCCCCAGTCCCGACTCCGGCCCCGGTTCCGATGTCCGCGGCCGTTCCACCAGCCCCTGTCCCCACTGCGTTGTCTGCCACAGCTCCGTTGAACCCGGCTTCCGCCCCGCGGGCCGCGCTGGGTCCGCTGGCAGCACAGAGTCCTGCCGCCAGGACTGCTGTGGAACGCGTGCAGAGAGTCCACGCTAAACTCTGGTATCCGTCGGAAGAACTTGTCCCCTTGGCGGTTCCGGTGGCAGTCCCCGCTTACGCCCCCCCACTCCTGGAGGAATCAGCTTCAGATAGGACTCCTACCCCCTACCCCCACCCCGTCGCCTGCATCACCGTTCCCCTGGCAACGACCGCTTCTGCTGTTCCTCTTAGGGAGGAAGCAACAAACCAAAGCATGGGGAGCTCAGTTACAGAACAGCCCTCTCCCGACACGCCCCCCAAGACAGGAAAGAAGTATCATAAGAGAAAAAGGACACAAGAATTGGGATGGGGAGGTCCGTTTGTTCCCTTTAAGGGAAGTTCCAATGGGAGCTGGGGGAACAGGATTTGTAAACGTCCCACTCACTTCTTCGGAGGTTAGAGATTTTAAAAAAGAAATCAAAGGACCATTGGATGATCCTATGGATACAGCTGAACAATTAGATCAATTTCTAGGTCCAAACATTTTCACTTGGGAAGAGATGCAAGCAATAATGAAAGTATTATTTTCTCAAGAGGAACGAGAAATGATTAGAGCTGCAGATATGAGAATTTGGGAAAGAGAAAACCAGCAGGGACTACCAGGAGACCAGAAGATGCCATTAACACCTCCTGCCTGGAATCACAACTAAGAGGCTGGGAAAAGGAATATGAATGACTATTGTAATTTAAGAATCAAAGGAATAAAAGAGGCAGCACCTTGGGGGCAGAATTTAAAAAGGGCTTTTGAAGGGCAACAGGGAAAGGAAGAGTCTCCATCTGAATGGTTAGAGAGACTTAGGAGAAATATGAAACAATTTTCTGGGATAGATCCCGAGACAGTAGCTCGGCAGGCTCTACTAAGAGTCAATTTTGTCACTCATGCTTGGCCATATATTGGGAAGAAACTAGAAAAATTGGAGGACTGGCACAAAAGATCATTAAATGATTTATTAAAAGACACTCAAAAAGTTTATGTCAGGAGAGATGAAGAAAAAGCCAAAGTAGAAGCAAAAATTATGGTAGCCACTATAAGAGAAAGTAACTTTCAAAGGAATCTGAAGTCCCCGGATACCACTCCTAGAAATTCGGGCTTTAGAAAAGGGGAAAAGGGAAAAAAACAAGACCCTGGTACAAACAAAAACCCAGGAGCATTCTAAAACTGCTTGCTATTTCTGTGGAGAAGGGCATTTTAGAAGAGAATGCCCTCACTTAAGGAAGGACTTGTAAATCTTCCAAGAAATAGGCCCAGACAAGGAATAGGGATGTCACCGGCTCTATTTTCTGGGGGACAAATACCATCTAGAGCCTGTGACAACTTTAAAAGTCAGTCCCCAGGAGGAGGAGTTAGAATTTGTGGTTGATACAGGGGCCGAAAGAACCTGCCTAGTGAATACTCCAAAAGGTTGTAGTATAAGTAAAGATACAGTAAAAGTAACAGGGGCAAAAGGAGAAAGTTTTACAGCTCCTGTCATAAAAGATGTGGTAATCAAAGGGGAAACTAGAATTTGGATGGGGGATTGTTGGGAATTATTAAAGGATCAGGGACATGGATCATTGATAGAATTATGGGATCAATAAAAGAACTGTAGCAATAGGCCTGCAAGCAAAAGGCCTGTGTGTGAGAAAAACTCTGCATGAGAAAAATCCCTGTGAGAACCAAGCCTGAGAAACAAAGAGGGAGTTTTGAAGATTTACAACTGTGTAGATAAGACCCGGAGAAGGGGAGGTGAACTCTGAATTCTTTTAATCATAACATAACTGTAGAAGCTTGCCAATGTAAGTCCAATTAAGTAGAAGCAGAAATTCGCTTTGATAAGTTTTAAGCCACTTAAGAGTTAACAAGCTGGTATACTATATAGGTGCCTTTGGATTGCTAATAAACGGAGTTTGCTTTTATCAACCACAGTGGTTTTGGACTGCAATTTCTCCCCCCGCCGGAGTCCATGGACTCTTTCAATTCCGACAGGGGATGTTTTATTAGTCCCTGGGGCAGGTAGCAATTTATTAGGGAGGGATTTACAGGTAGAGTTGGGAATAGGAGTTATACCAGAAGAAGGGAAAATGACGGCTAAAATTTTAAAACTTGGTCAAGAAGATGAAAAGAAAATTAACAAGGAAGTTTGGGCTGGGGAAGGGAATAGAGGAGGACTGGATATTGACCCCATAAGGGTCACAATTGAGAAAGAAGAATGTCCCATACGTGTACGTCAGTACCCTATATCCTTAGAAGGATGAGAAGGCTTGAAAACAGTAATAGAAGGACTAATAAAGGATGGGACATTAGAACCTTGTATGTCTCCTCATAACACCCCTATTCTACCAGTAAAAAAGCCTGATGGGACTTATAGATTAGTGCAAGACTTATGGGAAGTTAATAAGAGGGCTCTGGCTTGTTATCTTGTAGTACCCAATCTCTATACTCTCCTAAGTAAAGTCCCACCCCAGCATCAGTGGTTTAGTGTAGTGGATTTAAAAGATGCCTTCTAGACCTGCCCACTGGCTGAAGAAAGCTGAGATATTTTCACCTTTGAATGGGAGGATCCAAATACCTGGAGAAAGCAGCAACTAAGATGGACAAGATTACCACAGGGATTAACAGAATCTCCAAACCTATTTGGACAAGCTTTAGAAACAATATTACAAACTTTCCCTACTCCACCAGAAATACAAATCATCCAGTATGTGGATGACCTCTTATTATCTGGGGAAGCTGAAAGTGAAGTCAGAGAAGCAACGATAAAACTTCTGAATTTTCTTGGAGAAAAGGGGTTAAGAGTATCAAAAGGGAAACTGCAATTTGTAGAATCAGAAGTAAAATATCTTGGACACTTAATAAGCAAGGGAAGTCGAAGATTAAACCCCGAGAGAATCAAAGGGATTCTATCCCTTCCCCCTCCCTCTTCAAAGAGAGAAATTAGAAAGCTACTTAGATTATTGGGATATTGTAGACTATGGATCGAAGGATATACACAAGCTGTAAAATTTCTGTAGGAAAAGTTGACAGAAGGAGATGATATAAATTGGACCAAAGAAGATAATGGTAAATTGGAGAAATTGAAATTAAAACTCGCCTCAGTACCAGCTTTAAGCTTACCCTCATTAGAAAAACCCTTTCATCTGTATGTGAACGTGGAAAGTGGAGTAGCTCATGGAGTTCTGGTTCAGGAGTGGGGAGGAGTGAAGAGACCAAGAGCTTACTTGTCAAAAATGATAGATCCAGTAAGCCATGGCTGGCCAATATGCATTCAAGCTATAGCAGCTACTGCAATCTTGGTAGAAGAAAGTCGTAAGCTTACTTTTGGGAGCAAGCTAATAGTGCGCACACCTCATGCAGTTCGAAATGTGCTAAACCAGTAAGCTGAAAAATGGTTAACAGACTCTAGGATGCTAAAATATGAAGCAATTCTGATAGATGGGGCAGTTCTCAACCCCCACATGTCCTCCCCAGATGGGGGAGAAAGTCCTCGCCAGGAATAAGAGACGAACGGGACTTTTGGATCTCCTCGGTCTTCAGGTTGTTTATTATATCTTATCAGTAATTTACATGCCACCGACATAGCATGAAGCAGAGCAAATACCAAAAGACAAAATGCAGGAAAACTCAAGGCCTTTTAAAGGTAAATTACCCAATAGTTACTAAGTACGTATATTATTTTTACTTTTCTACCAATGCCTAATGAACTATCCATTCACGTAGCCTGTACTGTGGCATTTTCTAACCAATCATTCTGTACTACCAACATGCGGAAGGTATCTTTTCAGCTTTATACCGGCTAGCGCTTGTATTTCAATGCCTTAGAAAGCCTCGAGCAGCCTTGAGAGGTAGCACGGGCGATCTAGCACTTTAGTAGCTCTAAAATCGGTACCTGAATCAGCTGCAGAGCAAATACCATCAGCAGAAGCAAAGAGGGAGAAATATAGCTCCCTGCTCGCTCAATTCCCTGCAGTTAGAAGCCTTCAAATGAGACAGACGACCAGAGATGTTTACAGGAAAGTAGCTGAGCTGAGAGAGAGCGTTTGCCTCCCCTCGACCATCTTTTATTAGGAGAAGGGGAAAGGGGAGGACTGGGGGCGGACCCGGGGTGACCGGCCAATGAGACACTGCTGAAGAGTCTGAGTTACATTTGGCTTTGCCCGCGCTTGGAACAAAGGAGCTATGAGCACATGTCTTTGGGAGGGGGGAGGGGAAGCTCAGAACAGGCAGCAACACCAACACTGCAGAAAATGGAGTAGGTGAAGAAGAAGGAAGAGGCCTGAAAAACCACAGGGATCCTCCATCTTGCCTTCATCTACTTACCATACTAATAAACCTAAAAACTCTAAATTTTTCACACTGTAATAAACTATATATTATACTACCACCTAACTCACCCCCTTGTAGATTCTAATTCATCCCAAAGCCTTGGCAGCTTTCTCCATGGACGAAGGTTAAAAACAGTGTTTTCCTGGATGGATGGGTCTCTTAGAACAGGCAGAGAAACACTCCCTGCACTTTGGGTTCCAACAGATAGATAGTGATGATTTGACACTAGAAGTGAGCAAGAGTCTGAATCCAGCTCAATTTTTATATGGAAAGCCAAAAGATAACCTGACACATAACTGCTTAGAAATTATCCAATACCAAACCAAAGTTCGAGAAGATCTCGAGGAACAAGCCCTTTCAGAAGGAGAAATAATATATGTAGATGGTTCTTCCAGATGTGTACAAGGAAAAAGAATGTCAAGGTATGCTTTAGTTGATGGGGGGACTATGCAAACCATTGAAAAAGGAAAATTACCCTCAAACTGGTCAGCTCAGACTTGTGAATTATGTGCCCTAAAAAAGGCACTGGAATATTTAGCACACAAGAAGGGGACTATATATACTGATTCAAGGTATGCTTTTGGAGTAGTACATACCTTTGGAAAAATTTGGGAAGAAAGGGGATTACTTAATTCAAAGGGAAAGGGATTGATACATGAAGGACTTATTTTAGGGGTTTTAGAGGCATTAAAATTACCTGAAGAGATAGCTGTAGTACATATTAAAGGACACCAAAAAGGAATGACCTCAGAAATAAGAGGAAATAATTTGGCAGATCAAGAAGCTAAGGATGCTGCAGAAAACAGGACAAAAAGGGTTATGCTAATTTTGACCTCTGTCTCGGTTTTGAAAGACAGGTGTCTGCTAAGGAAGGCAGAAGCCCCCCTTGAAGTGGCAGATATAACCCCTTTTCCCTCCAAGTTATTATATTTTGAAATCAAGGGCCTTTAGGCAAAGATGTGGGAAATAGGAATAACAGTTCTTTACTCTCTCTCTATATATATATGTATATAAGCAGTCAAACAAAACAACAACAACTATGGCAGTAACAGCAATCACAAACCCAGTCCCAGCCTTCTCGGCTGTCAGGCCCTTTCCCCTCGGGTGCAGTTCCGCTCGCAGCCGGCAGGGGCGCTGGCGGCTCCCGGTGAGCAGGGCAGGTGCGATGGTTCCCCCGCGGCTGCAGGGGGCGCTCCGGGGCGAGCTCGGGGAACACGCGGCACCAGTGCCCTGGGATCCCGGGAGGGATGGAACAAAGGAGCTTCACAAACCCCTGGGCAGCCGATCCCGGACTCTCAGGAACGAACTCTCAGGACTGCTGGAACGGCAGGCTGGAACGGCAGGGACGAACGCAAATCCCGGGTGGCAGACGAGATGTATCCAGATGGGAGAACCCCACAGAGGCCCAGGCAGGCAGGGCGAGCAGGGCTACAGCGTAGCGAAAGCTCGAAGCAGCAGCGGGGCAGGGCAGCCACAGCTCGGCCTCCAGCAGGGCAGGGAAAGCGGCTTTTGGGGTCCCGGCGTTGTTTCCAGCAGGAAGAAAGAACGGCCAAAAAGAAAGAAGCAGCAGCTCCTTTCTCTGCAGCTTCTCTCTCCGGACGCTCAGAGCGAACTGACCCCACACCCAGGTGTAGACAAAGGAGTAGCCAGGCCCGCCCCACTCCCTTTTTTGTCTTTCTTAAGTACAGCTATTTGTCCCCTAGCAACATGCATATGGGAGAAAATTCCTTTAACAGGAAAAAACTAAGACTAAACTAAAACCCCAACAACCTCAAAGAACGAAAAATTGGAGACTCCAAAATTCAGTGAAACAGAGGAAAAAGAATTAAGTAAGATAGGGGGAAAGCCAGACGAATGTGGAAAATGGAAACTTCCTGATGGAAGACAGTTACTTAATAAATCACTCACCAGAAAAATATTAGAAGACATGCATCAAAAAACTCATTGGGGTACCAAGGCTTTGTGTGATCACTTTCTAAGGAATTATGGGTGCATTGGAATTTATGGGTTGGCTAAACAAATAACTGAAAGATGTATGGTTTGCTAAGAAGTAAATAAAAAGGTGATGAGAAAAACAACTTCAGGAGGTCGTGAGTTAGCTCTCCTGTAGAGGGATTCCTTGTGGAACAGGGGCATATGATAGCCCAGGAGAGTTTGGGCAACCCAGGGCTGCTGCAGAAGAACCCCTGAAGGGGCCTCAGGCTGCAGATAGGCCAGAAAGACACCTGGCAGCAGGCAGCCTTGAACAGCCTTGGGAAGAGTTATACACTGGTCGGCTCCCCTGCTGCTTAGAGGCTTTCCTGTGGGAATAGGGCGTGAATCTTTGTAAAGTAGATATAAGTGAGTGTAAGTAAACAGTAAAGGAAGCACGATGCTCAAATCGTATCGGTGTTCGTATCGTGACTTCGGCCGGCTCCCCTGCGCTCGGAACACCCCCCCTACACTAAACTCTATGACCATTTCAAAGTATCCAAGTGGACTTTTCCGAACTCCCCCAAGTACAGAGGTGTAAATTCTTGTTATTAATTACAGACCATCTTACCCATTGGGTGGAAGCTGTTCCCACTGTCAGAGGCACAGCCAATGTAGTATGTAAAACCCTCTTAGAAGAAATTGTTCTCAGGTGTGGAATGATTAATAGGATAGACTCAGATAGAGGGACACACTTTACATCAAAATTTGTGCAGCAACTAACTCAAGCCTTAGGAATAAAGTGGGAACTACATACCCCATGGCACCCACAGAGGTCAGGACGGGTAGAGAGGATGAACCAAACTTTAAAGAGAACCTTAACTAAATTAATAATTGAAACTGAAATGTCGTGGGTAAAATGCATACCTCTGGCTTTATTGAGGGTTTGGACACAACCCAGGTGAGACCTGAGAGTGTCACCTTAAAAAATGATGTTTAGGTTACCCTTTCTGACTACCCAACATGAAACTGCTACCTATGAAGTAGGGGAAATGAGTGTTAAAGGATATGTCAACACAATTTCAAGGACCCTTGAAGATTTGCGGTTAAAAGGGATAATCCCTCAAACCACACCTTTAGACTTTAAAATCCATAATATCCATCCAGGAGAGTGGGTATTAGTAAAAACATGGAAAGAGCAATCTTTAACTCCAGAATGGGAAGGTCCTTTTCAGGTACTGCGGATGACTGAGGCAGCGATCCGGACCAAGGAGTGAGGGTGGATCCACGCCAGCAGAATCAAAGGACCCGTGGAAGAACCTAAGGAGTGCACTATAGCATCTAAGCCTGGTGATACCAAGTTGACTCTTAAGCGGGAACTGGGTGGTAATGCACTGGGAAGACCCAAATGATCCAAGGGATACACCAAGAATCACACCTGATTGGGAAATAAATCCAAGCTTATATCAGTGGTTTCAAGTGTTGCCTGGACAAGTCCTGAGACACCTCCAATACCCTCCTTGGGGAGGAATACTTCCACTCCAAACAGGAGGATCAGGACTATTTCGGTCTGAGAGTTCTCATATTCTGGCCTTAGCCTGTGACTTATTTAAAAAGGAGGAGGAATTGTCACTTCCAACAGTCTCATACTATATACCCTGTCTGATTCATCCCAATACTGGATATGCTAGCTGGGTTAAATGTAAATGTCTAGACTGTAAAAATTATTGGTATTCACTAAAACGACACTCTCATTGCATAAAGTGTCGAACGCCAAATCTATTCCCCATCCAGGTAGAGCAAAGAACAGCTGAAATAGTAACCTTGTTTTGTGGATGGGAATTACTAGTGCCTGTTGAATGGGAGATACCTGAGGAACGGTGGGAAGCTACAATTAAGAAGTGTCAAAAGCAATTTTCCTGGAAATTAGAGAAAAGGAAGTGACGAGGAAATAGAGGGCAAGACTGAATTGACCACTGCACTTGCCACCAAGAAGATCATATACCCCTGCTGTGGGTAGCAACCCCATAGGCATGGGAGGTGGAGGTATAAGCCATATCGGACCTCTGTTATTCCTTTATCTGTCACACCTTTTTTTGTCTCTTCTCTCTGGGGATACTGACAAAGCCATGCCATAGGTGTTGCCAAAAGCTGTATATGGAAAAACACCCAGGTTCCTTTTTCATTGCGCATACCCATGTCAACAGTCACTGTTATAACCCATCCAAATTAGGAAACTGTATGCAAAATGGGAAAAAGTACTGGATTGCAGAAAACCTAGGAACAAGTGGTAGCAGGTTGAGAAGTAAATGTCCAAAAGGGGAAATATGGATTTGTTTCACATATAGTGTTGGGAGTAAAGTCTCAGGCTTAGTAAAAGAACAACTGGTAAACAAAAAGGCAAAGCTAGCACAGCAATCTAACTCTATATCGACCCCAATTCAAGACATGTATGTGAAACTCAAACAACAATTAGAAAATGAAAAAGATATCTCAAAATTTGGAAAAATCCTGTTTGTGGAATTGGGGGAAAGGATAGCTAAAGAGCTTAATGTAACCAACTGTTGGGTCTGTGGAGGGCCTCTGATGACAGAGGAATGGCCATGGAAAGGCAGTAGCTTAAGCCCAATAGAACTCCTTAAGTGGAATCGGACAAAGATAAGGGGAGAAAACAGACCAGAAGGGTAGGTACTGAGTTGAACAGTGATAGGAGAGGAGTGTCTCTGGTGTACCGGGAACAATTTCCTCAACAAAGTAGGAAATACTCCATGTAAGACATATAAAGTCAGTAATAGAACTTTTACATGGTGGGTTCCCAAGAAACCAGCTCTGTATTGAACTCAGAGAAAAACAAAGGAAGAGAATTGTAAGTACAGTAATAAGATCAAACTCTTTCAATGCAATGATACAAACAAAAACCCTTATTTTGGGATCCCAGACATTTCAGAATTTTGAGAAAATATAAATCAACAAAAATTTGATTACTGGAAGGCACCAGATGGCCTATTTTGGATATGTGGAAAAAGGGCATATGCAAAGCTCCCCTCTCGGTGGAAAGGGAGTTGTACCCTGGGAATCATACACCCAGCATTCTTTCTTTTACCAGAGCCAGATGGAGATCAACTAGGAATACCAATGTATGAGGATCTAAAAAGAAATAAAAGAGAATTGACTGGAGGATCTCAAAAATGGGGAGATGATGAATGGCCCGCTGAGCACAAAATTGAAACGTAAGGGCCAGCCACCTGGGCACAAGACGGGAGTTGGGGATATCGAACCCCAATTTACATGCTGAATCGGATTATAAGACTCCAAGCAGTTGTAGAAATAATAACAAACCAAACTGGTCAGGCATTGGAATTACTAGCTAGCCAACAAAGCCAAACAAGAGCTGCGGTGTATCAGAATAGGTTGGCTTTAGACTATCTATTGGCTGAAGAAGGAGGTGTTTGTGGAAAATTTAATACATCAGATTGTTGTTTGAAGATAGATGACCATGGGGATGCCGTCCTAGATATAGCCAAAAATATCAGAAAAATAGCCCATGTACCAGTCTAAAGGTGGGAATCCGCACTAAAACTTAGCCGGTGGGATAATGTATTGGGAATAGAATGGTGGAAGAAGCTAGGTTTCTTCCTTTTATGTGCCACCGCAGGCTTGATATTTCTCCCTTGCTTGGTCCCCTGTTGTTGGGGTTTTAGGAGCTCTCCTGTTTTTTTGTATTTTTTTTTTTGTTAAAGGAATTTACCCCCCCCCCCCCCCCCCCCCCCCCCATACATGTCGCTAGGGAAACAAATGGCTGGCTTGTTTAGAAAAACAAAAGACCTGGCTGCTCCTTTTGCTTCACCTGGGTGTGTGGGCAGTTCGGTCTCCGGCTTCAGACAGAGAGGGAGTCTGCTTCTTCTGCTGTTTTTCCTCCCTGCTGGAGAAGCCCCAGGATCCCAAGCCCACCTTCCCTGCCATGCTGGGAGCCGGGCCGTGGCCGCCCTGCCCCACCGTTGCTTCGAGCCTTCACTACGTTGTAGCCCTGCTCGCATTCCCTGCCCCGACCTCCGGGGGGTTGTCCGTTTGGATACACCTCATCTGCCATCCGGGATTTGTGCTCATCCCTGCCGCTCCAGCCTGCCGTTCCAGCCTGCCGTTCCCGAGGGTCCGGACGGACACCGGGATCAGCTGCCCAGGGGTTTGTGAAGCTTCTTTGTTCCATCCCTCCCCAGAATCCCAGGCCACCCGTGCCGCGGGCTCCCCAAGCTCGCTCCGGAGCTCCCCCAGCAGCCGCGGGGGAACCTTTGCACCTGCCCTGCTCACCGGGAGCAGCCAGGCCCCTGCTGGCTGCGAGCAGAACTGTACCCAAGGGGAAAGGGCCTGACAGCCGAGAAGGCTCGGACTGGGTTTGTGATTGTTTGCAGTTACTGCCATAGTTATTGTTGCTTGTTTGACCGGTTATACACATATAGATATATAATAGTAAAGAACTGTTATTCCTATTTCCCACATCTTTGCCTAAAAGCCCCCTTGATTTCAAAATTATAATAACTTGGAGGGAAGGGGGTTGCACCTGCCATTCTAAGGGAGGCTTCTGCCTTCCTTAGCAGACACCTGTCTTTCAAACGAAGACAGAGGCTTGGCGACCAACATAGGGCGTGAGGGCATTAAGAGAGAGGTGAAAAAGGGATAACAGTTCGTGGATAACTTAATTTTGTGTGCTGGATATAGGAACCTTGCTAGGCAGCACTATGTGGTCTAGTTTACCCTGGTTCGGGTGGCAGGTGGTCGCCACTATATTCTTCCCCTTTGCAGCTCCTTACCTAAACATGGGTCCTCTGACTAAGGCTACCATTGCTGTTATCCAGTTTGCGCTATGGGTCGAGAAGGTGAGGAATTCATGGGTCTTTAACTTCCTCCGGATTGTGGGTACATGGATAAAGGGCTATCACACACTAAGTGCATGTTTTTGGGGTTATGTTAAAAATGGTACCTTCTGTGAGGAAATGACACCAGGGGAAGTTTTCTCCTAACCCCTCAACCAGTTCTTTGGGCCCACCCCACCAATTTTCGAAGGGTTTAGATTCCCTCTGAGTACTAACCAACTGCTGCTGTTAGGCCTACTCTATTTAGCATTCAGGGATAAGCTGAGATTGGCTTGGATAACTACCCAGACACTGGCCCCAGAGACTAGAGATCCTACCCCAGAGCCTGATCCTTCCCCAGAACCTGACATGGCCCCAGTGTCCAGGGTTGCAGTGTATTCTATTACCATCTTCATGAGCTGTTGAAATCAGGTGGGGCAGTGTTTCCTTGCCTCCTCCCCCCAGACTATCTTTCTGTTAATAGGCCCATCAATGCCTTGCCGCATGACTCAGAGATAACTCCCTCCGGACCATCTTCTGTTAATGAGCCTAATCAACACTTGGCCTCATGACTCATTACCCCATTGTGAGATGCTCCACCCAGAGGGAGGAACCAAGCATCCCATCGTGGATATAATCTGAGACTCTGACCACCAGAGGCAACGCCTTTCCACTGGATTTCCAGAGGAGAGGAGCTACAAAGCCACCACTGGACCTTCTGAGGAGCAGACCCTTTTTCTACAGGATCATGACTTCAGAGGACTGCAGCCACCATTCTACCAGACTGCTACCACCACCCTGCCTAACAGGGACTCAGGTTGTATCTTGACTCTATCAATTTGAACCAGTGTTTTCTTTTAGTTTTTTTCCTTTTCTTTAATTTCCCCCATTAAATTGTTATTCTGACTTGGTGCCTCCCACTGGTTTGTTTTTCAAACTAGTACACCCAGACACTAGAGATCCTGCCCCACAGCCTGACCCTGCCCCACAGCCT
Organism: Corvus moneduloides; assembly: GCF_009650955.1. Lineage (NCBI taxonomy): Eukaryota > Metazoa > Chordata > Aves > Passeriformes > Corvidae > Corvus > Corvus moneduloides. The sequence continues at coordinate 16,041,461 of NC_045510.1, forward strand.
GATGCCGCCCAACAGCCCACCTCAGAAATGGACTACCCGAACTGGGTGGGGGTACTGGTGAAGGGGAGGCAGGAATTGCGCCAGGGGATATGCCAGGAGGTGGGCCAGGTGTGCCAGGGGATATGCCAAGTGCTAAGGGAATACACCTCCTCAGCTAGTGAAAAACCCTCTCCCTGCCCCAAAGAGGGTGAGTCCGATGGTGCAGCAGTGGAACCCACGGATGTTACAACCGTCCAGGTTTCAGCTGAACCACAAGGACAACCACAGCCAGCAGCAGTCGCCCCTGTGCAAAGGAGGAAGTATAAGACCAAATCAGTACGACCAGTTAATGATGATAGGGAACCAGGGCCCTCACAACCAGCAGGAGAGCCAGAGCCAGAAATCATCACTGAGTCCCTGTCGTACGACAGCCTCCGTGGTATGCAAAAAGACATTGTGCGAAGGGGGTGTGAGCCTTATACAGCCTGGCTGCTTCGGGTTTGGGACCTTATGGGCACAGGTGTGCAACAGGATAGTGCTGAGGCAAGGTATCTGGGATCGTTGACCCAGGACCCAGGTGTGGACCAGATATTTGTGAGGGAGCCAGGGCCCCTTTCTCTCTGGGAGCGGCTCTTAATGAGTGTGAGAGAAAGGTTCTATCACAAAGAAAGAATGCAGGAGTACCATCATAGAATGCAGTGGAAGACACTCGAGGAAGGGATCCAGCAGCTAAGAGAGGTGGCAGTATTAGAGGTACTCTTTGGGAAGGATGGACAGCGTGATAATGACCCCGATAAGGTCAGGTGCACAGGACAGATGTTGTGGAACCTGGCAAAGCTAGGGCCACAGCAATACACCAACTTGTCATAGGTTAGCAAGCATAGTCCCGGAAGGGATGTCCTTGCTAAGGGATGCTTACACCTTCCTCTGGGACCTGATAGAATCTATCAGCTGGCCAGTTTGAATATGGACAATTCTTTAAGCCACTTAAAATTGTGACCGCCTCTGTGATACACACTTAAGAATAGGCAAACCACCACAGCTCTCTCTCTCTCATTTCCGGTGCTGGGACAGGTGGCTGCAGGCCCGGTGCGGGGGCCAGCAGGCCTGGCCCAGGCCCTGCTCAGGCCAGGCCAGGCCGGGCCACAGCCATCCTGAAGCCATGGGCCTGTTCCATCCGTGGAACCCCCCCCACTGCCTTGCCGTGGGCAGCCGGAGTGGCTCGGCTCTCCCCCCTCTCCACTGTGATAAGAAAAATTCAACATTCCAGCTGCAAAGCTGCAAGGCCGAGGTGAGATTAACCCTTTTATTGCTGTGAAGAGCTGAAAACCTGAGGGAAGAGAGAGAGGAGATGCTTAAAGCTGAAATTCTGTTGTGAAGCTATGATATATCAGAGTATCCCGTTGTAATTTCATGAAGATATGGGGGGTGGAGTGTTCAACTCGTAAGCAAAAGCACCTGCACTGAGATAGGCAGATGCTGACGCAGCTGTAATTTCATGAGAAGTTTGGACAGGGAGAGATGGAAGCAATGAGGACTTTTTCTCCAAATGGGAAAGGCGAAAACCTCAGTCCCTAGAGATGCTCCCAGAGATAGTCCTAAAGATGAGGATGAGGAAGACCCTGTGCTCCAAGCGAAGGAGAAGGGCCTCTGTTTTTTGTTTCTGAACAGCTCAACCTTAAAATTGTACCCCAAAAAACTTCAAGAGTGGACCCTCGAAAGCAGTTGTGGGAAAAGCTGCAAGTCGGGGGAAGGGACTCACATGTGAGCAGAGAGACCTCTTCCTAAATGGACTGAGCAATATTTGGAAGTGGGCGGCTGTCTCGTTGTGATACTGTTTTCATAGCACGAGCAAGAAGAGACTTCTCTTTCTAAATGGACTGAACAAGGTTATTATGGAAGTGGTAAACAGACTGAACATCTTAAGGGTTGTCTTTTTACATTGTCAGTGGGAGAAGGGAGGAAGGTGGGGGGAGGAGGAGAGTTCTGAAGGTAGTATAATTTTTTTCCCTTCTTTTAGGTCTGTTAATAAACTTCTTTATTTTCTTTCAAGGTTGGTGCCTGCTTTGAATTTCTCCTAATTCTTATCTCACTGCAGATAAACAGTAATGAGTATTTTGGACCAAACCACGACACACCTTCATTGCAACAATTGATGCTGACAATAACCGAGAAACAGTGGGCTCGGTTGCCAACAAGTTCAGGAATTATGACAGTATGGTCAATGGCCCGCTGAAAGCTCATGTCTCTGCTGTGGTCCAGAACCTCAAAGAGGAGATGAAGGAGATGAGGGAGGAGATGAGGAAGATCAGTGTGGCACCTGTGAAGGTCACAGGCCCCCAAGTCAGAGCCCGTCGTCCCCCAGCTAGAGAGAGAGGGTACACCCCACGAGCTGAGCTGTGGTTTTTCCTGTGTGAGCATGGGGAAGACATGAGAAGGTGCGATGGGAAACCCACCTCTGTCCTGGCAGCGCGGGTGCGTGAACTCAAGGAGGGAGGCACTAACCGAGGGGGTTCCGCTAAGTTGAAAGTAGCCTCAGCCTCCCGTGACCGAGCTGCCAGGTATTACAAAAGGGAGGATGATATGTCAGATCCTCTTGAAGGTACCTCGAGCATGTATGCCCAGGGAAAGAATGATAACCAGGGCTAGAGGGACCCTGCTTCTAGCCAGGAAGAGGCACGGGAGAACCGGATTTTCTGGACAGTGTGGATTTGATGGCCTGGCACATCAGAGCCACAAAAATATGATGCGTTGGTTGATACTGGGGCACAGTGTACTTTAATGCCATCGGGACATGTGGGGGCAGAACCTGTATCCATCACTGGGGTGACCGGGGGATCACAGCAGTTGACCCTTTTGGAAGCTGAGGTGAGCCTGACTGGGAAGGAGTGGCAAAAGCATCCAATTGTGACTGGCCCAGAGGCCCCGTGTATTCTGGGCATAGACTTCCTCCGGAATGGCTATTACAAAGACCCGAAAGGACTCAGGTGGGCATTTGGGATTGCTGCTGTGGAGGCAGAGGGCATTAGGCAATTGAACACCCTGCCCGGACTATCAGAGAATCCTTCTGCAGTTGGGCTCCTGAAAGTGGAAGAGCAACGAGTGCCAATTGCCACCTCGACAGTGCATCGCCGGCAGTATCGGACAACTCGAGATGCTGTGATCCCCATCCACAAGATGATCCGCGAGCTGGAGAGCCAAGGGGTGGTCAGCAAGACCCACTCACCCTTCAACAGCCCCATCTGGCCTGTGCGCAAGTCTGATGGGGAATGGAGATTGACTGTGGACTATCGTGTCTTGAATGAAGTGACTCCACCATTGAGCGCTGCTGTGCCGGACATATTGAAGCTCCAGTATGTCACGATCCGCTAATGCAAGCGGGGGTCGTGATGGTTCGTTTATCGATCTCAGAGTGTAAAAGGACACAAGAGATTTCAGTTTTAATCAAAACAGTGCACCTTTATTAAGTGCCCACAACACAGTAATGCAATAGAAGAGAGTAAGAGAGAGAGAGAGAAAGAGAAACAAAGTAGAGAGGGGGAAAAAGAGGGGCAATAGCTACCAACGGATGAGACGAAGTCCTCGTGGTCTTCCGCCAATAGATTCGTCTTCTTTCCGTGGGGAGATCTCCGGACTTGGTTATTTAGAAGGTCCCTTTATAGTCCTTTTCAGAAGCGAGGGGCAACTGGCCAAGAGGTTGGGAAATCTACAGCCATTGTTATGGGGTCCGTTGCTTTGGGAAACAGGTACAGGACAGACGTACAAGACAGGTGTACCGGAGAGGTGTACAGGACAGGTCATTCCTTTCCGCTTCGGCGCAGTCCTTCCCGCCTGGGCAGCAAGAACGGCGCAGTCCATTGTGACCTGCACTAATTTTCCTCAGGAATGCGTACCAGTTCCCAGTGGGCACACCCGTAGGCAACACTTGGCAGACAATCCCACCTCAGCCAGGCCAGGACTGCTGTGTTCAGTCTCTGTCTTCGGCGATGATCGTGAGGCAGATGAGGGATTTTCGGACCGTCTCTTACACCACCCCGTGACTCACGATTGTCGTCAAGCGAGCTCCATCAGCACAATTTCGTAGTGTCGTTGTGAAGTCTTCAGGACTCGTCAATGTTGGTAGCATATCCCGGAAAAGGGTAGAGAACATAAGAAAGGACGGAAAAGAAAAGAAAAGAAAAGAAAAGAAAAGAAAAGAAAAGAAAAGAAAAGAAAAGAAAAGAAAAGAAAAGAAAAGAAAAGAAAAGAAAAAAGAAAAGAAAAGAAAAAAGAAAAGAAAAGAAAAGAAAAGAAAAGAAAAGAAAAGAAAAGAAAAGAAAAAGAAGGAAACAAAAGAAAGAAGTAAATAATTTTTTAAATCAGAATACACATGTAATTTTTTAATCAAAATACCTCTAATTTCTTATCACATCTTATTTTAATACTCGTGTAGTTCGTCTCGTATCAACAACCTTGGGGATGTCCACAGTGGATGGGACGTGGACATCTATTATAGATGTCAACTGTGTTAACCGTTTCATCATTCTCCAATTCATGATGTATAAGACTGCTGATAAAGCAAAACCAATCAAGATCAAAATCAAGAGAACAATGATGGGATGACACAATTTGTTCAGGACACCTGTAGCAGTGGGTGACCACCCAAAAATAGTATCCCACCACCTGTGTTCAGCATCTTTCTTTACCCTTTCTAGAACACGATGTATTTCTTTCACATTGTGATGAACAGTTACCAAGGTTTTCTGTCCATTTTTCTTGATCTTTTCCAAAATTTCAATTAAATCTTGGTGAAGCAACAATTGCTTTACCAAAGTAAGGTTCATTCCAATGGGGGTAGGCAATAATTGGTGAATCAGTGTGTAATTGGACTGTAAAAGGTGATAAGAAGTAACTGGGGCTAAATATGAAAAATCACATCCTATGATTTTAGTAAAGTTACAAACACAAAAATTTGAATGATTCTTAGTATCTATTACTAAATTTTCTACAAATATTTTATCACAAGCAGTTCTTAAGCATGCACATCCATTACCTATATAGACAAGCACTGTTTCAGGAATCTCGTTAGGATGAATTTCAAAATGACAGATATTTTGTTCTGTATCTAAACAAATGTCTTGAGCTCTAATTGCATTACTTTCACAGATGAACCCTTGTTGTTCTAGGACAATACAAGTTTCTAAAGTAACAGTTTGCCACTTCTCACCAATTTGACGGGCCCATTCTCTATGCTCGAAAGGATAGAGAACAGCTCCATCATGGTTCAGCCCTAATGCAATGACAGGGAATATCAAATGCACTGAAGCATTACGTATGGTTAGTACAAAGGCTGTGGCTGTGTTTGTGAGGGGATCGTAGGTAAAATTTACTAAGTTCCACCAGGATTGGAATTCTCTTTCAAAATCAGCGGCACTGTCCCAGATTATTTTCCGAATTTCAGTAGGAAAAGTGCCTTCTTCGCCTTCTCTTATAATTGAGGCAGCAACTGACTGCATCCATAATTGAGCCTGGATGCAGCTGAGAGCCAAAGAAATGTTGTTTTGTGTAGCATCGAGTGCGTCAATTATCAATTTGTGGTCATTCACATTTACCTTTTCCCAATTTGGTAATATGGTTGATAACAACCACTGATGGCTTCCCAAGGCTAATAGGGATGACTGTAGTGGTTGTTGTATTTTAGTCAAATCTGTAGTTGTGGCAGCCAATTTATTCATTAGTACTTCTGAATCAATACTATTTAAGATTCCCAATCCTGTTCCCATAACACCGGTTATGTCTCTTTGCGTTCGTTTCTTAGAAGGGTTCCGCTTTTGCAACCAGGTTGTCCACCCCTCGAAGGAAGTTTGCAAAAAAGGTGAACAAGCTGGCTGAACTTCTGAGACATTATTTTGCATCAGCAACTTGACTTGTTTAAGGGACCATGCCGGATTGAACAATATTTGTTGTTGGCCTGTTTTCCTGATTATATACGGTCCGATTTCAAAAATTCTTGGGCTTAGCATAACCGGTGGTTGGGTGGTAGGTATTACAACATCAATATCAAGTTCTCCCCAGTGTTTTGTATTGTTTTTGCCACACATGACTTTACGGGAAAATTGTACAGCAGTTAAGTTTAGCCAGCAATCTTGGTTTTGAATTTCACAAAACAAAACACGGCTGTGAGGTCCAATGCTATAACTGTGTATAGGTTTAGTAAAAGATCCATCAATTAATCTGCATCGTATTGAAACATCATCACCTTGGGTTACCATAAATGGAGGAAAAACGTTATTCTTGTCATCTAGCATAAGGGAGGTACTTATACCATGGTACGTAATTACTGCGCTCAGTATGGTCTTTGCTACGGCATTTATTTTGAATTTGTAAGTTAAACCTTTCAAACTTGCCTGATCTGTCTGGTTATTTCGCCAATTGCATGTTACATAGGCTGATTTGGTTAGAGTAAAATTATACCCGCAGTCAGTTGGTTCATTTTTGCAAAGCTTCGTGATTTGCACATTGTTGGTACTGGGGTCTAAGGTGTAATTACCGACATTCTTCTGACGGCAACACAGGACGAAGAGGGTTTGTTGGTCACACGCCCACTCCGTTGTAGGGCAGAGTTTGGCCGTAATGTTGGGGTGCAAATCACTTTTCCCATCTGGTTTTAGAAGATTCCCGGCAATTGTAATGGTGGAAGCTTTCTCGGAGAAAGATCCTTCTACTTTTCTGCATCTTACCTCAATTCTTTCACCAATTGTTCCATTTAGGGTTGTAATCCAATCCTTCAAGTCCCATCCCCATTCATTTGAACGGTATACCTCAGAGTCGTGCAGTACTACAGTGGCTAGGTTTGGACGACGATTTCTGGGATAGGATCCTAGAGTGCTAGTGTATCTAATGGTAGCTTCGGACCACGGCCACTCAGCTGGTTTTTGGCCCTGGTATTGTGGTAGGATGCAGAAAAGTATCACCAGTTTTATCATGGTTTATGTGGTCTTTATGTCCCTCGGAGTTCTTCTGTGAAAAGTAAACACAAACAGAGTCTGCCACCAAAGGCAGAAAATTAGAATGATGGAATTATGCAGCGTGTGTGTATCCGATGCTCTCTCCCTAGGGCATCAGAGGCTACCCATGCATATTTATTCAGAGGGCTTTTTAGCACTAGTGGTACTTCTCCTACAGTAGGAAGGTCTACCAAAACAGGTTGTCCAGGGTAGTGTGCAGGATTCTTAGGATCATTTGGTCCCTGTAGTGAAGGAATCGTGCTTGGAGCTATTGGGCAAAAGGCAGTGATTTTAGGACACCCGTTTACCCCCCATCTATCATTCACACCTTTCACAGCTTCCCATAGCCGAACATCCCAATTTCCCTCCTGTGGTTTCAGAAGTCGTTTCAGGAGACCATTGGTCCTTTCTACAATGCCGTTAGCTTGAGGGTAGTAAGGGGTGTGAAAAGTCCATTTAATCCCTTCACTTTTTGCCCAGTCCTGTACAACTTTGGCAGTAAAGTGAGACCCATTATCAGATTGAATTTCTTGTGGTTTTGGGAAAGTTCCAAACCATCCCTGCAATGCTTTGACAGTGTTCTCTCCTGTAGCTCTTTTAAAGGCATCGGCCTGGACTAACCCAGATATAATCTCCACTCCTACCAGCACAAAGTGTTTACCTCCTGACTTTTTAAAGGGGCCGATATAATCTACCTGCCACGCATCCCATAAGCCTTTACCTTTTCTTAAATGCAGAGGGTCGTCTTCCAAAGGGTGTCTTTCCAGCCGTCTGCGGCATTGTTCACAGGCTGATATGCATGTTTTACACATTTCTCTGGTAACAGGCCAACCACGAGCAAGGGCTTCTTTGTACAAATCTTTTGCACCTGTGTGTTGTCTTTTTACATGCAACCATTCTAATAAGTGCTCCCAGTCCTCTGTAATCTGGTCCTTTTTCAAAGGACTTAGTCTTGCTATTTCATCAGCTTTATTGTTCCATTCTCCTGCTGGATTCCCATCTGTCTGGTGAGAGGCTACCCACCCCACAGCAAAATTCCCTTGTCTCGCAATATTTAGAATTTCTTGCCACTTTTCCTTTTGCCATACTGGGATTCTGTTAACTTCCCAGTCATTTTGCTGCCAAAAAGGAAGCCACTCAGTACATCCCTTAAACACAGCATAGGAATCGGTGTAAATACAGACAGGAGAAGTATTCTGTGCCTCTCGTTGGAAAACACTCCAAACAGCCATCAGCTCACCAACTTGGGCGCTGCCTTCCCCCTCTGTGATAATCCGTTCACCTGAGGAAGTGTGGAGGGCTACAGCCTTGTACTTCCACACCTTTCCTTCTCGCTTGGCAGAAGCATCCGTAAACCAAGAATTTGCTGACTGTTCGGGGGAAAAAGGAGGGGCTACTTTAATGACTGAGGCAGGTTTGTCTTGGCTGCTACCCAAGTTTTCAGTCTCTTGGATTGCCAGATTTTTTACAGTTCCTTCAGTTACTGAGAAGAAGCTACAATAATGTTCAATCTGAGCGTACCACTTTCTTACTGAGGCCCTCTGGGCCACCCCGTCAGGTGGGGGAGTCCCAGTAGAGACTGCCTTAATAACTTTAAAAGGGCCTCTCAAAACAATTGGTTGTTGTCGTGCAATCTTCTCCACTTCTATGAGAGCTAAGCTAACCACAAACAATCCTTTCTCCCAGGTAGTGTACCTTTTTTCAGCGTCTTTAAAGCCACGGGAGTAAAAACCAACAGGCCTTGTCGGACCCTCAGGACCCCGCTGCCATATGTGTACTGACAACCCTGAGGAGGCAAACCCCCATTCCACCTGGAAAGGATCTGTAGGGTGAATAGGGCCCAGGGCTTGGTGAGCTGTTGCTTCAAAAATCAACAGCTGCAATGCTTCTTCTTGAGAAGCACTCCATTCCCATTTTATCCCTTTTCTCAACAAGTTGTAAAGAGGTCTGGCAATTATGGAAAAATCTGGGATGTGTTTTCTCCAGAATACTAATAATCCTAAAGCATGTTGGAGATCTTTTTTGGATTCAGGCATTTTAATCTGATCTAAAGAGGTTAGGGTATCTGGTGGGATACATGTCATACCTCCTTTCCACCAAATTCCCAAAAATTTCACTTCATGTGAAGGATTTTGGATTTTTTCTGGGGGAATTTGCAAATCAAGGCTTTCTAGGTGGGAGATTATTTTCTGTTGGGTATCTCTCATTCCTTCTATTTCATCTCCTCCCACAAGGATATCGTCAATGTATTGATAAACAGTCACACTGTCAGCTTTGGGTATTTTTTCTAACTCTTGGGCTAAAGCGTGATGAGCCAGGGTAGGAGAGTGTTTGTACCCTTGGGGAAGCCTAGTGAAAGTGTATTGCTGTCCTTCCCATGTGAAAGCAAAACGGTCCATATCTTCTGGCTGTAAAGGTATCATAAAAAACATGTCTTTGACATCTATAGTAGCCATGATTGAATGAGCCTTTTCTTGAATTAATGTTATTAATTCTGCCAGATTTGGGACTGCTGCTGTAAGAGGGTCTGTGTTAGCATTAAGTCTACGAAAATCTATTGTCAGCCTCCACTTCCCATTAGGCTTTCGCACTGGCCACACCGGAGAATTGAAAGGAGAATGAGTATTAACTATTACTCCTTGTTCTCGCAGCTCCTGTATCACTGGCTTGATGCCCTCTTTGGCACCCAGGGGAAGGGGGTATTGTTTCACATTAGTTACTTTGCTGAACGGTAGGGAGGGTGCAGCTTGGAGCAGTCTGATGTTAAAGCGTGGTGTGCCAAAAGACCACAGAAGACCCTCCGAGTCCTCCCACTGTCTCCCAACGAGGGCATTCATCCCTAATAAGTTGGTTGGGATATTTCCAATCACCATATTAACAGAGAGTTGATTTTCCTCTCCTGGCAAAGTGAGCTTGACTAGGGCCACATTCATAGATTCTGTTGTTCCCAAGGCATTTAAAACACAATATCGGTTCTTTGTTGGAACAATTCCACACCTTTGGGCATCTTTCTTTGTCAGCGCAGAAATTTGTGCCCCAGTGTCAATCAGAAAAGTTACAGGTGCCCGTTTAGGGCCTGTAATAGCTGTGATCATTATATCTCCTGTTTTATTTTTAGTGAGCATTCTCAGGTACACCCATGCTCCGTCTCTTCGCCCACTGACAAGAGACGGAGGGTCTAGTTTCCCTGGTTTTGAGGGAGAGGTCGTTTTGGCTCACTGCACAGACTTTGAGGGAGAGGTTGCTCTGACTCACTGCCCAGATTCTGAGGGAGGAGGGGTGCACTGGGTTGAATTGACGGATTCGGTAGAATGGGTTTTCGGCAGTGCCAGTTAGACACTACCTTACTCAATTTATCTAGGGGTAAGCCATCCATCACATCTCTGGGGACCCCCTTTTTGATGCCTAATAACCACCAATGCTGACGCTTAGGGATCTGTTTTACATTCTCTGGTTTTTCACTATGAGGAGCCCTAATGTACCTGACACCTTTTGTTTTGTCTGATTTTTCCTCTGGGATTTTTATAGGTCCATATTTCCTACCGTAATTAATCAGATCTTCTGCAGCCTCACTCCATGTCCAAACTTTGCGATCACCGGCAGGTGAATTCGATTGTGAACCTGGCGGCTGAGAGGGGGTTGAGTATGGAGTAAACCCAGGATCGGTAGATCCGGTTCGGTCGCTCGGGTTTCCAAGGAATCTATCCAGCCTTTCTACGGGACCTACAGCTGCTATGGTTTTTTGAAGGACAATTGCTGTAGGTTTGAGTGATTCTGGAAGGCCTCGAATTAAAGGGGTCATCAGTTCAGGTTTCACAGGTAATTGCATGGGGGATTCATATCCAGGAGTTAATTTCCTTTCATGGATCATTTGCAGACAGGCGGCTTTGTGGACGCTTTCTAGAAGTTGATCGCGGGTACCAACTATAGCTAAAGGGTCTCCCCTTTCTAAAGGATTGAGTCCCCCAGCCCAGAAAGCTGCACGCTGAGTCAGGGACCATGTGCCACGTTTGTCTCCTGTTGTCAAGAGAACTCCATGTCCCCAGTATCCACTGGCCTCCTGTTCAGTTAATTGAATTTGGTCTCCTCCAGTGAGGGACACTCGGAAAACATATTCCGTCTCAGATTCATGGGGGAGCCGCCCATACTCCTTTTTTAACCTGGCCAATTCAACAGCAGTGTATGGTATTTGTTTAGTGGTGATATGCGGTTCAAGATCTTCATCATTGATATAATTATATTCTGTTTTAATCAGAGGTCTTATACGAGGGCAGCAGTTTTCCCCACAATTTTTTACTAGTATTAGTTCTTTCTGGGGGTATATTTGGTTAATGTGAGGAGTTTCCTTTTCCTCTGTCTCTTTTGGTGAGTCAGTATTCTTTGAATTCTTAAAATATTCCTCTTTTAAAGCAGTCTCTAGCAAGTGATTTTTATTCTTCTCTTCATCTAATTGTTTCTGTAAAATCTCCACTAGGTTTTGAAGTGAATCTATGATTGCTTTCTCCTCAGTACATCGCTTTAAGCGATGATCTATAGCCGCCGCAAGGCATGCCCCTAAAACAGAGCAGATTATGGTTTTATTTCGGCCAAATTTAAATCTAGTCTCATGTTGTAAAGAACATACTCTATCAGTTACATTATCCAAATTAAACCAGTTATTTTGAGCCCATTCTTCCCCTCCCGGAGAGGGCCGGGCATTGTGTTTTGCTAGCAGAGCATAAAACGCAGCTTTAACTTTTGCACTAGGGTTTTCAGTCATTTTATAAAGGGATCAAAACCACCACAGGGAGGTAAAAGTTAATTACACACTGCAACACAAACAGCTTCACTGTGTCTCCCTTCGCTTCCCTGGGTGGGTGAAGAGACCAAATCTGCTTGGGAGGTCCTCCTTCAGTTACTTACGGTTGTCTCTTCACTACACCAAGCAGTCCAAATTCACACGCACACCAAAAAACACAGTTCCCCCTTTTACACTAAGAGATCTTTTGCGAGAAATCTGAAGACAGAGCCCTCAACTGATTATGGGGTGCTTTTCACCCAGGCGTGTGCAGTCTGCGGGAAATTCGAGTCACCCCCCTTGCTTTCTAGACACCGCTCACCCTTTTCGGGGTGTCGGGCTAGGTGCGGCTGGAGTGAAACGTCCTTCCCCTATTACAGACTACACACAACCTTGCAACCCCTTCTGTGTGTCAGATCCTGTCCGTGACGCCAGTTTAATGTCACGATCCGCTAATGCAAGCGGGGGTCGTGATGGTTCGTTTATCGATCTCAGAGTGTAAAAGGACACAAGAGATTTCAGTTTTAATCAAAACAGTGCACCTTTATTAAGTGCCCACAACACAGTAATGCAATAGAAGAGAGTAAGAGAGAGAGAGAGAGAGAGAGAAAAACAAAGTAGAGAGGGGGAAAAAGAGGGGCAATAGCTACCAACGGATGAGACGAAGTCCTCGTGGTCTTCCGCCAATAGATTCGTCTTCTTTCCGTGGGGAGATCTCTGACTTGGTTATTTCAGAAGGTCCCTTTATAGTCCTTTTCAGAAGCGAGGGGCAACTGGCCAAGAGGTTGGGAAATCTACAGCCATTGTTATGGGGTCCGTTGCTTTGGGAAGCAGGTACAGGACAGACGTACAAGACAGGTGTACAGGAGAGATGTACAGGACAGGTCATTCCTTTCCGCTTCGGCGCAGTCCTTCCCGCCTGGGCAGCAAGAACGGCGCAGTCCATTGTGACCTGCACTAATTTTCCTCAGGAATGCGTACCAGTTCCCAGTGGGCACACCCGTAGGCAACACTTGGCAGACAATCCCACCTCAGCCAGGCCAGGACTGCTGTGTTCAGTCTCTGTCTTCGGCGATGATCGTGAGGCAGATGAGGGATTTTCGGACCGTCTCTTACACAGTAGGAGCTGGAGTCCAAAGCAGCGAAGTGGTACGCCACTATTGACATTGCTAATGCATTTTTCTCCATTCCTCTGGCAGCAGAGTGCAGGCCTCAGTTTGCCTTCACCTGGAGGGGCATGCAGTACACCTGGAACCGACTGCCCCAGGGGTGGAAGCACAGTCCCACCATCTGCCATGGACTGATCCAGGCTGCACTGGAAAAGGGTGAGGCCCCAGAACATCTGCAGTACATTGATGACATCATTGTGTGGGGAAACACTTCAACAGAAGTGTTGGAGAAAGGAGAGAGAATCATCCAAATTCTCCTGGAAGCTGGTTTTGCCATCAAGAAGAGCAAAGTCAAGGCACCTGCCCGAGAGATCCAGTTCCTGGGAGTGAAATGGCAAGATGGACGACGTCAGATTCCCACCGAGGTCATCAATAAGATCACAGCAATGTCTCCATCGACCAACAAGAAGGAAACACAAGCTTTCCTAGGCGCCATAGGTTTTTGGAGAATGCACATTCCTGAGCACAGCCAGATCGTGAGCCGTCTCTACCTGGTTACCCGCAAGAAGAACGATTTCCACTAGGGCCCTGAACAGCAGCAAGCCTTCGCCCAGATCAAACAGGAAATCTCTCACGCCGTAGCCCTTGGCCCAGTCAGGACAGGACCAGAGGTGAAGAACGTGCTCTACTCTGCAGCCGGGAACAATGGTCTGTCCTGGAGCCTTTGGCAGAAGGTGCCTGGTGAGACTTGGGGCCAGCCACTAGGATTCTGGAGCCAAAGCTACAGAGGGTCCGAAGCCAACTATACTCCCACAGAGAAAGAAATCTTGGCAGCTTATGAAGGAGTCCAAGCTGCCTCAAAAGTAATCGGCACAGAGGCACAACTCCTCCTGGCACCCCGACTACCGGTGCTGGGGTGGATGTTCAAAGGAAAGGTTCCTTCCACACATCACGCCACCAACGCTACTTGGAGCAAATGGATCGCCCTCATCACGCAGCGCGCCCGAATTGGAAACCCAAGTCGCCCTGGGATCTTGGAAATAATTACGAACTGGCCGGAAGGTGAGACTTTTGGGTTATCTTCTGAAGAAGAAGAGGAGGAGGTGACGCATGCCGAAGAAGCCCCACCATATAACGAGCTACCCGAGAGTGAAAGACAATGCGCCTTCTTCACTGATGGCTCCGGCCAAATTGTAGGCGCTAGCCATAAATGGAAAGCCGCTGTATGGAGCCCCACATGACAAGTTGCACAGGCTACCGAAGGAGAAGGTGGATCGAGCCAATTTGCTGAACTCAAAGCTGTTCAATTAGCTCTGGACATAGCTGAAAGAGAGAAGTGCCCAAAGCTCTACCTCTGCACTGCTTCATGGATGGTAGCCAATGCTCTGTGGGGTTGGCTGGAAAGGTGGAATAATGCAAACTGGCAGCGCAGAGGAAAACCAATCTGGGCTGCTGTGGAGTGGAAAGCCATTGCCACTCGGGTAGAGAAGCTATCCCTGAAGATCTATGTAGATGCTCACGTCCCCAAGAGTCGTGGTAATGAAGAACATCGTAGCAACAAACAGGGAGATCAAGCTGCGAAAAGAGAGGTTTCCCAGATAGACTTGGATTGGCAACATAAAGGAGAGTTGTTCCTAGCTCGATGGGCCCATGATGCCTCAGGCCATCAGAGCAGAGATGCCACCTATAAATGGGCACGAGATCGAGGGGTGGATCTAACCATGGACAGTATCTCCCAGGTGATCCATGACTGTGAGACATGCGCTGCGATCAAGCAGGCCAAGTGGATGAAGCTCCTGTGGTATGGTGGGCAATGGTCCAAATACAAGTATGGGGAGGCCTGGCAGGTTGATTACATCACACTGCCTCAAACCCACCAAGGCAAGCGCTGTGTGCTCACAATGGTGGAAGCCACCACAGGATGGCTGGAGACCTACCCTGTGCCTCACGCTACAGCTTGAAACACCATCCTGGTCCTTGAAAAGCAAGTCCTTTGGAGGCATGGCACCCCTGAGAGAATGGAGTCTGATAATGGGACTCATTTCAAGAACGGCCTTATAAACACCTGGGCTAGAGAACATGGCATTGAGTGGGTGTACCACATCCCTTACCATGCACCAGCAGCTGGGAAGGTTGAGCGGTGTAATGGATTGCTTAAAACCACCTTGAAGGCACTGGGTGGGGGGACTTTAAAAAACTGGGAGATGCATTTAGCAAGAGCCACCTGGTTAGTTAACACCCGAGGCTCCACCAGCCGAGCAGGCCCTGCCCAATCTGAACCCCGACAAACAACAGACGGGGATAAGGTTCCAGTGGTGCACATGAGCGGTATGCTTGGAAAAACTGTTTGGGTTAAGTCTGCCTTGAGCAAAGACAAACCCATCCGTGGGGTTGTCTTCGCTCAGGGGCCAGGTTGCACCTGGTGGGTGATGCAAAAGCATGGAGAGACCTGATGCTTACCTCAAGGGGACCTTGTTTTAGGGTGAACTACCCATGGCTCTGTACTTGTATCAGTATCAGCATGCATGTATGAATATAATCTGGTGATGCATGTATTTATATGGTTAAAAGGGTTAAGTTTCATGTAACATGTTGTTATGGGAAAAATTCGGGGTGGATAATGTTGGGGTTTTAGGAGCTCTCCAGGTTTTTTTAGGCTTTTTTTCTGTTAAAGGAATTCCCCCCCCATACATGTTGCTGGGGGAACGAATGGCTGGCTGCTTAAGAAAAACAAAGGACCTGGCTGCTCCTTTTGCTTCACCTGGGTGTGCGGGCAGTTCGGTCTCCAGCTTCGGACAGAGAGGGAGTCTGCTGCTTCGGCTGTTTTTCCTCCCTGCTGGAGAAGCCCCGGGATCCCGAGCCCGCCTCCCTGCTGTGCTCGGAGCCGGGCCGTGGCCGCCCTGCCTTGCCGTTGCTTCGAGCCTTCGCTACGTTGTAGCCCTGCTCGCATTGCCTGCCCCGACCTCCGGGGGGTTCTTGGTTTGGATACACCTCGTTTGCCATCCGGGATTTGTGCTCGTGCCTGCCGCTCCAGCCTGCCATTCCAGCCTGCCGTTCCCAAGGGTCCGGACGGACACCGGGATCAGCTGCCCAGGGGTTTGTGAAACTTCTTTGTTCCATCCCTCCCCAGAATCCCAGGCCACCCGTGCCGCGTGCTCCCCTAGCTCGCTCCGGAGCTCCCCCTGCAGCTGCGGGGGAACCATCGCACCTGCCCTGCTCACCGGGAGCAGCCAGGCCCCTGCTGGCTGCGACCGGAACTGCACCCAAGGGGAAAGGGCCTGACAGCCGAGAAGGCTCGGACTGGGTTTGTGATTGTTTGCTGTTACTGCCATAGTTATTGTTGTTTGTTTGACTGGTTATACACATATAGATATATAATAGTAAAGAACTGTTATTCCTATTTCCCACATCTTTGCCTAAAAGCCCCCTTGATTTCAAAATTATAATAACTTGGAGGGAAGGGGGTTTCACCTGCCATTCTAAGGGAGGCTTCTGCCTTCCTTAGCAGACACCTGTCTTTCAAACCAAGATACCTGTTTTATTCGATTAATATCTACCGTCGTCCAAGGCATGCAAATAGTACCAATGCCTGTGGAACCAAAATTGGCTACATCTGGAAGGGCACAAAAGATCATGGTATTTGTAGTGGTTTGGTCTAAAATACTCATTACTCTTTATCTGCAGTGAGAGAAGAATTAGGAGAAATGCAAAGCAGGCACCAAACTTGAAAGAATATAAAGAAGTTTATTAACAGACCTAAAAGAGGAAAGAAAAAAAATTATACCACCTTCAGAACTCTCCTCCTCCCCCCACCTTCCTCCCTTCTCCCACTGAATGTAAAAAGACAACCCTTAAGATATTCAGTCTGTTTACCACTTCCATAATAACCTTGTTCAGTCCATTTAGAAAGAGAAGTCTCTTCTTGCTCATGCTATGAAAACATTATCACAACGAGACAGCCGCCCACTTCCAAATATTGTTCAGTCCATTTAGGAAAAGGAGTCTCTCTGCCTGCGTGTGAGTCCCTTCCCCCGACTTGCAGCTTTTCCCGCAACTGCTTTCGAGGGTCCACTCTTGAAGTTTTTGGGGTACAATTTTAAGGTTGAGCCATTCAGAAACAAAAAACAGAGGCCCTTCTCCTTCGCTGGGAGCAAAGGGTCTTCCTCATCTTCATCTTTAGGACTATCTCTGGGAGCATCTCTAGGGACTGAGGTTTTCTCCTTTCCCATTTGGAGCAAAAGTCCTCATTGCTTCCATCTCTCCCTGTCCAAACTTCTCATGAAATTACAGCTGTGTCAGCATCTGCCTATCTCAGTGCAGGTGCTTTTGCTCACGAGTTGAACACTCCACCCCCCAGATCTTCATGGAATTACAACGGGATACTCTGATATATCATAGCTTCACAACACACTTTCAGCTTTTAGCATCTCCTCTCTCTCTCTTCCCTCAGATTTTCAGCTCTTCACAGCAATAAAAAGGGTTAATCTCACCTCGGCCTTGCAGCTTTGCAGCTGGAATGTTGAATTTTTCTTATCGCAGTGGAGAGGGGGGAGAGCCGAGCCGCTCCGGCTGCCCATGGCAAGGCAGTGGGGGGGGGTTCCACGGATGGAACAGGTCCATCGGCTTCAGGATGGCCGTGGCCCGGCCCGGCCTGGCCCAAGCAGGGCCTGGCCGGGCCTGCTGGCCCCCACACGGGGCCTGCAGCCACCTGTCCCAGCACTGGGAACAAGAGAGAGCTTGGGGGGGGAGTTTGTCTATTCTTAAGTGTGGATCACAGAGGCGGTCACAACTTTAAGTGGCTTAGAGAATTGTCCATATTCAAACTGGCCAGCTGATAGGTTCTATCAGTTCCCAGAGGAAACTGTAAGCACCGCTTAGCAAGGACATCCCTTCCGGGACTATGCTTGCTAACCTATGACAGTATTGAAGAAGCAAAATGATATCAAAGACCCCTTTTAAGAAGCAAGATTGATTTGTGAAAAAAATGAGCAAATAATAAAGGCTAGAAAACAAGGGATACTACTCAAGTCAAATGATCTGTAAAAAAAGGAAAAGTGAGGTATTGTTATGAATATATTGTGATGTTGGCTTTTTGCATCTTACATAATGATAGAAAAACTTTACCTAGGTTCTGTAATGTAATACATGATATAGAATGTCTATTGTTTATGTAGTCAATTTAGAAAAGATAGGCAGAGAAAGTCTTCACATTCCTGGAGTATCTTATCAGAGAAGAAGAAAACCAGAAACCAGAGAGAAGAATTTATGGAGGGAGCAGAGATGGAATGGAGCCAAGGAGGAAGGTAAGGCTGATGGGATGATACACAGAATTTATGAATCATGCATGATTGTGATGAATACGCAATAAGAGATGTACTTTTAAAGACGATCTTTTGGATGTAGAGGTTTGCCTTTAGCTCTCTGCCAAAGCATCCAGCCGTAATACCCTTTTTGCTATTGTCTCCTAGTTGTCCCTTTTATTAAACTTTTTTTAAAATTTTACAAAAGTGAACCTCGTTTTTCACACAGTGAACTGGGACCTTATTAACACCCGATCTGACTGGAAAGGACCCTCACCAACTACTCGGGTGCCTCAGGGGAAAACCCAGCACCCTGAGCCCCTCCCCCTTCCTGGAGGGCGTGTCTCCTGGCTGCGTGCAGCAGCTGCTATGGAGAAACCCGGCTGCTGCTGCCCAGCCCCACTGTATTTTGCCATTCTCTTGGGCTTTTTCACTCCACTCTAAGCCCCGCAGCTCCTGCTAAGGCTGCCGAGTTTTCTGGCGCATTTTGTTTGCCACCCGGGGTAGTGCCCACCTCTTCCATTCCAGTCTCCGCTCCAAGGTTCCTGATACAGCCCATTGTCAGACACTGAAACATTATAGCTTGTGACTTAAACATTTTCATGAAGGACTTATAGCAGAACTGTATTACAGAAACTGCAGAGAAGGCCACTATGCCCTGAGGCCCTACACCGCTCACTGATGAAGATAAGATAAAGTAACAACTCAGGACTGGGAACATTCACAAAGCACAACCTTAAGACCTTCAGGGTAGAGACCACAGGCCCAGGGCTATCAGCTGCCGGGCTTGCACAGACCCTCGCACCAAAGGGTGGGGGGAGAAAGGCTTTGGGTGTGTGTTGAAAAAGCCTCTGGTCAGAGGCACAGTGAATGCCTGTCCTCCACTGTGCAGACCAGCCCAGCTGAGGTGATATGCGGAAAAGACTTCACTACTAGAATAAATAGTAAAGTAGGTATGTTTATTCCAGCGCTGGGACGCATGGGGGATAATTCCTCCAAAGTCATGCATGCTGACAGCTGCATTCAGCTTGGTATATATCAGGTTGCGAGTTCCGTATTCATTAAGTTTCCCAATACGCCTATACATATTCATTACCTAGCCCCGCCTAGTCTCGCCTCGTATTACAATGAGCCCAAAAGACATTTACATCTGTGTTGCGTTTGCGCAGTGTCATCTGGTGGTCATGGGCAGGGGTCTCTGGGATGAAGTGAAGGGTCTTCCTCATTCTGAACTTTTCACTTTGCTTCCCTGCGCATGCTCTTTATGTCTCTGGCCCAAGTCCAAACTTCAAGGCTGGTTTAAGTTAGTTTTAGGTTCGAAAACAAGATCTCTGTTCAAGATTCCTTCCCTTTATCAATAGTCTTCTATCTTCTCATTCTGCTTTGGTAGGCACAATAAGTGTTGAGCAAGCTGTATGCGTTGTTTTTAACAAACGTCTTCTTAGCAAATCATTTAACCTCTGCTTCCCCCTCCTCCCCCTGATTCAGAGGGGCCCTTCACCCAGGGAAAAGCTTATCCACAGCAGAGAGGGTGTCATGGCCCATCAAAGGCCCCCCCCAAAGGGATGCCCAGACCCTGCACCAGAGCACCAGACGTGATGATGCCATGGTAATTTTTTGCCTTTTCTTTTATACCCCTGTTATACCTTTTTACAACTTCTGTATTCTTAGTGCTTTTTGCCTACATTATTGGACTTGTTTGTTCAACTAGGAGACTAAACATTTTAGAAGGTTTGTAGTTGGGGATCAGTGTGCCCCAGACCCCAAAGTCCTCTCCAGAACACATTCTGTAAACTAAGATAGAACCATCCAGGGGAAGGTTCCTTGGGGAGGGGGGCTCAATCGAGTGTCTCATTGGGGAATCTTTGATAGATATGCTAATTAGTAAGACCTATAATGTTATACCAGATCTTTTGTGGGGTGGGCATTGTGGTGTGCATTTTGGTGCATTTGACCTGGATGTAGTGCACCTAAGGATCCTTAAAATAAATACCAAGGTAGAATCCCTTTTTCCCTTCTCACCGTGTTTGACTCTTGATTTTAAGACCAAGAAAAGGCATCAGTGATGCAACAAATCCACAGTCTTGCAAGGGACGGTGTCAAACTGGCTGATTCAAAGGAATCTACTCCACAGCAAGGTAGTGTAAAGTAAAGCACACCTTTATTGGCCTGGTGTAGCTGGTTCGGTTTGTAACCGGGCAGAAATACCAATTTAGTGCAGTGGTTTGGTCCAAAATACTCATTATTGTTTATCTTGTGTGAGATAAGAATTAGGAGAAATGCAAAGCAGGCACCAAACTTGAAAGAATATAAAGAAGTTTATTAACAGACCTAAAAGAAGAAAAAAAAATTATACCACACCTTCAGAACTCTCCTCCTCCCCCCACCTTCCTTCCTTCTCCCACTGACAATGTAAAAAGACAACCCTTAAGATGTTCAGTCTGTTTACCACTTCCATAATAACCTTGTTCAGTCCATTTAGAAAGAAGAGTCTCTCTTGCTCATGCTATGAACACATTATCACAACGAGACAGCCGCCCACTTCCAAATATTGTTCAGTCCATTTAGGAAAAGGAGTCTCTCTGCCTGCGTGTGAGTCCCTTCCCCTGACTTGCAGCTTTTCCCGCAACTGCTTTCAGGGGTCCACTCTTGAAGTTTTTGGGGTACAATTTTAAGGTTGAGCCATTCAGAAACAAAAAATAGAGGCCCTTCTCCTTCCCTGGGAGCAAAGGGTCTTTCTCATCCTCATCTTTAGGACTATCTCTGGGAGCATCTCTAGGAACTGAGGTTTCTCCTTTCCCATTTGGAGCAAAAGTCCTCATTGCTTCCATCTCTCCCTGTCCAAACTTCTCATGAAATTACAGCTGTGTCAGCATCTGCCTATCTCAGCGCAGGTGCTTTTGCTTACGAGTTGAACACTCCACCCCCCATATCTTCATGAAATTACAACAGGATACTCTGATATATCATAGCTTCACAACAGACTTTCAGCTTTAAGCATCTCCTCTCTCTCTTCCCTCAGGTTTTCAGCTCTTCACAGCACTAAAAGGGTTAATCTCACCTCGGCCTTGCAGCTTTGCAGCTGGAATGTTGAATGTTGCTTATCGCAGTGGAGAGGGGGGAATGCCGAGCCGCTCCGGCTGCCCACGGCCAGGCAGTGGCGGAGGGGGTTCCACGGATGGAACAGGTCCATCGACTCCAGGATGGCCGTGGCCCGGCCCGGCCTGGCCCAAGCAGGGCCTGGCCGGGCCTGCTGGCCCCGACATGGGGCCTGCAGCCAACTGTCCCAGCACCGGAAACGAGAGAGAGAGAGCTATGGGGGGTTGTCTATTCTTAAGTGTGTATCACAGAGGCGGTCACAATTTTAAGTGGCTTAAAGAATTGTCCATATTCAAACTGGTCAGCTGATAGGTTCTATCAGGTCCCAGAGGAAGCTGTAAGCACCCCTTAGCTAGGACATCCCTTCCGGGACTATGCTTGCTAACCTATGACACCAGGCCAGGAGGACCCAGGGGTTAACACCTCCATGTGCATGTCTGCCATGGTCATCTTACAGAGGTTTTTTATATGTTTGTAAGTTTGTGTTTGCAAGTTCATCATCTGCCCTTGTTTCGGTCACTTATCTAAAGTCACAGTCCTAAGGGGTCTTACATGACTTGCAGTTTTCTTATCTTAGGGTTACAAACACAGCACAGTATTCTTAATACATTTATTACATCTATTTTGCTAATACACAATTCTACTATTACACACTTTGTTGCTATATTAATTATACTTCATTTATAATCGTGTATTGATTATATTCCTATTCTCCTGTCTTGGGGTGACTTTATGATGTTTACCCCTTATCGCTGCCCTATGCCCAGAAAGTAATTTTGTGCCTTTCTTTGCCTTTAAACTGAGCCTGAGAGGGGGGAGAGAAAAAAACCGAGCAAACTTTTCAAAGCAGTTTGCAGTTTGTTTCCATGTTTCAAGGACACAGAGATACAGACTACTCTCTGTGTTCTGCTGCATCGGTGGGAGCGGGAGGAAACATCCTGCTTTTTTTGTTTTCCAGCCAGCTTTTGGCCAGTTTTTCAGCTCCTTTTCCTCTGGAGAGTTGAACTTTGTTTTCCTGGGACTCCTGTGGAGATACTTACAGCTTTTACCGGCTAGACTCGTAGTTCAATGCCTTAGAAAGCCTCGGGCAGCCTAGAGAGGTAGGACAGGCAAGCTAGCATTTCAGTAGCTCTAAAAGCGGTAAATAGCAGCTGCAAAGCTGATACCACCAGCAGAAGCAAAGAGGGAGAAATATAGTCTTCAGCTTGCCTAATTCCCGCAATTAGAAGCTTTCAAACAGAAACACACAGATGTTTGCAGAAGGATTGCAAAGCCAAAGAGGGCGGGCCTCCTCTCATGCCCTTCTTTATTCAGAGAAGGGGAAATGGGAGGACTGGGGGCGGACCCGGGGTGACCGGCCAATCAGACACTGCTAAAGAGTTTGAGTTACATTTGGTTTTGCCCGTGCTTGGAACAAAGGGGTTCAGAGCACATGGCAGAGGCAAGTGTCTTGGGGAGGGGGAAGGGAAGCTCGGAACAGGCAGCAACAGACTCCGATTTTTCCCTTTTTCTCTGCTGGACCGTTTCAACATCAGAATACATTGGGAGGACTTTCCACCAAGGCCTTGGCCCTGGAGGTGGGCCCACCACCATGACCCAGCTCCAAGGAGGGGGAGAGAGGCTACATCTACAGAAGGACTCTGAAATTTTCTGAAGGTTTCTCTCCACAGCGAGAGGTTTTATTATTTAGCATTATTATCCTTCTCCTGTGTGTTTGTTAAATAAATAGTTTTTATCTCTTTCACTTTCCTTCGCGGAAAATTTATTTTTTCCCGAACCTGGTGGGGGAGGGCTGGTTGCAACCTGCCTTCTCTCAGAGGATATATTCCCAAATTTGTCCAAACCGGCACAGGTCCTATTACATTTTTCTACCTTTTTGTGATAGTTCCTCTATTTGTCATTAAAACGGCAGTTAGAATGTGTCTTCCCCCTTATCACTTAGCCCATAGGGGCTAGGCGCCTGTTCTGCAGACAAGCAGTTAGCCAAACCCAGTAGCTTGCATTCCATCCTAGTTCACTCGGGTTTGTTTTTTTTAAGAGCCGTTAGTGTTAGGCATAGTGTCTCCTATTCACTTATCATCATAGCCCCTTTCCAGGGCTAGGCTTCGTCTTGCAAAAGCAGTTGCGGTAGCGCATAGCAGCCAACACCCAAATTTATTAATCTATACTTTATACTTAAGCACCTATGTTAAAAGAATTCTATGTTTCATATGTTAAAGGAGTCCTGTGTTTAAAGAAGTCCTGTGTATCATGGCCCCCTGCAAGGAAGGCACATGGGAGGTTCCACCTGCCCCAAAACATGCATTAATCCTCTGGATTCTATACTCTTTGGCATGGCATGGCGTGGTGTGGCAGACCCTCACCATCAAGAAGACCAGATGGAGGGGAGCAGCGAGACATCATTGGGACCCCTGGAAGGGTGATATGCTTCCACCTAACCCCTGTCACTCTCCCCCTGTCCCCCCACCCCCACATACACTTCTTTTTCTATTTCTTTCTTTGCCTTTTTTACTATTAAATAAAACATATAAATTTTTTGGCACCAACATCTAACCTCGTTTGGTTTTTATCACGGTTTTTGGGTATATTTTGAACCTTCAAAGTTCTTTCAGTTTTATACACAGAGACTTAATTTTCTTTGCTCTTCTGGGTTTAAACCAGATCATAACACCCATTTCGCCATCCAGAGGGGCACTGAGACCATCTGCCCACAGTGAGTTTGTAAAGGAAGCCCCTTTTCTCTCTCTTCCGCTGGTGCACCCGCCATTATCCATGTGCAGAGAGGCATCTGAGCTCGCACCACAGCGCCCCCTGAAGCTGCAGGGGACTCATTGCACCTGCCCTGCTTGGCCAGGAGCCAACAGAGCCCCTGCTGGCTGTGACCATAAGTACACCAAAGGGAAAAGTGCTTGACAGCCGAGAGAAGGCTGCTATTGGGTTTCTGGTTTTGTTTGTTGTTGCTGCTGTTGTGGTTGTTTCTTTGCCTTGTTATACATATATATATTAGGAAAGAACTGTTATTCCTTTTCCTATATCTTTGCCTGAACACCCCATAATTTTGGAGTTATAATAATTCAGAGGGAAGGGGGTCATATTTTCCATTCCAAGGGAGGTTCCCGCCTTCCTTGGCAGACACCTTTCTTTCAAACCAAGAAAGGGTGCACTCAATCCCACTGTCCATGTTGCCAACAAAGATGTCAAACAGCACTGGTCCCAATACAGACCCCTGAAGAACATCACTTGTCACTGGTCTCCACTTGGACATCAAGCCATTGACCCAAACTCTTTGAGTGTGACCATCCACACAATAAAGACAAGCAAATAAACCACTTAGTGAAAGTTTGGCTTTCCTCAGGGCACCTCTCCTCCCATCTTTCTGATCTCCAGCCCCTCACCACACATTACACTCACACCATCTGGTGAGGCAACAGATTGAGAAGGAAATTGGGATGAGTGTGTAGTGATTCTTTTTCTTTTGCTGCTCATTGTTTCTTACTCCATTGCTCTGTTGGGAATTCCTCCAACAGACACAGTCCCTTTAGAGTCAAACCTCCTCCTCAGTTTCCTCTTGGTGCCTGCTTAGGCAGCTCTTTGCTCCAGCCCCTTCTCAGATGCCTCTTTGCTGCAAGCCCTGATCAAGTGTTTCTCCTTGCTCTGGCACTGCTTGGACATCGCTCCTTTCTCCAGTATCTGCTTGAGTGTCTCTCATTTTTCCAGCCTTTGTTTGGGAAGCTCTTTATTTCAACTGCTGGTCACATGGTTCTCCTTGTTCCAGCCCCTTTTTAGGTGACTCTTGGCTCTATCCCCTTGATGGTCATCTTTCTTAGCTCCAGCCTCTGCTTGGGCATCTTTCTGGCCCTGTGTGGTGGGTTGACCTTGGTTGAATGCCAGGTTCCCACCAAGCTGCTCTATCTCTCCCTTCCTCAGCAAGATGGGGGAAGAAAAGAAGATTGGAAAAAACCTTGTAGGTTGAGATAAGGCAGTTTACAAAACCAAGAGTGAAAGATCATGCATGCACAAGCAAAGAAAAAACCCCAAAATTTTGTTCTCTACTTCCCATCAACAAGTGATGTCAGGCCACTTCTTGGGAAGCAGGGCTTCCACATACATAGTGGTTACTCTGGAAGACAAACGTAAATAACAAATACCCTCTCTTTCTCCTCCTTTTATATCTTCCTCCTTAGCTTTTATATCTGAGCCAACATCATATGGTATGGAATATCCCTTTGGTCAATTTGGGTCAGCTGTCCTGGTTATGTCCCTTCTCAAGATTTTTCCCACCCCCAAGCTATTGGTGGGGGTGCTGGAATGTTGGAGAGACAGTGCTGATGCTGAGCCAGCACTGCTCAGCAGTAGCCAAAACACTGTTGTGTTCTCAACACCTTTCTAGCTCCCAATGCAAAGCACAGCACTGTGAGGGCTGCTATGGGAAAATGAACTCCAGCTCAGCCAGACCCAATACAATCTCCATGACTAATTCCATACCACTTGCATCATACTCAGATCCCACATAATTTAATACTTATATATCTTAACTATTCCATTGTATTTAATATTCATTACTGAAATCCCTTCTTACCAACACTTACAACATAATCTACATCTTTAAACCATCTCTATACCAAACATACAGATGTATATATTTTCATTAACTACTATCCCCCATTTTTTCACAGATAGATTTTATTCTCCCATTCCATGGGCTTCTTCCACTCCTGCAGATGTGCAAAAACAGGCCATGACTTGGAGTCCATCTGTCAAGATGGGTGCTCAGGACAGGAGAAGCAGCGCAATTGATTGTTGAGCACCAACACCATCCTAGCCCAATGTGTTGGTTTTGCACAACCCGTTTCTTGGTAGCAGGGGGGCCACAGAGGTGGCTTCTGTGATAAGCTGCTAGAAGCTTCCACTATGTCTGGCAGAGCCAATCTCTGATGGCTCTGAAGAGGGACATGCTGCTGGCCAAGGCTGGGCCAATTAGAGAGGTTGGTAATGCCTCTGTGATAACATATTTAAGAAGAAAATCAAAACAAAGTGGGGCACATGCAGTTTTCTCTAGCCAGAGAAGAGGAGGAGGTGAGAACATGTGAGGGAAACTGTGGGAGACAGAGTAGAAACTCCTGCAATTAAAGGAGGTTTTGATTTACAACCCTGGAAGAGACTAGGTCTGGCTTAATTGACAGATTTATAGATCTTAAGCAAAAGGATCACAAGCCGTTGTTCCTATAGTTATAAATAAAAATGTACACTGGGTGTTCTGGTGGAGGGTTTTAAATATAATAGTGTGATTTTATATAGTTTAAGAATGTAGATGGTATAATAGTGTGTACATGACATGAGAAGTTATTGGTCGAGACACAGCTGCATTGCAGTGAGAAGTGCCACAGGTGATAGGTCATAAATCCAAAACAAAGTGTTGTTTTAAGTGCCTATTGGATTAGAAAGTTATAAATTACGATGTAACTTTAAATCTTGTGACTATTCGCCATTATTGGGAGGTATTGTAAAATCTCGCCTCGACTGATGCGTTTGTTATTTTAAGCAATAAACCTGATTAGTCGCTTAGACCCATCTCTTCAAATTATTTCCTCCGACGAGTGAAACACACGAAATCCTATAGGAAACAACATGGAAACACCAAGGTCAGTGAAGAAGGTGGGGGAGGAGGTGCTCCAGGTGCTGGAGCCAAGATTCCTCTGCAGGCCATGGTGAAGATCATGGTGAAGCAGGTTGTCCCCCTGCAGCCCATGGAGGTCAACGGGGGATGCAGAGATCCACCCGCAGCGTGTCGGGGAGGTGCCCATGCCAGAGAGGGTAGATGCCTAGAGGAGACTGTGGTCCAGTGGAAGAGCTGGTGGAGAGAGGGGGCCCCTGCTTCCAGGCTGGAGCAGCCTGTCCTTAGAGGACTGAACCCTGTGGAAGAGTGACCCATGTCGCAGCAGTTTTGGGAGGATTGCTGCTTGTGAGAATGGACCCACGCTGGAGAAGTTAGGGGAGAACTGTCTCCTGTGGGAGGGACCCCATGGTGCAGGAGAGGAAGGACTCCTCTCCCTGAGCAGCAGAAGAAAACCTTGGGTGATGAACTGACCAAAACCTCCCCGCCCTTTCCCCTGCACTGTTGGTGGGAAGGAGGGAGGGGCTGGGGGAAGAAAAGGTTTTTTTAAGGGCTTATTTTACTTCTCATTACCCTCCTCTGACTCTGTTAGTAATAAATTCACTTTGTACCTTTAAGTTGAGCCTGTTTTGCCCTTGGAATGTTTTTTCTCCTGGTCCTTAACTCATGAACCCTTTGGTAATTTTTTTCTCTCCTCTGTCCAGCTGTGGCAGGGGAGGGTGAGCGAGCGGCTTTCGTGGGTGCCTGGAGTTGGGCCAGTGTGAAACCACGACAGAGGCCTCACTGTATTGAAAAGCCAGACACTACCCTCTATTCCAGGGAGATTTTACCTGAGTGGCTCGATTGCAGCACGTTTCACATTCATGAATGACCTGTGTGATGGCTCCATGGTCAGGTCCACTGCTCGATCACAAGCCCATCTGTATGTTGCATCTCTCCCTACATGTCCTGATGTTTCATGGGCCCATTGGGCTATAAATAGCTCACCCTTCAATTCCCAGTCTAAGTCTATGTTATGAATGGATGATGTAGGTTTAAATCAGCTCTTGCCTTTGCCCAGGCCTCTGGCAGCAGGCAGTGGCTTTATTGAGATGGCCAGCACCTCAAGATCCACTCTTATTCGCAAGTTCTTTAATAATGGCTGATTTGGTCTATTATAAAATGAATTATTTATTAATAGACACAAAACTAACAGACATAAGACTTAGACTATTACTACACAGGGATAAGACAAAAAGGGAATACTAGTATTATACACGTGGAGTTAAAGGTACCATTAAATTTACGGCTAGCTAAGAAATAGTATAACTTAGGATTCAATGTTTCTTACCACCAATTCTTGAAGGGGTAGACATCGAATTCCTTTCTCTCAATTCCCGGGGAAAGGGACCTAGAGCTGGTCCAAGGCTCCAGGGAGAAATCTTCTCACACCTTTCCGAGGAGTGTGTAAGAGACTTCTGCCTCTGCGATAATTGTGTGGGCTTTTATAGACATAAGAACTGTCTTTTGGTCAAGAATATTTTTTTCATCTCTTCCCACATTTGCTTTCCAGACTAAAATGTTGATTCTTAGCTGGGGGCCTGAACCCTTTTGGCTCCAGAGATACCCCATGCTGGGCCTGTGACCTGCCCGAGTTATCTCTTGTATATGCACCAACCATTTGTGGTAGAGAGGGGGTAGACATGTCCTGCCACAGTCTACCTGAGCTATTCCAATTTTGGCTGCCTTATCTACCTGTTCATTGGTTGGATGTTCTTCAGTGGTGCAGCTTTTGGGCATGTGAGCATCTATATACCTTTAGAGCCATGTTTTCTACCTGTACAGTGATGTCCTGCCACAATGCAGCAGTCCAGATGGGTTTACCCTTGTGTTGCCAATTGGTCTTTTTTCCATTAATGCAGCCACCCCTATAGGGCATTAGCCCCCATCCAGGAGTCATTGTAGAGTGTACAGGCCACTTTTCTCATTCTGCAATCTCTAGGGCTGGTTGGATGGCTTTCACTTCTGCAAACTGACTTGACTTGCCTCCTTCTTCAGGGGTCTCAACAACTTGTTGTGTGGGACTCCACACAGCAGCTTTCTACCTCCGATGGTTTCCTATCACTTGGCAGGATCCATCAATAAATAGACCATAGCTTCTTTTGTTTTCTGGTAACTCGTTATATGGTGGTGCCTCTTGGGCATAACTCACCTTCTTAGGCAATGCTTCAAAATCTCTGCCAATCTTCTGGCCAGTCTGATGTGCAAGGCCATCGGATCCACACAGTCCAATAGATCTGATTGTCCCTTGCCTCTCCCTGGTCAGAGGCAGGGCCCCTCTAGTTCTGGTCATGGTACTCATTGCTCATTCCTTGTAGATATGACCTGGAAGTCCCTTCCAGAGGATCAGACATAGCATCATCCCTTCTATTCTGCCTAGGGGCTTGACCATGAGAGTAGCATTTATCCTTGATGAGTTTCCTGTGGTAGTCGTTCCACCGTTCAACTCATGTACCCATGCTGCTAGGTCATGTCTTATCCATGTTCATGCAGGTCAAACCATAGGTTACCTCATGGAGTGTACCCTCTCTCCCTTGTCAGTGGGTGCCTGCTCCTAATAGCAGACTCTGGTCTGTACTGGCAAGAAATGGAACATTCCCTCCCTAAGCTCCTCTCTGAGTTTCTGATGGCCCTCTTCAGTTTTCTCTTCCAATTTCCAGATATGCTCTGTCAGTTCTGTTTCCACGGCTGAGACATGGGCCTTTAACAGGGCAACAGTCTTCATATATCCAGAGTTTTCAAGCCAAAGCACCCACTTTGCCTTCTCCCTCCTTCTATTGCAGCGATGCTAAGTAGTGGGAATATAACTCTGGCCTGAGCCGTATGAATTTCAGCCACATATGTGATGTACACTGGATGCAGTCTGGACTTCTAGGGAATCGCTTGCCATCTGAAAAAATTATCTCCATCACAGCTATTTCTCTCAGGCACTGGATAACTTGTTCTATGGTGCTCCACTGGCCTTGCTGCACATAGAGGTGTTCCTTGCAAAGGTATCTTTCCCTCACACTAGACAGGAGTCGCCTCCAGAGGCTGAGATTTTCTTGCTTTCTTCTCATCTCCTGGTCAATAACCACATCCTGGGAAAGGGATCCCAGTTGTCTGGCTTTTCTACTGTCTTGGGGTGTTTTTATGATGATTAGTCTATTCCCTTATCATCTGCTCCGTGCCCAAAAATGGTTGCTGTAGCTTTAAGGTGGGTCCAGGGGGAGGGGGGAGCCTTGGGGCTCTTCCACGGGCTTTTTTCAAAGCCTCACTCCCCAGGCATCTGTTGTGTCATGCAGAGTTCATTCTTTTTTTTTTTTTTTTGCTTAGCTAGCTTGGGTTTTGTTAGCTTAGGCAAGAAGTTTTTTCCCTTTCCTGGCCTTGGAGAGGCTGCGGCAGCAATGCTTCGGCATCTTTTTCAAAGTGAATTGGACAGTTTGGTTTTGGTCCAAGATCAGAGAGAACAATTGACGGGAGAAGAATCGGCCAGGATCGGGGGGAAGGCAAGGCTGTTTGCCTGAGGTTCTGCATGAACCTTGTTTTTTTCTTCCTTGAGACAGGAGCTGGCACCATTTTTTTCTCCCCACCATGTTGTCCACTGTTGTGGGGTTTTCTTTCCCTTTCCCTGGCATTTTGGGTTTTCTGTTCCAGTGGGGGGAGGGGGGGGGGGGGGGGTTAAGGTCTGGCAGTTCAATATCTCGCATTTATTTACCCTTTTTTTCCCGTGCCTGATGCGGCTGGTGTGGGGTCTGTAGCTCTGACCCAGGAAGCTGTGACTGGTCCAGAGAGATGGTCCCATGAGGAACCGTCTTCCTGGGGCTCGGTGTCTTCTCTCAGCCGTAGCTGGAGTGCCCTTGCAGAGAGGCTATCAATCAGCTCTTTAGTGATTCTCGGCTCGTGATTTCAGCTCTTGCTCTGCGGGCAATCTCCAGGCCAGACCAGGAGGAGAGAGACAAGAGACCCGTATAGCAGTTCCACATGGGGCAGCTTTATTAGTCCACACCCCATGAAGGGGAGGCCAGGGACGAGCTCTCTCTGCTCTCACAGGGGCAGAGGGCTAGATCTTATAGGGATACAGGGGGTGGGTGTCAGGGGGTAAAGGCCAATGGGTTACAAAGGATCTGCATAGGGCCTCCTAGAGGATTCTGGGTCTGTCTTCTCACCGTAACTGAAAGGTGGTTGTCTTTCCAGGGGAGTTCTGCTGGGAGGTTATGCAATCTCCTTATCTCAGCAGGCCTCCCTCCAGGGCAGAGGCTGGGCATACCCCACACATGCTGTGTGGGCACTCGGTTTGTCAATAAACAGTTGGGGTTTTTTTCACTTTCATCCACTAGTATTCATTTCTTATTGGTGGAAAGAGATTGTTGGAATCCTTTTTCTTAAGACGAAACACTCATTCCAGAGTGTCTTTCTCCTAAATTTGTCCCTAAACTGAGACAACTACCATCTAGGTTTGTATCATTGGATGCAGCATCCCAGATTCAGAGCAGTCAGGTCAATAAGGACTCATCTGTCTGGCAGGTGAACTCTTTCTGCAGGTCTATGCAGCTCATCCAGGGATAAAGATCAGGTGATTATCTCTGGCTCTGTCTCTTCTGCTGGTTGTGAGGGTCCTGCCCCTTTGTCATTCACTATGCAAACTGATTTGGTCTTGGATTTCCTCTTTTGAACAAGGGCAAATGCTACCGGCTTGGGCTGTCCTAGTTCAGTTACAGTTTGTGTGGCCACGATGCCTGTTAATTTTTTTTCCTTTCCTTCCCCTGGAAGGTGCTGTACCATAATGAAACACAGGTTTCCTTTAACATAAGCACCTTAGTATCAAGTATAGATTAATAAAAGTTGGGTGTTGGCTGCTATGCTTGACCACAACTGCTTTTGCAAGACAAGAAGCCTAGCCCTGGAAGGGGCTATGATGATAAGTGAATAGGAGATGCTATGCCTAACACTAACTGATCTTGAAAAAAAAACAAGCCCAAGTGGACTAAGATGGTAAGGGAAAGGAATGTGAGCTAATGGGTTTGGCTAACCGCTTGTCTGCAAAACAAGGGCTTATCCCCTTGTACTAGTTTGAAAACAAACCAGTGGGAGGCACCAAGTCAGAATAACAATTTAATAGGGAAATTAAAAAAAAAAAATAAAGGCAGAAAACACTGGTTTAAACTGACAGAGTCAGGATACAACCTGACACCCTGTTAGTCAGGGTGGCAGTAGCAGTCCAATAAAATGGTGGCTGCAGTCCTCCTGAAGTGGTGGATGTGGTTCTGTTGAAGTGGTGATCCTGTAGAAAAAGGGTCTGCTCTTCCTCAGAAGGTCCAGTGGTGGCTATGTAGCTCCTGTCCTCTGGAAATCCAGTGGAAAGGGTTGTCTGTGGTGTTCGGAATCTCAGATTATATCTAGGATGGAGTTCTTGGTTCCTCCTTCTGGGTGGAGCATCTCACAATGGGATGATGAGTCATGAGGCAAGGCATTGATGGGCCTATTAACAGAAGATAGTCTGGAGGGAGGAGGCAAGGAAACACTGCCCCACCTGGTTTCAACAGCTCATGAGGATGGTAATAGAATACACTGCAACCCAGGACATTATCCACCCCTTATTCTATTACCATCATCCCAAAGCAGTACCTTCCTTAAACTCTACACACACACACACATATATATATATACAATGAAACCCCACCCACAGTTCTCACTTAAGATTAGGTCTCCTTGTGGTACACAACGGGTTTCCCCATCTTTCTGCATTACCCACCAAATGTAACCAGGTCCTTGAGCAAAGACAATCCCACGAATGGGTTTGTCGTTGCCTGAGGTGGGATTAATCCAAACAGTCTTTCCTAAAATACCTCTCGTGTACCACAGGGACTCTATTTCCATCCACTGTGTGCAAGGGTTCAGACTGGGCAGGACCAGCTCGATTGATGGACCCTCGGGTATTGACCATCCAGGTGGCCTTTGCTAAATTCACTTCCCAATTTTTGAAGGTTCCCCCACCAAGTGCCTTTAGGGTGGTTTAAAGTAGTCCATTGCAGCATTCAACTTTCCTGGCAGCTGGTGCATGATAAGGAATAAGATATATCCAATCGATACCGTGTTCTCTGGCCCAGGTGTTGATGAGGCTGTTCTTAAAATGAGTCCTGTTGTCTGACTCGATCCTCTCAGGGGTGCTGTATCTTCACAGGACTTTCTTTTCCAGGCCCAAGATGGTGTTACGGGCAGTACTGTGAGGCACAGGGTAGGACTCCAGCCATCCTGTGGTTGCTTCCACCATGGTCAACACATAGCGCTTGCCTTGGCGTGTTTGGGGAAGGGTGATGTAGTCAACTTGCCAGGCTTCCCCATACCTGTACTTTGACCATCGTCCACCGTACCACAGATGCTTCACCTGCTTGGCCTGTTTGATTGCAGCACAGGTCTCACAACTGTGGGTGATTTGTGAGATGCTGTCCATAGTAAGGTCCACCCCTTGGTCACGGGCCCATCAGTATGTTGCATCTCTCCCCTGATGACCAGAGGCATCATGGGCCCAACAAGCTAGGAATAATTCTCCCCTGTGCTGCCAGTCCAGATCCACCTGAGATAGTTTCACCTTGGCAGCTTGGTCCACCTGCTCGTTGTTGCGATGTTCTTCATTAGCCCAACTCTTGGGTATGTGTGCATCCACGTGTCGAACCTTCACGGTCAGCTTCTCTACTCGGGCGGCGATGTCCTGCCAAATCTCAGTGGCCCAGATGGGTTTCCCTCTGCACTGCCAGTTGGCCTTTCTCCAGCGAGCCAGCCATCCCCACAGAGCATTAGCTACCATCCACGAGTCGGTGTAGAGATAGAGCCTTGGCCACTTCTCTCGTTCAGCAATATCCAAAGCCAGCTGGACGGCTTTAAGCTCTGCAACCTGACTCGATCCACCTTGTCCCTTGGTGTCACGATCCGCTAATACAAGCGAGGGTCGTGAAGGTTTGTTTATAGATCTCAGAGTGCAAAGGGACACAAGGGATTTCAGTTTTAATCAGAACAGTGCACCTTTATTAAGCACCCACAACACGGTAATGCGATAGAGGAGAGAAAGAGAGAGAGAGATAAAGAAAACAAAGTAAAAGAGTAGAGAGGAAGAAAAGGGGGAGTAATAGCTACCAATGGATGGGATGAAGTCCTCGTGGTTTTCTGCCAATAGATTAGTCCTCTTTCCATGGGGAGATCTCATCTTGGTTATTTTAGAAAGTCCCTTTATAGTCCTTTTCAGAAGTGAGGGGCAACTGGCCAAGAGGTGGGGAAATCTACAGCCAATTTTATGAGGCCTGTCCTTGGGAAACGGATACAGGACAGGTGTACAGGACAGGTCATTCCTTTCTGCTTCAGTGCAGTCCTTCCCGCCTGTGCAGCAAGAACGGAGCCATCCACCGTGACCTGCACTAATTTTCCTCAGGAATGTGTACCAGTTCCCAGTGGGCACACCCGTAGGCAACACTTGGCAGACAATCCCACCTCAGCCAGGCCAGGACTGCTGTGTTCAGTCTCTGTCCTTGGCAATGATCGTGAGGCAGATGAGGGATCTTCGGACCGTCTCTTACACCACCCCGTGACTCACGATTGCCGTCAAGAGAGCTCTATCAGCACGATTTTGTAGTGTTGTTGCGAAGTCTTCAGGACTCGTCAATGTTGGTAGCATGTCCCGGAAACCAGAGAAAAGAAAAGAAAAGAAAAGAAAAGAAAAGAAAAGAAAAGAAAAGAAAAGAAAAGAAAAGAAAAGAAAAGAAAAGAAAAGAAAAGAAAAGAAAAGAAAAGAAAAGAAAAGAAAAGAAAAGGAGAAAAGAGGAAAAAGAAGGAATAAGTAATTTTAATCAAAATACACATCTAATTTCTAATCACATCTTATTTTAATATTTGTGTAGTTCGTCTTGTGTCAATAACCTTAGGGGTGTCTACAGTGGATGGGATAATGACCAAATTGTGGACATCTATTATAGATGTCAATCGTGTTAACTGTTTCATCATTCTCCAAATCATGATGTATAAGATTGCTGATAAAACAAAACCAATCAAAACTAAAATCAAGAGAACAATGATGGGATGACACAATTTGTTCAGGACACCTGTAGCAGTAGGTGACCACCCAAAAAGAGTATCCCACCACCCATGTTCAGCATCTTTCTTTACTCTTTCTAGAAGACGATGTATTTCTTTCACATTGTGATGAACGGTTACCAAGGTTTTCTGTCCATTTTTCTTGATCTTTTCCAAAATTTCAATTAAATCTTGGTGAAGCAACAATTGCTTTACCAAAGTAAGGTTCATCCCAATGGGGGTAGGCAATAATTGGTGGATCAGTGTGTAATTGGTCTGTAAAAGGTGATAAGAAGTAACTGGGGCTAAATAAAAGAAATCACATCCTGTGATTTTAGTAAAGTTACAAACACAAAAATTTGAATGATTTTTAGTATCTACTACTAAATTTTCTATAAATACCTTATCACAAGCAGTTCTTAAGCATGCACATCCATTGCCTATATACACAAGCACTGTTTCAGGAATCTTGTTAGGATGAATTTCAAAATGACAGATATTTTGTTCTGTGTCCAAATATCTTGAGCTCTAATTGCATTACTTTCACAGATGAACCCTTGTTGTTCTCGGACAATACAAGTTTCCAAATTAACAGTTTGCCACTTCTCACCAATTTGATGGGCCCATTCTCTATGCTTGAAAGGATAGAGAATAGCTCCATCATGGTTCAGCCCTAATGCAATGACAGGGAATTGTGGAGGAATTCCTTGTGGAACGGGGGCATATGATGCTCCAGGAGAGCTTGGGCACCCCAGGGTTGTTGCAGAAGTACCCCTGATGGGGCCTCAGGCTGAAAACAGGCTTGCAAGGCACCTGCTAGCTGGCAGCCCTGAACAGCCTTGGGAAAAGGTATACACTGGTCAGCTCCCCCGCTGCTTAGAGGCTTTCTCATGGGAAAGGGGCATGAACTTTGCAAAGTATAACTTGGTGAAGGTAAACAATAAAACTGGAGCATGATGCTCAAATTGTTTGTGTTGTGTCTCCGGCTGATTCCCCTGCACCTGGGATACGCCCCCCCCCCCCCCCCCCCCCCCCCCCAAAGGGAATATCAAATGCACTGAAGCATTACATATGGTTAGTACAAAGGCTGTGGCTGTGTTTGTGATGGGATTGTAGACAAAATTCACTAAGTTCCACCAGGATTGGAATTCTCTTTCAAAATCAGTGGCACTGTCCTAGATTATTTTCCAAATTTCAGTAGGAAAAGTGCCTTCTTTGCCTTCTCTTATAATTGAGGCAGCAACTGACTGCATCCACAATTGAGCCTGGATGCAGCTGAGAGCCAAAGAAATGTTTTGTGTAGCACCGAGTGCGTCAATTATCAATTTGTGGTCATTCACATTTACCTTTTCCCAATTTGGTAATATGTTTGATAATAACCACTGATGGGTTCCCAAGGCTAATAAGGAGGACTGCAGTGGTTGTTGTAATTTAGTCAGATCTCTAATTGTGGCAGCCAATTTATTCATTAGTACTTCTGAATCAATACTATTTAAAATTCCCAATCCTGTTCCCACAACACCAGTTATATCTCTTTGCGTTCGTTTCTTAGAAGGGTTTCGCTTCCGCAGCCAGGTTGTCCACCCCTGAAAGGAAGTTTGCAGAAAAGGTGAACAAGCTGGCTGAACTTCTGAGACATTGTTTTGCATCAGCAATTTGACATGTTTAAGGGACCATGCCGGATTGAACAATATTTGTTGTTGGTCTGTTTTCCTGATTATATATGGTCCAATTTCAAAAATTCTTGGGCTTAGCATAACCGGTGGTTGGGTGGTAGGTATTACAACACTGACTTCCAGTTTCCCCCAGTATTTTGTATTGTTTTTACCACACATGACTTTATGGGAAAATTGTACAGCAGTTAAATTTAGCCAACAATCTTGATTTTGAATTTCACAAAATAAAACATGGCCGTGAGGTTCAGTGCTATAACTGTGTATAGGTTCGGTAAAAAATTCAGCAATTCGCGTTACCATAAAGGGAGGGAAAACATTATTTTTGTCCTGACATTCTTCTGACGACAACACAGGACGAAGGGGGTTTGTTTGTCACATATCCACTCTGTTGTAGGGCAGAGTTTGGCCATAATGTTGGGGTTCAAATCACTTTTCCCATCTGGTTTTAGAAAATTTCCAGCGATTGCAATGGTGGAAGCTTTCTCATAAAGAGCTCCTTCTACTTTTCTGCATCCTTCCTTAATTTTTTCACCAATTGTTCCATTTAGGATTCTAGCCCAATCCTTCCAGTCCCATCCCCATTCACTTGGACGGTATCCCTCAGAGTTGTGCAGTACTACAGTCGCTAGGTTCGGGCGACAATCTCTGGGGTAGGATCCTAGAGCACCAGTGTACCTAATGGTAGATTCAGACCATGGCCACTCAGCTGGGTTTTGGCCCTGGTGTTGTGGTAGGATGCAGAAAAATATCACTAGTTTTATCATGGTTTATGTGGTCTTCATGTCCCTCGGAGTTTTTCTGTGAAAAGTAAACAAGACAGAGTCTGCCACCAAGAGGCAGAGAATTAAAATGATGGAATTATGCAGCGTGTATGTATCCGATGCTCTCTCCCTAGGGCATCAGAGGCTACCTGTAAGAGCTTTGGGGTTCAGTCTAGACCGGGCGTAGACGGTCGGTGACGGTGACGAGAGATCTCTATAGTCAGATCTTGGAACATGCGGTTTATTGCAAAGGGCGTGGGTATAGGGGCACTGCTTAGAGCTGCAGCTGGCAGCTCTGAGCAGGCCCAAGAGAGCAAGAGAGTAAGCGAGTAAGTAAGGAGAGAGAGAGAGAGTAAGAGTAAGAGTAAGAAAGAGAGAGTGTAAGAGTGTGTAAGAGAGAGAGTGAGAGTGTCTGAAGTCCTGGTTACAATACAATAAATCATCTTCTGTACTGAATATTCTAATTGTCACTAACCAATCTAATACAAGATACAAATCCTATAGCATTTACATACAGCCTATAAGAGTTCTTATATTGCCATAGAGTGTTACATCTTAACTTCTAAAAACTACTCTTTGGACCCCTTCTGCTGAGCTAGTAGGGTCTGCTCTGACCCTTGGACCTGCCTGCAAGCAGAGGGTATTGTTCAATCAAGAGGGGATTACCTTCAGTCGGCCATACCATTGTTTTCCAGTTGTTCAGTAACTAAGATTTGGTATTTCAAAAGTGGCTTTCATTTCGATGTCGCCTGTAGTTGTCATATTCCCAAAATCTTTTGTCAGGCAATCATATTTATAAGGCTTTCCTGTTTCATCTTCCCCAACAGCTACCCATGCATATTTATTCAGAGGGGTTTTTAGCACTAGTGGTACTGACAACCATGAGGAGGCAACTCCCGATTCCACCTGGAAAGGATCTGTAGGGTGAATAGGCCCCAGGGCTTGGTGAGCTGTTGCTTCAAAAACCAACAATTGCAATGATTCTTCTTGACAAGCATGTTGCCTCTCGGAGGCGTAGCGACCTGGTTCAGGAACGGTACGACGACCACCTCAAGGTCGTTCGGGCCATCAGCTCACAGGCACCAATGTGGTGGATGGCAAATGGCGTTTATTCATGGGTTACATAGGGTTAAATAACCTGGGTTTACCACGTTACTTCCTTCTGGTCACATATTACCTGTAGAGGGGAGGGGTTCTACCTGTCCCGCACAACGCAATATCTTCCGAACGCCTGTCCCTAATCTCCTACATTTCCCCCCCTCTATCCTGAATTATCCACATTTCCCCCCCCCCATGACTGATTAAAAAACATGCAAAGTATAAATGGTATAAAATTTCAAGAACTAGTAAAAACCGACATAAGTTATAAAAAGTGATATAACATTTATAAAATAAATGCGCTCTAGAGCAATTGTTGTCGGTCAACAAATAGAATGTTAACCTTTTCTAACCGGCTTTTAACAAATGACACTAATTTGTTTAGTATGCAAGGCCCGAAAATCAACGTTAGGAGTAACATAGTGAGGGGGCCTATTAGAGTGGAAACAAGGGTGGTCAGCCATGGAGACTGGTTAAACCATGACTCGAACCATCCTTGTTGGGCTTCTCTTTCTCTTTTTCTCTGGGCTAGTCTTTCTCTTAGTTCAGTCATTGAGTCCCGTGCAACTCCAGTGTGGTCTGCATAAAAGCAGCATTCCTCTTTCAAGGCGGCACACAGGCGTCCTTGTTGCATGAGCAAGAGGTCCAGTCCTCGCCTGTTCTGCAGGATGACTTCTGAGAGCGAGGAAACAGATTTCTCTAGAAAGGACATGGATTTTTCAATCCTTTTTAAGTCCTCATCAATAGTCATCTGCAGCTGAGAAAGTCCCTGGTGTTGGGTCACGAGGGCTGAAATACCTGTGGCCGCGCCGGTGGCTCCAAGGTCGAGCAGCATTGCGATGGTTATGCCTGTTATTACTTCTCTCTTGTGGAGCCGGCTAGGTTCTTCAAAAAGGTGGTACATTTCTTCTTCTTGGTGATACAGGACTCTAGGAACAATTAAAACTTGGACACAAAAATCAGAAATTTGTCACCCTGACTTTCAGTAGGGCAAGGGCATCCCTCCCCAACAAGGGTGGACATTTTGGCATAACATATGGGAAAAGGGTGATAGTTTTCTCCGGTCCTCTTTCAGTGCGGAGCGTTATCACTATCAGTTGGGTGCTTTTTTGGGCCCGAGATAGTCCCCCAACTCCGCCCACCATGGGGGCCTCCTCCAGTTCCCAATGTATAGGCCAATATGTTTCTGGGACGACGGTAACATCTGATCCCGTATCAATCAAAAAGGGGAGACAAATAGCAGTCACCTGGGTTGTTATGGAGACAGCAAACTCCCCACACGATCGGCAGGTGGCTGCCCACTTTCATGGCCAAAGCCACCCAGGGATCTCGCTCCCAGGAGTTTGTTCCTGCTGTGCCTGGAGCGCAGACAGGTTTAACTGAGCCATCGGTTGAGCTGTGGAATTGGTCATTTCCCGAGGGGGCAGTGGGTGCGGGAGCTCCATGGCCCATCGAGGATTGGCATAGCTGGGCCGCTTCATGTCCCGAGTGGGAGGGAGCTGTGTGTGGCCCGGATGCCCCCTCCCCCTCCCGTTTCCCTGGAGCTTGGATCTGCATTCTCTGGCAAAATGTCCCTTTTTCCCACATGCCCAGCATGGCCCTCTAGGTCGGGTCTGGCGTGGGGGAACTGCTGTTGACGGAGGCTCTAATTGGGGACAATTCATTACAACGTGGCCTGCCTGGCCACACTTAAAGCATGCCATTACACTGGTTATTGCAGTGCGGACGGCTGCCTGGATTGGGGCCAGATGTTCTTCTTTTGCAACATGCTTAATCATATCTGCAATACTGGACCCGGCTGGTAATGACCGTAATATGTCCTTAGTGGCAGAATTGCATTGTTGACGCAAGCATTCTGCCACCACAGGGCCCTTTGCTTCTGGGGGCAGAGCAGAGGAATCGACTGCTGCTTGGAGGCGGTCCACAAACTGTGTGAAACTTTCGCTTTCGTTCTGCTTTATTGTGGACCATGGCGATGGTCTAGCAATAACTCTGGAAGCAGAGCGAATAGCTTCTCTAGCGGCATGAGTAGTTGCCATGACTTCGTGGGCCCGTAGGCCCTCGGCCTGCGCCTGGGGTGTGATCATGGTTGGGTCCGTGCCCATTAGCCGCTGTAGGCTGGAGCCGTGTAGCGGATGGTCTGCCCCAGTTACTAGGGCTAGTTGCTTTGCGCAATTGTCTTCCCACTCTTGTTTGAAAACAATCATCCCTGCCCCATCAAAAATTAACCTGCAGGTTTGTTTAATGTCAAATGGGAGCATGTCATCCCCTCCAAAAAGGCTGTCGATGAGGGTGGAAACCATAGCTGAATTAATCCCTCTGTCTGCAATTGCTTTAACAATTGCTTGTATATCTTTAGGATTTATCGGTGAGTAAGTCCTCTGGTTTCCGCCTTGCCCTCCTACCCAGACCGGGAAAGCTAGCGTGGCTGAAGGGGCCCATTCAGCACAGGCTGTTTTTATCTTTCTCCAGTCTGTAAGCGGAGTACGTTCTTTTTCAAATTTCCCCTTGGCCCGAGTAGGAGCGCGGTGGTTATAGCTTTTATCTATTCTTAAATAATCTTGGTCGGAGTCGGAGTCGGTTACGGACCATTCGTCAGGCCACTCGCTCCAGCTATAGTCCGACTCGGAGCCGGAAGTCGACTGACTGGATACTTCCGGGCTCTGGAGCTTTTTCACCGGGCTCCTACCCCGCCCCTTTCTCTTAGGATTGGGCCGTTCCTTCCCCCTGGGCTCGCCCCGCCTCCTGCTAAGGGAGGCTCTTGCTATATAAGGGCATGTTTCTGGGCGAGCGCTCTGGTTGGCCCTGGTTCCCCCTCCGGGATTCCCCCCCCTTTTCCATTCACGCGCATCTGCGTTATCTGGCGGCCCTTCTTTGATCCCGCTGGCCGCGTCTGTGTGACCTGGCGCACCACCCCCGCTCACGCTGGCCGCATGTGTGCCTCCCTGCGCACCTCCCCCG
This sequence comes from Corvus moneduloides, assembly GCF_009650955.1. Lineage (NCBI taxonomy): Eukaryota > Metazoa > Chordata > Aves > Passeriformes > Corvidae > Corvus > Corvus moneduloides. The sequence continues at coordinate 16,082,903 of NC_045510.1, forward strand.
CTTCTGCCGGCCGCATGTGTGTGCCCCCCCCATCCCCTCCGGGGTCGGCGCCATTCTGCGGGGCATAGGGTGGGGGTCTTGCCCAAGCCGTTTCGGACTCCGCTTTAACAGCAGCCCCCCGTGCCTCCTCCACCAGCCCGCCCCAGAATGACTGCGCCCGCTCCTTTCCCTCTGTAGGTAGGGTTGGGCTGGGGGGCCGTGGAGAGGGTCCCTGCTCCTGCAAGCCTGTGCGCTCGGCAGGGCTGCTTTCATCTGTAGTTTGCATGGCCGCCCCAACTCCCAGCCAAGGTGTGGCTAACAAACAGTTCCGTGCGGCTTTCCAGGTCTCCTGCTCTTGCAGGGCCTTACGCAAAGGCTGCACGACTTTTCCCCATAATTTAAGGTATTTCCCCAAACCCGAGGACATTGTTTCGTCGACCAGAGCCTTGGAACATTTGTCCCATACTTCTGGGTGGAGTATATCCACCGGTCAGTCTATGACCCCAATTTCCAAAAGCCTCGCTACAGCGAGGGTAAAATCTTTTGGCTTGCAATCAATGCCCCATTGCTTATGAATCTGAGATACGACCTTCGCGAGAGCTTCCATCCTCCTCCCTGGTCCGGGAGCGTCCCCCCCACCGGGCTGGTCCAGCCGTGCCGGCCACCGTTCACCCGTCCAGGCGAATTCCCGATCCCGATTCCGATTCCGGATCCCGGGCTTTCGGCACCACTTGTTGCCTCTCGGAGGCGTAGCGACCTGGTTCAGGAACGGTAAGATGACCACCTCAGGTCGTTCGGGCCATCAGCTCACAGGCACCAATGTGGTGGACGGCAAATGGCGTTTATTCATGGGTTACACCGGGTTAAATAACCTGGGTTTACTGCGTCACTTCCTTCTGGTCAGGTATTACCTGTAGAGGGGAGGGGTTTTACCTGTCCCGCACAACGCGATATCTTCCGAACGCCTGTCCCTAATCTCCTACACAAGCAGTCCATTCCCATTTTATACCTTTTCCCAACAAGTTATAAAGAGGACTGGCAATTATGGAAAAATCTGGGATGTGTTTTTTCCAGAACACTAATAATCCTAAAGCATGTTAAAGATCTTTTTTGGATTCAGGCATTTTAATCTGATCTAAAGAGGTTAGGGTATCAGGTGGGATACATGTCATACCTCCTTTCCACCAAATTCCCAAAAATTTCACTTCATGTGAAAGTTTTTGGATTTTTTCTGAGGGAATTTGCAAATCAAGGCTTTCTAAGGGGGAGATTATTTTCTGTTGGGTATCTCTCACTTCTTCTATTTCATCTCCTCTCACAAGGATGTCATCAATGTATTGATAAACAGCTACATTGTCAGCTTTGGGTATTCTTTCTAACTCTTGGGCTAAAGCGTGATGAGCCAGGGTGGGGGAATGTTTGTACCCTTGGGGAAGCCTAGTGAAAGTGTATTGCTGTCCTTCCCATGTGAAAGCAAAACAGTCCATATCTTCTGGCTGTAAAGGTATCATAAAAACCATGTCTTTGACATCTATAGTAGCCATGATTGAATGAGCCTTTTCTTGAATCAATGTTATTAATTCTGCTAGATTTGGGACTGCTGCTGTAAGACAGTCTGTGTTAGTATTTAGCCTGCAAAAATCTATTGTCAGCCTCCACTTCCCATTAGGCTTTCGCACTGGCCACACCGGAGAATCGAAAGGAGAATGAGTATTAATTATTACTCCTTGTTCTCGCAGCTCCTGTATCACTGGTTTGATACCCTCTTTGGCACCCAGGGGGAGGGGGTATTGTTTCACATTAGTTACTTTGCTGAATGGTAGGGAGGGTGTGGCTTGAAGCAGTCTGATGTTAAAATGTGGCATGCTAAAAGACCACAGAAGACCCTCTGAGTCCTCCCACTGCCTCCCAGCAAGGGCATTCATCCCTAATAAGTTGGTTGGGATATCTCCAATCACCATATTAATAGAAAGTTGGTTATCTCCAATCACCATATTAATAGAAAGTTGGTTTTCTTCTCCAGGCAAAATGAACTGGTCTAAGGCCGCATTCATAGATTCTGTTGTTCCCAAGGCATTTAAAACACAATATCGGTTCTTTGTTGGAACAATTCCACACCTCTGGGCATCTTTCTTTGTCAGCGCAGAAATTTGTGCCCCAGTGTCAATCAGAAAAGTTCCAGGTGCCCATTTAGGGCCTGTAATAGCCGTGATCATTATATCTCCTGTTTTATTTTTAGTGATCGTTCTCAGGTATACCCATGCTCCATTTCTTGGCCCACCTATAAGAAACGGAGAAACTAGTTTCCCTAGTTTTGAGGCAGAAGCTGTTTTGGCAAATTGCCCGGACTTTGAGGGAGAGGTTGCTTTGGCTCACTGCCCAGATTCTGAGGGAGGAGGGGTGCACTGGGTTGAACAGATGGATTCGGTAGAATGGGTTTTCGGCAGTGCCAGTTAGACAATACCTTACTCAATTGATCAAGGAGTAAGCCATCCATTACATGTCTGGGGACCCCCTTTTTGATACCTGATAACCACCAATGCTGACGGTTAGGGATCTGTTTTACATTCTCTGGTTTTTCGCTATGAGGAGCCCTAATGTACCTGACACTTTTGTTTTTTCTGATTTTTCCTCTGGGGTTTTTATAGGTCCATATTTTCTACTGCAATTAATCAGATCTTCTGCAACCTCACTCCATGTCCAAACTTTGCGATCACCGGCAGGTGAATTCGATTGTGAACCTGGCGGCTGAGAGGGGGTTGAATATGGAGTAAACCCAGGATCGGTAGATCCAGTTCGGTCGCTCGGGTTTCCAAGGAATCTATTCAGCCTTTCTACAGGACCTACAGCTGCTATGGTTTTTTGAAGGACAATTGCTGTAGGTTTGAGTGATTCTGGAAGACCTCGGATTAAAGGGGTCATCAATTCAGGTTTCACAGGTAATTGCATAGGGGATTCATATCCAGGAGTTAATTTCCTTTCATGGATCATTTGCAGACAGGTGGCTTTGTGGATGCTTTCTAGAAGTTGTTCGGGGGTACCAACTATAGCTAAAGGGTCTCCCCTTTCTAAAGGATTGAGTCCCCCACTGAGTCAGGGACCATGTGTTATGTTTGTCTCCTGTTGTCAAGAAAACTCCATGTCCCCAAGATCCACTGGCGTCCTGTTCAGTTAATAGAATTTGGTCTCCTCCAGTGAGAGACACTCGGAAGATATATTCCATCTCAGATTCATGAGGGAGCCGCCCGTACTCTTTTTTTAACTTAGCCGATTCAGTAGCAGTGTATGGTATTTGTTTAGTGGTGATATGTGGTTCAAAATCTTCATCATTGCTATAATTATATTCTGTTTTAATTAGAGGTCTCATACGAGGGCAGCAGTTTTCCCCACAATTTTTCACTAGCACTAGTTTTTTCTGGGGGTATATTTGGTTAATGTGAGGAGTTTCCTTTTCCTCTGTCTCTTTTGGTGAGTCAACATTCTTTAAATTCTTAAAATATTCCTCTTTTAAAGCAGCCCACAGCAAATGATTTTCATTCCTTTCTTCATCTAATTGTTTCTGCAAAATTTCCACTGGGTTTTGAAGGGGGGAATCTATGATTGCTTTCTCTTCACTACATTGCTTAAAGAGGTGATCTATGGCTGCTGTAAGGCATGCTCCTAAAACAGAGCAGATTATGGCTTTATTTTGGCCAAATTTAAATTTTGTCTCATGTTGTAAAGAACATACTCTATCAGCCACATTATCCAAATTAAACCAGTTATTTTGAGCCCATTCTTCCCCTCCTGGAGAGGGCCGGGCATTGTGTTTTGCTAGCAGAGCATAAAACGCAGTTTTATCTTTTGCACTAGGGTTTTCAGTCATTTTATGAAGGGATCAAAACCACCACAGGGAGGTAAAAGTTAATTACACACTGCGACACACACAGCTTCACTGTGTCTCCCTTCGCTTCCCTGGGTGGGTGAAGAGACCAAAATCTGCCTGGGAGGTACTCCATAAGTTACTTATGGTTGTCTCTTCACTACACCAAGCAGTCCAAATTCACACACACACACCAAAACGGTTCCCCCTTTTACACTAAGAGATCTTTTGTGAAAAATCTGGAGACAGAGCCCTCGGATGAGTATGGGGTGCTTTTCACCTAGGTGTGTGCAGTTTGCGGGAAATTCGAGTCACCCCCCTTGCGTTCTAGACACCGCTCACCCTTTTTGGGGTGTCGGGCTAGGTGCGGCTGGAGCGAAACGTCCTTCCCCTATTACAGACTACACACAATCTTGCAACCCCTTCTGTCTGTCAGATCCTGTCTGTGACGCCAGTTTAACATCACGATCTGCTAATAGAAACAAGGGTCATGATGGTTCATTTATAGATCTCAGAGTGCAAAAGGACACAAGGGATTTCAGTTTTAATCAGAACAGTGCACTATAGGAGAAAGTTTCATGAAGGATGTCTGGACTTCAGGCGGCTCTCTTGAAAGCTGTTTATTGCATAGGCGAAGTTTCAGCATTTCAGGGAGTGGGTATCCAGAGCCAGCCCTACAGCTGTCAGCTCCAGCTTGTAGGCATACCTGAAGCCACTTGCTGTTCACGTTACAAAACATTATATACTTTTCTTTGCAGAGTATCTTAACACATAACAACCAATAAGCACCATACACAATACCTTTACATTTGCCTATAGCCTATCATAACTACTACCATCACCATATTATAGTCATTATTATCCAATCGCAAGAGTAAGTAAGTTACAATTTAAGCTTACAATGGAAAATTCTCAGACCTCTTTTCTTCTTGCTACATCAACATTTCTTGTTTGCCTGCGATATCTCTCTTTTTGGTAAAGACATGTTTTCTATTTACTTATGCTCTTCTTGAGACTTATTTACTTGGTGAAAAACATGTCTTTGTTTGTAGTCACATACCTTTGTCCTATTCATAAAAATCTCCTTCCAATTCATGTCCAACCTTTGCCTTCTCAGTTATTCAGTGGTCAGTGTTTCAACAAAACATCTTTTACTCTATATCAAAACTTGCTTTCATTTCTATCTCATCCTCAGTTTCTACATACAGAGATCTTTCTGCCGAGCCTACATATCTGTGAAACTTTCTTACCAAACTTTCATCCTCCCCAACAGTGCACCTTTATTAAGTGCCCACAACACGGTAATGCGATAGAGGAGAGAAAGTGAGAGAGATAAAGAAAACAAAATAAAAGAGTAGAGAGGAAGAAAAGGGGAAGTAATAGCTACCAACGGATGGGATGAAGTCCTTGTGGTTTTCTGCCAATAGATTTGTCTTCTTTCCATGGGGAGATCTCATCTTGGTTATTTTAGAAAGTCCTTTTATAGTCCTTTTCAGAAGTGAGGGGCAACTGGCCAAGAGGTGGGGAAATCTACAGCCATTTTTATGAGGCCCGTCTTTGGGAAACCGGTACAGGACAGGTGTACAGGACAGGTCATTCCTTTCTGCTTCAGCACAGTCCTTCCTGCCTGGGCAGCAAGAATGGCGCCATCCACGGTGACCTGCGCTAATTTTCCTCAGGAATGCGTACCAGTTCCCAGTGGGCACACCTGCAGGCAACACTTGGCAGACATCCCACCTCAGCCAGGCCAGGACTCCTGTGTTCAGTCTCTGACCTTGGCGATGATCGCGAGGCAGGTGAGGGATGATCGTGAGGCAGATGAGGGATCTTCGGACCGTCTCTTACACTTGGTAGCTTGTGCAACTCGTCATGTGGGGCTCCATACTGTAGCTTTCCACTTCCGGTTAGCACCTACAATTCGGCAGGAACCATCAGTGAAGAGGGCATATTGTCTTTCAGTCTCCAGTAGCTCGTTATATGGTGAGGCTTCCTTGGCACGGGTCACTTGCTCTTCCTCTTCTTCAGAAGAAAATCCAAAAGTCTCACCTTCAGGCCAGTTTGTTATAATTTCCAGAATCCCAGGGTGATTCGGGTTTCCAATACGGGTGTGCTGCGTGATGAGGGCGATCCATTTGCTGCATGTGGTGTCAGTGGCATGATGTCTGGAAGGAACATTTCCCTTGAACACCCACCACAGCACTGGTGGTCGGGGTGCCAGAAGCAGCTGCACTTCCGTGCCAATTACTTCTGATGCAGCTTGGACTCCTTCATAAGATGCCAAGATTTCCTTCTCTGTGGGAGTGTAGTTGGCTTCAGACCCTCTGTAGCTTCGGCTCCAGAATCCCAGTGGTCGACCCCAAGTCTCACCAGGCACCTTCTGCCAAAGGCTCCAGGACAGACCATTGTTCCCGGCTGCAGAGTAGAGCACGTTCTTCACCTCAGGTCCTGTCCTGACTGGGCCAAGGGCTACCACATGAGCGATTTCCTGCTTGATCCAGGCGAAGGCTTGCTGCTGTTCAGGGCCCCAGTGGAAATTGTTCTTCTTGCGGGTAACCAGGTAGAGAGGGCTCACGATCTGGCTGTACTCGGGAATGTGCATTCTCCAAAAGCCTATGGCACCTAGGACAGCTTGTGTTTCCTTCTTCTTGGTTGGTGGAGACATCGCAGTGATCTTATTGATGATCTCGGTGGGAATCTGACGTCATCCATCTTGCCACTTTACTCCCAGGAACTGGATCTCTTGGGCAGGTCCCTTGATTTTGTTCTTCTTGATGGCGAAATTGGCTCCCAGGAGAGTCTGGATGATCTTCTCTCCTTTCTCAAATACTTCTGTTGCCATGTCCCCCCACACAATGATGTAATTGATGTACTGCAGATGTTCTGGGGCCTCATCCTTTTCCAGTGCCTTCTGGATCAGTCCGTGGCAAATGGTGGGACTGTGCTTCCACCCCTGGGGCAGCCGGTTCCAGGTGTACCGTACGCCCTTCCAGGTGAAAGCAAACTGGGGCCTGCATTCTGCTGCCAAAGGAATGCAGAAGAAGGCATTGGCATGCCAATAGTTGTGTACCACTTTGCTGCCTTGGACTCCAGCTCTTACTGAAGTTCCAACATGTCTGGTACGGCAGCACTTGGTGGCATGACCTCATTCAGGATCCAGCAATCCACCGTCAGTCTCCATTCTCCACTGGACTTATGCACTGGCCATATAGGGCTGTTGAAAGGTGAACGGGCCTTCTGACCACCCCTTGGCCCTCCAGTTCACAAATCATCTCATGGATGAGAACCACAGAGTCTCTGTCAGTGTGGTATTGCTGATGGTTCACTGTTGCTGTGGTGATTGGTACTTCTTGTTCTTCAGCTCTCAGCAGTCCCACAGCAGAGGGGTCGTCTGAGAGACCAGGCAAGGTACTCAGTTGTCTGATTGTTGGGGTCCCTCCCCTGCCATGTAGCCCTGGGAGAGGGGCCCTGAGGGGAGGCACGGGGTTTCCCTGCCCCTGCTCAGCCTCGTTCCCATTGGTTGGTTTGTGTTCCCTGCGCGGGCAGAAGGACCCTTGGTCCCGTGACTGGAACAGTTCCTCGGCAGAGCTCCGGCCATGCGGCTGGAGAAATAAACATCTCTGAAACATCTAGCAAGAATCTGTCTGTCCATATATATTTCCTTTCCACGGGACTCCTGGTTTGATATATGCATGTTGCAGGATCCCCACTGCAACAGTCTGATGTCTTCTGTCTCTACAGCAGCTATCCCAAAAGCCCAACGATGTCCTTTTGGGTCCTTGAAATATCCATTTCTGAGATAGTCTATGCCGAAGATGCATGGGGCCTCTGGGCCAGTGACAATGGGGTGTTTCTGCCACTCGTTCCCAGTTAAACTCACTTCAGCTTCCAGTACAGTCAGCTGCTGGGATCTTCCTGTCACCCCAGAAATAGAAATGGCTTCTGCTCCCACATGCCTTGATGGCATGTAGTGGTTTGGTCCAAAATACTCATTACTATTTACCTTCTGTGAGATAAGAATTAGGAGAAATGCAAAGCAGGCACCAAACTTGAAAGAATATAAAGCAGTTTATTAACAGACCTAAAAGAGGGAAAAAGAAAAAAAAAAATCATACCACACCTTCAGAAGTCTTCTCCTCCCCCCACCTTTCTCCCTTCTCCCAGTGACAATGTAAAAACACAACTCTTGAGATGTTCAGTCTGTTTACCACTTCCATAATAACCTTGTTCAGTTCATTTAGGAAGAGGAGTCTCTCTTGCCCATTCTATGGAGAAATTATCACAACAAGACAGCCGCCCGGGTTGGTTCTCTGCTCGCATGTGAGAGTCCCTTCCCCCAACTTGCAGCTTTTCCCACAACTGCTTTCGAGGGTCCACTCTTGAATTACTGGGGTACAATTTTAAGGTTGAGCCGTTCAGAAACAAAAGTTCACCCATCTCTGGGAGTATTTCATCTCTAAGAATAGAGGCCCTCCTCCTTCCCTGGGAGCATCTCTAGGACTATCTCTGGGAGCATCTCTAGGAACTTAGGTCTTCTCCTTTTCCATTTGGAGCAAAAGTCCTCATCGCTTCCATCTCTCCCTGTCCAAACTTCTCATCAAATTGCAGCTGCTTCAGCATCTGCTTATCTCAGCGCAGGTGCTTTTGCTCACAAGTACAAGTTGAATGCTACACCCCCCATATCTTCATGGAATTACAACGGGTACTCTGACACATCATAGCTTTACAACAGAATTTCAGCTTTAAGCATCTCCTCTTTCTCTTCCCTCAGGTTTTCAGCTCTTCACAGCAATAAAAAGGGTTAATCTCACCTGGGCTTTGCAGCTGGAATTTCGCTTATTGCTGTTGGTCACATGATCTTTGCTGGACAGCAGGGCAGCTTCAGCTGAATCTTGGCCGCACTGGAGAGGGGAGCTGGGCTGCTCCGTCTGTGCATAGCAGGGCTGGGGGGGGGGGGGGGGGGGGGGGCACAGGTGGAACAGGGCCCATCGGCTCCAGGATGGCTTTGTCCTGGCCTGGCCTGGCCCGAGCAGGGCCTGGGCCGGGCCCGCCGGCCCCTGTATGGGGCCCGCAGCTACCTGTCCCAGCACCAGAAACAAGAGAGAGCTCTGTCCTGGGGTTTGTCTATTCTTAAGTGTGGATCACAGAGGCGGTCAAAATTTTAAGTCGCTTAAAAAATTGTCCATATTCAAACTGGCCAGCTGATAGGTTCTGTCAGGTCATAGAGGAGCTGTAAGCACTCCTTTGCAAGAACATCACTTCCGGGACTATGCTTTGCTAACCCATGACATAGCATCAGAGTACATTGAGCGCCAGTGTCAACCAAAGCCGTGTATTTTTGTGGGTCAGATGTGCCAGGCCATCGGATCCACACAGTCCAAAAGACCCGATTGTCCCTTTCTGTCGGGGTCCCTCCCCCCTACCATGTAGCCCTGGGAGAGGGGCCCGGGGAGAGAGACGGGGTTTCCCGAGCCCCTGGTCAGCCTCGTTCCCCATTGGTTTTTTTGTGTTTCCCTGCGCGGGCAAGGACCCTCGATCCTGTGACTGTGAGAGTTCCTTGGCAGAGCCCCGGCCATGCTGCTGGAGAAATAAACATCTCTGAAACATCTACCAAGAATCTGTCCATATATATTTCTTTTCCATGGGACTCCTTGTTTGGTACGCGTGTTACAGTATCCCCACTGTAACGCCTTTCCTCCACCAGGCTAGAGGCAGGGCCCCTCTATTCCTGGTCATGGTACACGTTGCTCCCCTCTGGTGAATATGCTCCTGAGGTCCCTTCAAGAGAATCAGTCATATTATCATCCCTATACCATCTGGAGTTCTGTGCGTGAGAGACCGGAGCAGTGTTGACTCTAGATGAGCTTCTTGTGGTAGTTGTCCTGATTTACCAAAATATGAATATCGATCTAGTATTGATAGCCAACTGAGACGGACAAAAACTTTTTAACAGTTTAAAGTTAGAAAGTGCATGTTTATTGGCGCCAGACAGCTGCATGGAATAGCTTCCTAATATGCAGTGTCGAAGTATGGATGGTTACAGAGTCTATCCACAAAAATTATGAATATCCAAAATACAAATACATATTTATAACAATGACCCCTCCTATTCTCCGCTTCCTATGGAAATTAGCTTTAATGTCATTAAGCATGTGTAGTATAGTTTCTAAATTGGGTTGGCGGTCATTATTAATTGAGGAGTGGTCTTGAAGATGAAGGAATAATGCTCTTCCTCACTTGAACTTTCCACCTTTCTGGGTTTTGACAATACAAATGGCCTCTTGGGGAACATCCAGTTTCTTCCTTATGACTTCTGAATAGCATCCAGATGGGAAAAATTAGCAATTGTTTTAAATTTCTTTGGGTCTATCTATCAATGTTTTCTGGTTCTCATTATAAACACAGCTAAGCAAATATAAAAAGACAATTAACTTAAAAGCAACTTAAAAGCTTGTTTCTAACTTAACTCTTATTAACTCTTAATTAGTCTCAGGTGGACCTACTTCCTCTAACTAATTCTAGCAAAACTTATCTTTAACTAAAATCTTAGAATCTTAATGTTTCCTTTAAAATCTGTTTCATTCCCCACTCCTCTTTCACCGTGAGTAAATTCTTTTACTCAGTACACAGATTCCTGTTCATTTATCCAAGCTGCACAGTCAGCCTTTTCCTTATTCAAGACTAAACCATACCCTTTGGATAGTGATGTCAGGGCCACTATTCTCCGCAACATCTTCCAATTCCAAACAAGCATCACGACAGATAAAATCAAACTTACACTTATTAAAATGAGTAATGCAATAATAGGATGAATCAAGGCATTGAGTATACCAGTTGCTGTTGGTGACCATCCAAAAAGCACATCCCACCAATGATGAGACAGATGTCCTTCAAATAGTTTAAAAACCGTTTTGATAGTCTCTGTCATGATATTACGACATCCCACAGTGGTAGGGAGGAGAAGAGAGATCCAACAGGCAGGAATTGTGCAGCAAGATTGATTTATTTAATTATTTTACAAACTCTTTTATAGACTTTTTTCTTCATAGTCTAATTGGTCAAAGGATCAGCCACCCCTTGGGGTGATTGGCTAAAATCCTAAAACATCCATTGTCAAAATGTTTTTCTACTGTACCATAAACAAAGCTCTGCAAGGTCGCAGGTGTTCATAGTTTATAGAACTCTGCTAATATCTTCCGTGAGAGAGAAAAGTATCTCACGGGACTGGAAAGAAGCAAGAAAAATTCTTGCTAGCAGCAATATTTTATCCACATCATGATGCACCGTGATCAAAGTTTTCTTTCCTGCGTCTTTGACTTCTAAAATTTGTCTCAGCTCATGATGCTTTAGCAGTTCAGCCACTAGGGTCAGATTCATTCCTATAGGCACAGGCAAGACTTCCTGCACAGTAATCAGGCTCGCCTTTATGTACTGGTGTGATATTACAGGTGCCTGATAAGAAAAATCACATCCTTCAATTTTCGTAAAATTGCAAATACATAAATTAAACTGGGTCTCATTCACAATTAGATTGTCTATCATTATGGTGGGACATGCCGTCCTGAGGTATAGGAGAAAGTTTCCCGAAGGATGTCTGGACTTCAGGCGGCTCTCTTGAAAGCTGTTTCTTGCATAGGCGAAGTTACAGCATTTCAGGGAGTGGGTATCCAGAGCCAGCCCTACAGCTGCCAGCTCCAGCTGTAGGCATACCTGAAGCCACTTTCTGTTCAAGTTACAAAGCATTATATACTTTTCTTTGCAGAGTATCTTAACACAACAACCAATGAGCACCATACACAATACCTTTACATTTGCCTATAGCCTATCATAACTACTCCCATCACCATATTATAGTCATTATTATCCAATCACAAGAGTAAGTAAGTTACAATTTAAGCTTACAGTGGAAAATTCTTAGACTTTTCTTCTTCTTGCTACATCAACATTTCTTGTTTGCCTGCCATATCTCTCTTTTTGGTAAAGACATGTTTTCTATTTATTTACGTTCTTCTTGAGACTTATTTACTTGGTGGAAAACATGTCTTTGTTTGTAATCACATACCTTTGTCCTGCTCCTAAAAATTTCCTTCCAACTCATCTCCAACCTTTGCCTTCTCAGTTACTCAGTGATCACTGTTTCAGCAAAACATCTTTTATTCTATATCAAAACTTGCTTTCATTTCTACCTCATCCCCAGCTTCTACATTCACAGACCTTTCTGCCAAGCCTACATACCTTACCAAACTTTCATCCTCCCCAGCACTGAGGCAAACGCAACCTTCTCCGGTATACACCAGACAAGTTGTTTGGTTAATTGAATGCACCTCAAAGTGACAAATGCTCTGGTCTGTGTCCAAACAAATATCTTTATCTTCTTCTAAAATCCCTTCACATATGTACCTTAACTGTTCCCTCATAGAACAGGGCTCTACGTTAATGGTTTGCCACTGCCCTTTAATTTCTCATGCCCACATTCTATGTTCAGAGGGGTATAGTACGGTTCCCTCATTATTTAGTCCTAAAGTGGCTATTGGATGTATCAGGCTGATGGAGGCATTATGTATAGTCAGAACAAAGGCTGTTACCACACTCGTTACGGGGTCATAGGTGAAATTAACTAAAATCCACCAAGATTGAAGTTCTCTTTCTATTTCAGAGGTGTTATCCCAAACAATTTTGCAAATTTCAGCAGGGAATGTTCCTTCCCTACCTTCTCTAATGACTGCGGCATCCACTGACTGCATCCACAATTGTGCTTGAGTACATCCAAGAGCCAAACATTTTTACTAGCTGTACCTAGGGCATTAACCATTAATTCATGGTCTTGTTCTTCTGTATTCTCCCAATCTGGTAATATTTTGGACAGCTTCCAATGGTTATCACCTAGGGCCAGCAAGGAGGATTGCAACGGTTGCTGCAATTTAATTAAATCACTCTCTACTGCGGTCAATTTGTTCATTAGCACTTCTGAGTCCATTGTGTTTAAAACCTCTAATCCTGTTCCTAATAATCCGATAAGATCTCTCTTTGTTTTAAAATTATGGGACATACGGTTTTGAAGCCAAGTGTTCCAATTCATAAAAGGGTTTTTGAGAAATGGGGTGCATTCTGGCCGGATGGTGGATACATTTACCTGCATCCCCATTTCTACTCATTTCAAAGACTATTCTGGGCTAGTCAACTGTGGATACAAAAATGCTGTTAGCAATATTTTTTCTTGCTACTTTCTAAGTCCGTGGGATACTTTTCTCTCTCACAGAAGATATTCACAGAGTTTATAAACCATGAACACCTGCGACCTTGCCGAGCCTTGTTTATAGTACAGTAGAAAAATATTTTGACAATGGATGTTTAGGATTTCTAGCCAATCCACCCAGGGGGTGGCTGATCCTTTGTCCGATTAGACTATGAAGAAAAAGTCTATAAAAGAGTTTGTAAAATAATTTTAAAAATCAATCTTGCTGCACAATTCCTGCCTGCTGGATATCTCTCCTCCTCCATACAGCTGTGGGATGAGGTAATAGTCAACAGTCTTTGAACCCCTGTCTTTTTGATTGCATATGGTCCAATTTTGTTAATTTTGGGGGCCATTGACTGTTTTCCTTTTCTCCGAATCGTTGTTTTCACTTTCTTTGATACTGGTGGGGTCACCTTAACTTGATCTTTATAAGGCTCAGTACATACTTGGGTGATATTAAAATCAATGTCATATGCTTTTATTGCACACCCCTCTATTTTGAGTGTAAACTCCGGACACTTGCTCAAGCATTTGTCACAGCATTCAGGGCTAAATCGTATAAGTTTCATGGGTGGATGGTAAGCCTCATGAAACCCATCTTGCACAAATGCATATTCACATCCCCAAACATCTCTTCCTTCCCACAGGCTTGCATTCGTGACTCTGAGCATTTTGTTCAGAACCTTCAGAGAGTGAGGATCATATGCCTTCCCCTGGCATCGGTATATTTCAGTCACATTAGACTGGTGTGGTACTGCTTCAACTTCTGTTACAATTGTAAGAATGATTACTAAAGTCCCAACTTTCCACATTATGTCTATCATAACTGAGTTCATCAATCGCTTTTTCAGGTCAGCTTCAGCTTCAGTTCTCCGTCGCCTGGTGTTACCTCCCAAATTCCCTCAGGGGCCTTCTTTATCCAGGACTGATGAATCCAGGCCTTCTGCTCTTTGATTTTGATCACAGTGAAGGTGGCGAGGAGCACCTGGAACGGTCCTTCCCACTGCGGTTCCAGAGTTTTTTCTGTAAAAGACTTAACATACACATAATCTCCAGGTTGTACATCATGTACTGGCCCATCTAATTCCCTGCTTTGGGCCCCAGCCACATATTTTTCAATTTCTCTGAATTGTTTATTCAGGGCCACCATATATCTGTGTAGGGTCTCTTCCCCCACCTGAATGGGTGAGGTTCCCTCTTGAACCGCATATGGCCTCCCATACAGAATTTCAAATGGGCTTAATTTTTCCTTTGTTCTGGGTTTTGTTCGAATTCACACTAATGCTAATGGGAGGGCCTGGGGCCAAGGCAAATTTGCTTCTTGCCCCAATCTTATAATTTGTTGTTTGATCAAATGGTTCATCTTTTCTACCTGGCCACTAGACCGAGGGTTATATGGGGTATGTAACTCCCAATCTATCCCCAGGTGGTGACTGATTTGTTGCACAATTTTCGAAATAAAGTGTGGTCCCCTGTCTGAGGACATAGTGGCTGGAACTCCAAAAAGTGGTATTATTTCTTGCAACGGTGCTTTGGTCACCTCTCGTGCTTTAGCTGTTCTAGTAGGGAAGGCTTCTGGCCATCCTGAAAAGGTGTCTGTTAACACTAATAAGTATCAATACCCCCTTTTCATGGGTAACTCTGTAAAATCAATTTGCCATTGTTGCCCAGGTCCACAGCCTTTCCCAATTTGTCCAACCTTAGGCTTTGGAATATTCTTAGGATTAGTTCGGAGGCAGAGACCACACTGATGAGTTACCTGTATCACTGCGCCTTGCAATCTCCTAGACATAATTCTATCTTTCAAATAATTGTACAAAGCATCCATTCCCCAATGTGTTTTCTCATGTTCTTTCTGCACCAGTGACCACAACAAATAAGAAAGTACTATAAGCTTGTTATCTTTAGTTACAGCCCATTCTTCCTGATTATAACTTGCATTTTCTTTCTTAATAAGTTTCTTATCTTTCTTGTTGTATTCTGGCCTACCTTCAAGGCAAATCTTTCCATCCGGTATTAATGTCGCCTCTACCTTTTCATTGGGTATTTCACCTTTGGCTCCGTCTTTTGCCTCTCTGACCACCAGCATATTTCCCTCTTCCAATTCAGAACTCACTTTTTGGTGGGCTTTAATGTGCATGATAGCTACCTTCTCAGGTAACTGAACTTCATCCAGCAACTTCAGTATTTCTGGTGCATGCTTGATACACTTCCCTTGTGAGTTCAACAGTCCTCTCTCCTTCCAAATGGCTCCATGTGCATGAACCACCCCAAATGCATACCTTGAGTCTGTGTAAATGTTAATTTCCTTTCCTTTTGCCAATTCTAAAGCTCGGGTTAGAGCAATTATTTCAGCCTTTTGTGCAGAGGTGTTCGTTGGCAATGGTCCAGACTCTATCACCTCCCGGCAGGTGGTAACTGCATACCCAGCATGTCTCTTTCCACTGATAACATAACTGCTTCCATCAGTAAACCAGGTCTCAGCGCCCTCGAGAGGAGTGTCCTTTAGATCTGGGCGACTGGAGTAAGTGGCCTCGATGGTCTCCAGGCAGTCATAGATCACCTGTTCTCCCATATTCCCACTGAGGAATGAAGCTGGGTTCACAATATTAGTTACCACAATTTCAACATCATCTTGTTCTACCAGTATGGCCTGGTACTTCAGGAACCTCTGAGGGGAGAGCCAATGGCCCCCTTTCGCCTCCAGGACTGCAGATACTGTGTGATACACTAGCACAGTCATTTTCTGGCCCAGGGTAAACTTGCGTGCCTCTTGGATGTTTATTGCCACTGCTGCAATGGCTCTGAGGCACCCTGGCCATCCCTTGGCTGCTGTATCCAGCTATTTGGAAAGGTAGGCTACCCCCCGCCGATAAGGGCCCAAGTCTTGTGCCAGTATTCCCAAGGCAATCCCTTGTTTTTCGTGAGAAAACAGAAAGAATGGTTTACTCACGTCTGGAAGTCTCAGGGCTGGAGCTGACATACGGGCTTTCTTTAGTTGGTCGAAAGCTCGTGTTGCTTCCTTTGTCCACTGCAGGCTTTTACTTTCCTCCGTAATCAATGCATATAAAGGTTTAGCAAGTAACCCATGATCATTAATTCACAGCCTGCATCAACCTGTCATACCTAGAAAAGTTCTCAGCCCCTTTGCTGTCTGGGGTTTCGGGATCTGGCATATTGCTTCTTTGCGCTCTTGTCCCAAGGTTCTTTGTCCAGCACTTATTTCATAGCTCAGGTAAATAACTGTTTGCTTCACCATCTGGGCCCTCTTTTAGGACACCCAATACCCCTGCAAGCCCAAAAAGTTTAAGAGGCTGTTGGGGTTTTAAGAGTTCTAGTTTTTTTCTGTTAAAGGAATTTTCCCCCATACTGTTACTAAGACAACAAATCGCTCTGTACTTAAGGAAAGACAAAAGAGCTGCCCACTGGAGGTGGGGTGGGCCTGGCTACTCCTTTGTTTCACCTGGGTGTGGGGTCAGTTCGCTCTCGGCGTTCTCGGAGGGAGAAGCTGCTGGTTCTTTTTCGGCCGTTTTTCTTTCTGCGGAGAAAGATCCCAGGACCCCCGGCCCACCTTCCCTACCCCGCTGGAGGCCGGGCTGTGGCCGCCCTGCGCCGCTGCTGATTCGAGCCTTCGCTGCGTTGTAGCCGTGCTTGCCCTGCCTGCCTAGACCTCCGGGGGGGTTCCCCGCTTGGATACATCGCGTCTGCCACCCAGGATTTGTGCTCATCCCTGCCGCTCCAGCCTGCTGCTCCAGCCTGCTGCTCCAGCCTGCCGTTCCAGCCTGCTGTTCCCGAAGCTCCAGCCAGACACCGGGGCCAGCTGTCCAGGGTTTGTGAAACCTTTGTTCCATCCCTCCCGGGATCCCAGGGCACCAGTGCCGGGGGCTCCCCGAGCTCGCCTCGGAGTGCCCCCTGCAGCCACGGGGGAACCATCGCACCTGCCCTGCTCACCGGGAGCCGCTAGCGCCCCTGCTGGCTGTGAGCGGAACTGCACCCGAGGGGAAAAAAGGGCCCAACAGCCGAGAAGGCTGGGACTGGGTTTGTGATTGTTTGCTGTTACTGCCATAGTTATTGTTGTTTGTTTGACTGGTTATATATATAATTGTAAATAACTGTTATTCCTATTTCCCACATCTTTGCCTAAAAGCCCTTGATTTCAAAATTATAATAACTCGAAGGGAAGGGGGGTTGCATCTGCCATTCCAAGGGAGGCTTCTGCCTTCCTTAGCAGACACCTGTCTTTCAAATGAAGACAGAGGCTTACCGTCTAGTCCACACATGCTTCTTGGGTCTGGGTGGCTGTTAAAAGGTCATCCACATACTGGAGCAGCTGTCCTCCCGGTGGGGGTTCCCAGGACTCTAGATCCTTTGCAAGCTATTCTCCAAATATGGTAGGGGAGTTTCTGTACCCTTGGGGTAATACACACCATGTGAATTGAGTTTTGCGTCCACTTCTGGGATTCTCCCACTCGAATGCAAAAATTTTCTGTCTGGCTTCATGGAGAGGGAGGCAAAAGAAAGCATCCTTCAAATCTAAAAGGGTTAACCAGGTTAGTTCAGGTGTTAGACGGGTCAACAAGGTGTAAGGGCTAGCAACCACTGGGTACAAATCTTCAGTCACGTTACTGACTGCCCTCAAATCTTGTACTAACCTGTATGACCCATCAGGCTTCTTTACGGGTAAAATAGAGTATTAAAGTCAGATTGGCACTCTTTTAGTAATCCAATTTGCAAAAAGTTTTCAATAATTGGCCTGATCCCTTCTCTGTCCTCCCTTTTCAAGGGATATTGCTTTATCCTTACGGGCTGTTTCCCTTCCTTAAGCCTGATTTGGATTGGCAGGGCATTCTTTGCCCTCCCTGGGGTACCCCAGGGAATACCTGATCCATTATCTTCTTAGTGATTTCTTCTTCATTTGCTGTTTCAGTTCCTTTGGTTATTAGCATTAGGCTCAGCAACTCTATATATTGTTTGTCTTTTACTTCCAAACGAATTTCTCCATTTTAAAATATTTTCGCTTCCAGCTGCTCTAGCAGATCTCTGCCCAAAAGTGCAGATGGAGCATTAGGCATATATAAAAATCGATGAATTCCCCACTGTTTTCCCAATTTATATTTCAGTGGTTTACAAAAATATGCCCTTTCAGATTGACCAGTTGCCCCTGTTACTACAACATAATCACTTGATATGGGTATTAAGGCTTTATTCAACACTGAATATGTTGCCCCTGTATCTATTAAAAATTCTACTTTCTTTTCTTTGTTCCCTAGTTCAACTACAACTAGAAGGTCCCCTAGGGTAGGGGCCTCTGGTCCTCCTCAGTCTTCCTTTACATGAGCAACCACCCCCTCCCCTCTCCAGTCATATTTCCTTTGTTCATCACTCTTTCTCCTTTCTGGACACTGGTTTTTCCAATGCCCGGGTTTCTTGCATGAGGCGCACTGGTCCTTTCCAAGCTGGGGTGGTCCTTGTCTTGGTGGATCTTGTCCACCTCCTCCCTTTTCTTCTTCTTTTACCACTCTTATCAATTTTTGCATCCCCTGTTTGTATCTCTTGTCTTGATTGCTATAAACTCTCCATGCCACATCAAGCAAAGTCTCTAAATTCCGGCTCTTTGGGCCTTGAATCTTCTGGAGGTTCCGCCTGATGTCTCCTGTGGATTGTCATAGGTTAGCAAGCATAGTTCTGGAAGGGATGTCCTTGCTAAGGGGTGCTTACAGCTTCCTCTGGGACATCACAGAACCTATCAGCTGGCCAGTTTGAATATGGAGAATTCTTTAAGCCACTCAAAGTTGTAACCGCCTCTGTGATACACACTTAAGAATAGGCAAACTCCCCCCCAAGCTCTCTCTCGTTTCTGGTGCTGGGATAGGTGGCTGCAGGCCCTGTGCGGGGGCCAGCGGGCCCGGCCAGGCCCTGCTCGGGCCAGGCCGGGATGGGCCACGGCCATCCTGGAGTCGATGGACCTGTTCCAGCCGTGGAACCCAACCCCCCCCACTGCCTTGCCGTGGGCAGCCGGAGCGGCTCGGCTCTCCCCCCTCTCCACTGCGATAAGAAAAATTAAACATTCCAGCTGCAAAGCTGCAAGGCCGATGTGAGATTAACCCTTTTATTGCTGTGAAGAGCTGAAAACCTGAGGGAAGAGAGAGAGGAGATGCTTAAAGCTGAAATTCTGTTGTGAAGCTATGATATATCAGAGTATCCCATTGTAATTTCATGAAGATATGGGGGGTGGAGTGTTCAACTCGTAAGCAAAAGCACCTGCGCTGAGATAGGCAGATGCTGACGCAGCTGTAATTTCATGAGAAGTTTGGACAGGGAGAGATGGACCAGATGAGGACTTTTGCTCCAAACGGGAAAGGAGAAAACCTCAGTCCCTAGAGATGCTCCCAGAGATAGTCCTAAAGATGAAGATGATGAAGACCCTTTGCTCCCAGGGAAGGAGAAGGGCCTCTGTTTTTTGTTTCTGAACGGCTCAACCTTAAAATTGTACCCCAAAAAACTTCAAGAGTGGACCCTCGAAAGCAGTTGTGGGAAAAGCTGCAAGTCAGGGGAAGGGACTCACATGCGAGCAGAGAGACCTCTTCCTAAATGGACTGAACAATATTTGGAAGTGGGCGTCTGTCTCATTGTGGTAATGTTTTTCATAGCACGAGCAAGAAGAGACTTCTCTTTCTAAATGAACTGAACAAGGTTATTATGGAAGTGATAAACAGACTGAACATCTTAAGGGTTGTCTTTTTACATTGTCAGTGGGAGAAGGGAGGAGGAGAGTTCTGTTGCTGCCTGCTCTGAGCTTCCCTCCCCCTCCCAAAGACACTTGCTCCTGCCCATGTGCTCCGAGCTCCTTTGTTCTAAGCGCAGGCAAAGCCAAATGTAACTCAGACTCTTTAGCAGTGTCTGATTGGCCGGTCACCCTGGGTCCGCCCCCAGTCCTCCCCTTCCCCCTTCTCCGAATAAAAGATGGTCGAGGGGAGGCAAACGCCCTCTCTCTCAGCTCAGCTACTTTCCTGTGAACATCTCTGGTTGTCTGTCTCATTTGAAAGCTTCTAACTGCAGGGAATTGAGCGAGCAGGGAGCTATATTTCTCCCTCTTTGCTTCTGCTGATGGTATTTGCTCTGCAGCTGATTCAGGTACCGATTTTAGAGCTACTAAAGTGCTAGATCGCCCTTGCTACCTCTCAAGGCTGCTCGAGGCTTTCTAAGGCATTGAAATACAAGCGCTAGCCGGTATAAAGCTGAAAAGATACCTTCCACATTTGGCGCCCAATGTGCTATCTCTGAACTCCGGTTCTGAGAGACTTTCAGGGTGTCCCAGCAGCTGTGTCTGCTGGAGTTAGCTCTGCACGTCCTGCTGTGCCAGCTCTGTGTGGCGAGGTGTTACTTTTTGTGTAACACTGAGCCCAGAGCCTCAGCCTGTACCCTCCCCCACACCACGTGGCGAGGGAACGGCTGGTAAGCAGAAGACCCTTCTCGCGTGTTTTTTTTCTCTGGACCTGCTTTCCTGTGTTAAATCCAGAATTCTGGTGAGTATTTCCCTGCTGGTTTAGGGGCTCCTGTCTTAAGCTGGTGCCGGTGTAAACTTTCTCTTTTTTTTCCCCTTCTTTTTGGCGAGTAAGGGGTTGAGGTTTGGTGCTGCATTCATAATGGCATCTGAAGTTTCTGCACACCATAGAGAAATATACCACCAAGTTCAAAGTTACCTTTCTTTAACTGGGCATAAATACCCTAAAAATCTAGTTCAATCTTTTGTACAATGGCTTTTTCAGTACTTTCCTAATGTGACCTCCAAGGACATAAGATCTGCTGAATTTTGGGATAAGGTGGGGAGAAAACTCTCCTCTCTTAGGCGTGCAGGAGACGAAACAGTTTCAAAATTCTTTCCTCTCCTAAGTTATACTCTGCCGGAGAAAAAGGCAGTACATGAAAAGCCACTGCAAAACCCCCCTGTTAATTCCCTTATACCCTCTTCCAACCCCTGTGTCCCGGACCCCTCTTCCCCTATGCTGGAAAACACAGCTAGAGCAGACTGCTTTTTAGCACAGGAGAGCTATCGTCCTCCTGGCTCACCCGTGTTTCCTCAGCACCCTGCCTTGGATGGGAATCCGGAGCCCACCCCAGGACCTTTCCAACCCCTCTTCTCCACCCCCTTTTCCCCAGTTTCTAGCCCTCATGTTTCAAGTGCGCATAAAAACCCCTTCTCCCCTGATCTCTTTGTTTCCAGGGACAGCCATTGCCATGTGCTCGCAGCCCGGGAAAAATCCCCTCCCCCCAACCCCTTTTCTCTGAATTTGTTTGTCTCCAGTAATGGCAGACGCAATGTTCCTTCCTCTCCAAACTACACCTCCCAAAATCCCTTTCTCCCTCACCCCACAAATCCCTTCTTGTCCCCATCCCCTCCCACTCCTGCATCACAACCTGACCCCGCCCCTAACCCCACCCCCACAGCGTCGTGTTTCACCCCTCCCTCTGTGCCCGCCCATGGCTCAAGTACTGCCCCTGCCTCCCACAACCCCGCCCTCAACCCCTCCCCTCCTCTGGCCGTGTCCCCACCTCCACTCCCCGCCCCTGCCCCTTCACTCCCCGCCCCTGCTTCCCATTGTCCCGCCCCAGCTTCCCACAATCCTGTGACTGCCCCTCTGAATCCGGGAACCCATGGCTACCAGGAAGTAACTCCAACTGCTTCTACTACACTCTCTTGTACTAGCAATGGAGCTAACCCTAACTGGAAACCCCTTCCTTATTCTGATATTAAGGATTTGTGCAAGGCAATTAAGGAGTTTGGAATGCAGAGTAATTATTTTAAGAGCCTTTTAAGTGCTACTTTTGCAACTCACTTACTTGTACCTCATGATTTACTTACATTAATGCAAACTCTTCTCACACCTGGTGATTTTATGGTGTGGAAAAAGCAATGGAAAATAATTTTTTCTGATTTATTAAAAATTTTGTGGCAAACTCCAGATAATTACCTGGATTTTGAAAACAATTATATCACATTAGACCTTTTATCTGGTGACAATAATATGGCAAATCCTCAAAAACAAGCAATGCTTATCCATCGTCCAGTTCTTACTGAAATCACATGTGCTGCTGAAAAGGCCTTAACATTATTACCATCTCAAACTCCTAACTCTCATTATACCACCATCAAGCAATTGCCAAATGAAAATATTATTCACTTTTATAACCGTTTGTGCGAAGCTGTCTCTTCCCAGGTCCCTAATCCTGACCTCCAACAAGCGCTCCTACTCGAACTTCTCCAAGTTAATACGAATGATGCTTGCAAACAAGTCATTCTCACTCTCCCGCTGTATCCTCCTCCTACTGTTGAATCCATCCTCGAAGTCTGTACAAAGAAGGTGCAGCTGAACACAGCTGTTCCCTGTTTGAAAAAAGTGGGGATGGTTGGGGAAGTTGTAGAGAATGCTACAGGTACAGGAGAAACTCAATCGCATGGTAACTTTATATGCTATCGTTGTCAGAAAAAGGGACATGTAGCTCGCAATTGCAGAGCGATTATAACTGCTGATAAAAACTCTCCAAAGACTGTTTCCCCAGGTCAACAGCAGGGAAACTAGCGACTCAACGCGTCCTAACAGCTCCGCGTTCAGACATAAATAGGGGCTGCAGACAAAGCAACTTGGACTTCTGGACTCAGGTTTAAGGTAACCTGTGGTAAAGCACACCATTTCAACAACAACAAACAGACTGTAATACCCATCTCATTCCAGAATGTGGACCACATGCCAGACTCTACATACCTTTTTGTTATTGGGGACACTTGGGAAACACCTGCTGGGATAGAGGTTACACCCACACTCATGAAAGTGGATCAGAACGGGTGTTCTAACCTAATGGTACAATGTATATATCCACCGTACTTTATGCCAAAGGGTCAAGTCATTGCACAGGCCATTCCACTGCCCAAATACCGGCCCACAGATGGTCATATCCCAGCCATCTGTTGGACTGAGGTTTTGGGAAATGATAAACCTGTAATAGAATGTAAGCTCCGTCACAAATCACATAAAATCAGTATCATGGGAATGATAGACACAGGTGCTGATGTGTCTGTCATTCCATTTGATAAGTGGCCTACACAATGGGAATTGCAATCTCAGGGCATCATACAAGGGATTGGAGGTACCCAAATTGCAAAGCAATCCAAACACACCATCCAAATTGAAGGTCCTGAAGGACAAATAGCGACACTTCGTCCGTATGTCCTAGACACCAAATTCACCCTGTGGGGAAGGGATGCCATGTCTCAGTGGGGAACAAAAATTGATATCACCCCTAGACATCAAAATTTTCCCTTGCAGGCCACTGAAGCAGAGTGCCACCCACAGAAATTAACTTGGAAAACAGATGACCCTATGTGGGTTAACCAGTGGTCGCTAAAAAAAGAAAACTTAGAGGCACTCAAAACATTAGTAGCTGAACAATTGGCTAAAGGAAATATAGTTCCAACTAACAGCCCATGGAACACACCTGTGTTTGTAATACAAAAACCGGGAAAGAACAAATGTAGGCTACTCCAAGATCTTAGGGAAATTAATAAGGTTATTGAAGACATGGGACCCCTTCAACCAGGTATGCCATCACCTTCAATGCTCCCACAACATTGGCATTCAGCTGTTCTTGACATTAAAGATTTCTTCTTTCATATTCCACTCCATCCTGCAGATGCCCCCCGATTTGCATTTTCTGTACCATCTCTTAATCGTGAAACTCCCATGGAACGCTATCATTGGCTTGTGCTTCCCCAAGGTATGAAAAATTCCCCAACTCTCTGCCAAGAGTATATTGCTAAAATTCTATCTCCCATCCGTGCCAAAGCAGAGAAAGCCATCATCCTGCATTACATGGATGATGTGCTGGTGTGTGCTCCCAATAATCAGTATCTCGAGCAGACACTTAACATGGTGATTGAGGCCCTAGAGGCCAAGGGCTTTGAATTACAACCTGAAAAAATGCAGAGAACAAGCCCTTGGAAATACCTTGGACTCAAAATCACAGAAACTTCTATCACCCCAACACCTGTCACCATTAATAATAACCCAAAAACATTAGAGGAAGTGCAACAGATCTGTGGGACGCTGACCTATCTAAGGTCCCTTTTAGGACTCACCACAGAGGATGTAGCTCCTATTGCAAACCTGGTAAAAGGGGAAGGCGGTCCAGCATCCTCTAGATCCCTGACAGACGAGGCAAGGCAGTCTCTCAGAAAGATACAAGAGCTCATTTCCACCAGACAAGCACACAGGTATCAGCCCTCCCTACCCTTTAAGCTTGTCATTCTAGGGAAGGTACCACGCTTTCACTGCCTCATATTTCAGTGGGACAAAGAGCAGAAGGAACCCCTCATCATAATTGAATGGGTATTCCTTCCACTCCAGCCTCCTAAAACCATCACACAGCCACAAGAACTAATGGCAAAAATTATCATGAAGGGTAGAGCAAGGCTCCGCACCCTGGCAGGATGTGACTTTGCATGCATCTACTTACCTGTAACAACTGACGCATTAGATCACCTACTTCAAAATAATATAAATTTACAATTTGCATTAGATAGTTACTCAGGCCAAATCATGACATGTTTAATCTGCCATTCTCTTTCATCCCTCGAGAGATTCAAAGTAGAAAACCCCTCGATGCGATTACTGTTTTTACCGATGCTTCAGGAAAGAGTAAAAAATCCGTGATCACATGGAAAAATCCAAAGACGCAAAAGTGGGAATCTGACATCGAGGTAATCCAGGGATCACCACAAGTAGCTGAACTAGCAGCTGTTGTTAGAGCATTTGAGAGGTTCAAAGAACCCTTTAATTTGGTCACAGACTCAGCATATGTAGCTTGAGTAACTGTTAGAGCTGAGCATGCTCTCCTAAAAGAAATCTCAAACAAAAAAATTTATGATTTGCTCTCAAAATTAATTTATCTGGTTTCCCACAGAGAGCATCCCTATTTTGTCATGCATGTGAGGTCACATACAAACCTGCCAGGATTTATTGCGGAAGGTAATTGTAGAGCTGATGCTCTGGCTATGCCAGCAGACATAGCTCTATCAGCCGACTTACCAAAGCTCCCCCAAGTTTTTGAACAAGCAAAATTGAGCCATGCCATGTACCATCAAAATATTCCTGCTCTTATCCGCATGTTCCATCTGTCACGGACACAGGCAAAAGCAATAGTGGCAACATGTCCCAACTGCCAGAAGCTACAGCTTCCATCACTGGGCATGGGGATCAATCCCAGAGGCATTAATAGCGGTAAAGTGTGGCAAATGGACGTCACACATTTCCCTGAATTTGGGAGATTAAAATACGTTCATGTTTCTATTGATACCTTCTCTGGTGCTATGTATGCCTCTGCACATGCAGGTGAAAAGGCTAAGGATGTTGAAAAACATCTTGTCCAAGCTTTTGCTGTGCTCGGTATACCTGAGGAGATAAAAACTGACAATGGACCTGCCTACACCTCTCAGGAGTTTAAAAACTTTTGTCAGCAGTGGGGATTTCGACATGTTACAGGTATTCTTCACTCCCCAACTGGACAAGGCATTGTTGAACGTGCCCATCAAACCCTCAAGCGAATGCTGCTACAACAATCAGGGACCACCAAACTCAACTCACCTGTCCTCAGACTCAGCAAAGCACTGTTTACCATAAAGTTCCTGAATGGCACCTTTGAGGATCCAAACCCTCCCATCTATCGTCATTTCCAGAACACCGGGAGACAGAAACTGAAGGAAAATCCAGAAGTCCTGATCCGGGACTCAGAGACTCAAAAAATCCAAGGACCATACAAACTTCTAACTTGGGGACGTGGGTATGCCAGTGTATCTACCCCTCAAGGACTGAGATGGATCCCAGGGAAATGGGTAAAACCTTATGTCACTTCCTCAAAAGTTAAGGAGGTTAAAACTGCCTCCTGGAAGAGACGCCGTAAAAAGGATCCTGATTTTGCACCTTCATGTAAACCCCCTACTGCAGATTTTGATGTTAATCCCTTAAGTTGCACTGTTTTGCACTCAGGTTTTGCACTGTGTTTTGTAAATCTTTGTCCTGATACTCCATACCATAGATGTCCTGACTAAACCCCTGAGTTTTGACTGGGGAACTAGTTTAAAGGCATCCTAGGTACTGTCGAGTTGTAGGGACGATAGATTACAATTATGTTTTGCACTGTTGTTTTGTTACTGTTCTATGCACTTTTAAGTTACTAAGAGTTACAACCCAGCTTTAAAGAAAAAAAAATAGGGAATTGTTGCTGCCTGCTCTGAGCTTTCCCTCCCCCTCCCAAAGACACGTGCTCCTGCCCATGTGCTCCGAGCTCCTTTGTTCTAAGCGCAGGCAAAGCCAAATGTAACTCAGACTCTTTAGCAGTGTCTGATTGGCCGCTCACCCTGGGTCTGCCCCCAGTCCTCCCCTTTCTCCTTCTCCTAATAAAAGATGGTCGAGGGGAGGCTCCGCCCTCTCTCTCAGCTCAGCTACTTTCCTGTGAACATCTCTGGTTGTCTGTCTCATTTGAAAGCTTCTAACTGCAGGGAATTGAGCGAGCAGGGAGCTATATTTCTCCCTCTTTGCTTCTGCTGATGGTATTTGCTCTGCAGCTGATTCAGGTACCGATTTTAGAGCTACTAAAGTGCTAGATCGCCCGTGCTACCTCTCAAGGCTGCTCGAGGCTTTCTAAGGCATTGAAATACAAGCGCTAGCCGGTATAAAGCTGAAAAGATACCTTCCACAGAGTTCTGAAGGTGGTATAATTTTTTTTTTTCCTTTTCCCTCTTTTAAGTCTGTTAATAAACTTCTTTATATTCTTTCAAGTTTGGTGCCTGCTTTGCGTTTCTTCTTATCTCACAGAAGATAAACAGTAATGAGTATTTTGGACCAAACCACTACACTAAATTGGTGTTTCTGCCCGGTTACAAACCGAACCCGCGACATCCTAAAAATAAGTTTACTAATTGTTGCACCCCTTCTTCATGTCCAGGATCCAAGGTGGTATAGCGACACATCGCATCTCGCAAGTTGTCTAGAAATTCAGAAGGCATTTGAGAGGGACCCTGCTCAATAGCATACAGGGCTGACCAGTTTATGGCCTTAGGGATTGCCCTTTCCAGCCCTTTTATTATGAACTCTCAATATCTTTTTAACTGTGCCACTTCATCTGGCTCATTAGGGTCCCACTTCGGATCCTGAAGAAGAAGTACCTCTTTAACATCCTCTTGTGTTGTCCTGCAATCATCGTCAGCCATATCCACAGCTGTCTTTAAAACTAATTGCTTTTCTGATTCTGTTAAAGCATCAAGCAGTGTCTTGGTTTGAAAGACAGGTGTGTGCCAAGGAAGGCAGGAGTCTCCCTTGAAATTAAAAAGAAAATGCAACCCCCCTTCCCTCCGAATTATTATAATTTCGAAATTAAGGGGCTTTCAGGCAAAAGTATGAGGAATAGGAATAACAGTTCTTTACTATTATATTGTCCGTTTCCGCGCTTCACGTGTCGAAGGAAAATAACTTTAAGGGATGGGACTATGCAATTACACGAATTTATTGTTTAAAATAACAAACGCATCAGTCGAGGCGTGAGATTTTACAACGCCTCCGAGTAATGGCGACTAGTCACAAGATTTAGGGTTACATCGTAATTTATAACTTTCTAATCCAATAGATACTTAAAAGGACACTTTGTTTTAGATTAATCACCTATCACCTGTGGCACTTCTCACTGCAATGCAGCTATGTCTTGACCAATAACTTCTCATGTCACGTACACACAGATGTCTCTCTTATACCATCTACATTCTTAACTTAAACTATATAAAACCACACTATTATATTTTAAAACCCTTCACCAAAACACCCAGTGTACAATTTTACTTATAATGATAGGAACACAAGTTTGTAATCCTTTTGCTTAAAGTCCACAAATCTCTGTCAATTAAGCCAGACCTAGTCTCTTCCAGGGTTGTAAATCAAAGCCTCCTTTAATTGCAGGAGTTTCTACTCCTCTGTCTCCCACATCTCCCCCTCCTTTCTGCACCAAAAAAACTCCTTTGATGGATTTATCAATCATTCGCTGTACACATTGAAACAGACAAGGCACCATTATGAGAACTATTACTATGACTGCCAAAATGTATAGGCCTGTTGTAAGACATTTCTTTACCCATGATGCTAAACCCCATCCACTAAACAAATTATCCAGCCAAATTCCATCATCAATTCTTATTTTCGACACACCCTCTTTAAGTTGTTGTATGCTCTTATAAATAGACTCTGAGTGATCAGACAGATTCATACAGCACATCCCCTCAAAGTCTTTGCATCCATGTCCATGGGCTAGTAAAAGAAAATCAATGGCTGCTCTATTTTGCAAAGTGGCATGCCTCACATTTTTGACATCTGCTAAAAGGCCACTTAGTGCAAGGGATGTGGCATTAGATTGTTTACTTAGCCAACATCCCAACCGATCCAACTGCTTTAACACAACTACTGAGGCAACTGGTGGCATAAGAAGAGATGTTACAAGCCTTTTTCCATAGCCCCATGGGGTAAAATCATCTTTGCAATCTGGTCCATGTTGATGCAGAGTAGATCTTTTTTGTCTGTGTCTCACATTGGCAATTGTCTTCATATTAGGAGTAAATAATGTAAGCTCTCCCAAAGTACACGGACCTTAATGTTTGAAGGGATAGCTGGCCATGCTCTGTCTCCACATACAAAAATCATTCCTCTTGGTAATTGCAGAGGAATAGAGCTAGGTGCAGATGAAACTACAAAAGTACTATTACACCAAAAGGAGTGGTTCTTATAGACAGGGTGATATGGAGAAACATCTCTCATCAGTGATTGATTAATGTTTGTAGAATGGAACTCAACACAGAATTTCACTTTTACAGAACCAAGGATTTCCAATTCTTCAGGTTCATCAGAGGTTTTAGGAAGATAGGGAGTCCACCATTCCCATGTATTTACTGGAGTATAGTGTTCCCAAACTTCTGATCCTGCAAAGGTACCTCGTAAGGCCCTGTCAATTTTCTCTGGGATTGGCCAATTCTCTATTGGAACATTGACTAGACAAGTTGAAAATGGATTTTCTGGAGTTGTGGTAGACAGACATAGAGTATCCAACCCTGAAGCATTAGCTAAAGTCACCCAAACATTGGTCTTAGGTTGATCAACCAGCAAAGCTGTCCCACCGAAAACAAACAAGACAAACAAAGCAAAAAACAAACTTGACATTTGATTAAATTTCATGTTTCTTGAAAGTTCTCTTGACAAAAGACTCCTTCTCAAATTTCAATCTCTAAACTAATTTGTAAGAATATTTTTTTGTATTTCCCAATTTCACTTTCACTTCATCTAATGATGAGGCACAAAAATATTTTATACCTTTCTTTAAATAGAAAAATGAGGATTATTTGCCAAAAGATCTTTACAACACATTTGCTTATGCACTCTTACATCAATCTAAAACCTAAAATTTACAGCTTTAACAATAAAACAAAAGATTGCAGGTATGGGCTGTAGTCTCTGCGAAGTTCACGTCTGCGTACTCTCTTCTCTACTTGTAGAGTTGTCAGCTTCTTTCTGCGCGTGATATGGTTTCACATTCTTCACAGGAAGCCACCTAGGTCCCGTACCTGTAGAAACACAAGCAAATCCTTTTCCCCAGGTTATTAATGGGAATGGACCTTCTACTTGTCCTGTTTCTGGATTTCTAATCAGAACCAAAGGATTTTCTCTCAATTTTGCATGTGTGCTATTAGAGAAATGCCTAAATATTGGAGGATCGGGCTCTGCAGAAGAACTATTCAAAAAGTTATAAACATACAAGGCTTTGCTTAATCGCATCTGTGGTGTTGCTTGTGCTAGATCTCCCTTTTGCTGATCTAAAATACGCTTCAAGGAATGATGTGTCCTTTCTACAATTGCCTGACTCGTGGGCGAATAAGGAATGCCAAAAGTATGGCGAACACCCCAATTCATCAAAAATGTGGCTACCTTCTGGGCTGTATAAGCAGGACCATTATCTGTTTTTATTTCTTGAGGTACCCCCAAGGAAGCGAAAGCTTGCAAAAAATGCTGACACACGATTTGCTGTCTCTCCTGTGTGTACAGAAGCAAAAACTGCATTGGAAAATGTATCCACTGACAGATGGATATTTTTATATTTTCCAAAGGACGGATACTTAGTGATATCTGTTTGCCACAATTGCAAACTCTGTAGCCCTCGAGGATTTACTGCTCCCATGGAAACAGGAGGCTGCACCAGTTGGCAATCTGGGCAGGTATTTACAATTGCTCTAGCCTGATCTCTGGAAAGACGAAACATTCTCATAAGAGCTTGTGCATTCTGATGAAAAAAGGCATGACTCAACTTTGCTTGTTCAAAAATATTTGGCAAGGTGTTCACTATGGCAACTGTTAACTTATCAGCCCTGGAGTTGCCCTCCGCCAGGAATCCTGGGAGTGAAGAATGAGCCCTAATATGGGAGACAAAATATTGATTAGTTCTATCTTGCACGAGTGTATAAAGACATTTAAGATGACGATACAGAGCATTATTACTAACATACTTCAAAACTGATCCTTTTATTCTCTTAACTATATTAGCAACATAAACAGAATCTGTAATCAAATTAAAAGGCTCTGGGAAAAGCTGAAATGCTCTAACTACTGCTGCAAGTTCTACTACCTGGGTTGAACCCTCTACTATTTGAATATTCTGTTTCCATGTTTTAGTTTCTGGGTCTTGCCACGTTACCACCGAGCAATGTGTCTTTCCTGATCCATCACTAAAAAGTGTCACAGCATCCAAAGGCACTTCACTTAACAGTGGTCTTTCTCTAAAGCTTAATTTTGCCTGAAATAGTTTATGACTAGGGAAATGAACAGAACAAGTGCCTGGATAATTCAATAATGCTATCTGAAGTTCTTCTGAATTTAGTAATGCCCAATCAAAATATTGCTTCTTCAGAGGCAAATAAATTATAGCAAACTCTTTGTCTGCCATAGTTAACAACCTTGACCTGCCTCTGATTATAATCTGAGCTAACATTTCCATCGTTGTGAAGATTGTTTTTGGAGATCTGTAAGGCAAAAAGACCCATTCTATTATCAATAAGGGATCCTTGGCAGAAGCATCCCATTGAAATATAAGACCATACAATTGCATTTTTTCCCCCAGTACTGCAAGGAAGAATGGTTGTGAATCTACACAACGATGTGCTTGTCTTTTCTGAAAAGCCTCTGTTACTCTGTCAAGTGCCTTTAGAGCTTCAGGTGTAAGGGTTCTTGGGGATGTAATGTCACAATCTCCCTTTAACAAATCAAAAACTGGAGCAAGTTCATCATTAGTAATCCCTAAAGTAACTCTAATCCAATTTATCTCTCCCAAAAGCTGCTGCAAATCTTGTAAAGTATGAACTTTAATTCGAAGCTGTATTTTCTGTGGCCTTATTGACTGTTCAGTCATTTTCCATCCCAAATATTTCCACGGTGGAGTTTCCTGTATTTTTGATGTAGAAATCTCAAGTCCAGCCCTTTTAATCTCTTTTACAACACTGTCACGAGCTTCCTCCATCTCGGGTTTGCTCCTCTTCTCTCATATCTCACTGGCAATGCTAACAACGATTTACGAGCTGGCACAAGATCATCCTCTTTAGATACCTCCCGATGTATAACATTCCAATTTGTTAAAACAGGCTTTTCTCTTAGATTTATTTCTCTCTGCTTATCGGCAGAAGAAAGCCTATTCATATCTTGAAGGCTTAAATTAGATTCATCCACTGATGGTAAACACTCATCCTGAGTTTGCACATCTGCTGTGCTACCGGCAACCCTCCGAGCTGTCATGGGGACATCCATCTTTGCTTTCATCACTTCTGAAGATGTCATTTCCTGAGATGTAATTTCCGGGGCCTCCCGCCCTCTGGCACCATACGTCACTTCCGAGGGCTCCTCCCTCTTTTCTTCACCACCCCCCCTTTCGGGTGCAATATCACAAACGGCCGGAGGGGGCGACTGCGAGGGAGCCCGTGGCACAGTTAAAATTCCAGAGCCGCCATTAATCACTGAGCCGTTCAACAATTCTATCACCACCCGGCAAGCAGGGATTAACACAGCCGCCGCCTTGAAGCGAGATCATAAAGTCTAGTTGCAATATCATCCCAAACTGATTTAGTAAGAAGAAGGTCAAAATCAACGTCAGGGCAATTACGGAAAACCCAAAGCAATAAATCTTTCACTTCTTTGATGGGAAGAGGCTCAGAATGTAACTTCAGCAAGGCATCTAACTTATTATAAACATCCCTCTGTTCTTTTGAAATATTCTCACCCATCTTTTAACCTCCCCGGCCCCAGCCTCCACTCAACATTGAAGACAGTTCTCCTACCGGCGTGCTTTGGAGAAATCGGCCCGCTACCCTCCGTTTAAGCTTCCTTTCAGCTTCAGCTCTCGCCGGATCACCCTTCGTTTCAGGGTTCGGCTAACTCACGTCGACCGGGGGAATCCTCTTCATCCTACTCCGACCTCTGCGCTGTAAATCCGCCGCACACCGGGCACCACTTGTCCGTTTCCGCGCTTCACGTGTCGAAGGAAAATAACTTTAAGGGATGGGACTATGCAACTACACGAATTTATTGTTTAAAATAACAAACGCATCAGTCGAGGCGTGAGATTTTACAACGCCTCCGAGTAATGGCGACTAGTCACAAGATTTAGGGTTACATCGTAATTTATAACTTTCTAATCCAATAGATACTTAAAAGGACACTTTGTTTTAGATTAATGACCTATCACCTGTGGCACTTCTCACTGCAATGCAGCTATGTCTTGACCAATAACTTCTCATGTCACGTACACACAGATGTCTCTCTTATACCATCTACATTCTTAACTTAAACTATATAAAACCACACTATTATATTTTAAAACCCTTCACCAAAACACCCAGTGTACAATTTTACTTATAATGATAGGAACACAAGTTTGTAATCCTTTTGCTTAAAGTCCACAAATCTCTGTCAATTAAGCCAGACCTAGTCTCTTCCAGGGTTGTAAATCAAAGCCTCCTTTAATTGCAGGAGTTTCTACTCCTCTGTCTCCCACATTATATATATATATATATATATATATATATATATGTATAACAAGGCAAACAAACAACAATAACTATGGCAGTAACAGCAAACAGAACTACAAACCCAGTGCCAGCCTTCTCAGCTGTCAGGCCCTTTCCCCTCTGGTACAGTTACTGTCACAGCCGGCAGGGGCGCTGGCGGCTCCCCGTGAGCAGTGCAGGTGCGATGGTTCCCCCCCGGCTGCAGGAGGTGCTCCGGAGCGAGCTCGGGGAGCACGCAGCAATGGTGGCTTGGGGTCCTGGGAAGGGATGGAACAAAGGCTTCACAAACCCCCAGGGCAGCCGATCCCGGTGTCCAGCCGGACCCTCGGGAACAGCAGGCTGGAACAGCGGGGACGAGCACAAATCCTGGGCGGCAGACGAGATGGATCAAACTTTGGAGCTGCGGTGGGAAACCCTGGGAGGTCTCGGCAGGCAGGATGTGCAGGGGCTACAGACTACCGAAGGCTTGAACGCAGTGGCGGGGGCAGAGAAAGGCGGGTTTGGGAATCCCAGGGTTTCTCCGGTAGAAAGAAGGCAGCAGAGAGCAGAAAACCTGCAGTGCTGACAAGATGGCAGCAGCCTCTCTGTCTGAATGCCGAGCACCAACTGCCCACACACCCAGGTGAAAGAGAGTAGCCTGTTGGACCACACCCTCAGTGGCTAGGTCCTTTGTCCTCCGCAAGTATCCAGCAATTTGTCGCCCCAGCAACATATATGGGGAAAATTCCTCAAGAGGGAAAAAATCAGAAGGGGAACTCTCCAAACCCCAACAAGCAGTAACTGAATATCAGCCCAATCAGGATTGTGTTGGTTTACCATAAATTTAAATTTCTTAGCAACCCCTATCGGGTCACTCCGGTAATTTCTGGCCACATTTTCCCAGGCCTCTAAATCTATTGTAGAAAAGGTGATTTCAACCAATATAGGAATGCCTTCATGATTTGCTACTACCCTTAAAGATTTCTTCTAGTTTGCTTCCGAGTTCTTGATGCTATAGGACCCTGTGGAGAGGGTGGTTCGTCCTCCTCGCTGTCACTGCTGGGTAACAGTGGGTACAGGTTAGTTGTTATTGCTTCCCTAGAGGGGGATGAAATAGGAAGTGAAGCGGGGTTCGAGGCTGGGGGTGATGGTAACTCTGATTCTGTATCATCTGTTACCCTTCCCCCATCTCCCTTTCTAAGGGGTGACTTAAGAAGACCTGCCAGCTCTTGTTCTTGGGCTTCTACCTGATATACATTGTCAGGATGCGTACATCTTTGGTTTATTGAACATGCACTGCAACATCGCTTAGATTTTCCATTACTAGCTTTGTTATCCTTTTCAAAAGCCAATACTAAGGGATCAGAGGGTGGTCTAATCCCACACTCTTTTTGCCACTCGGGGTGATTTTGAAGGGTGAAAAATAATTCAGCATAAACAATCTCCATCCATTTCTGCTCACATCTAAGAAAAAGCATTAGTTGCAGTAATGTTTCATAAGCCAGCGTACCAGCAGGTGGCCATTTCACACCCCCTTCCAGTTTATAAAGCGGCCACCGTTGTGTGCACAACTTAATAAGCTCTCTCTTGGTCTCAGTACCACTATGATCCACCATCTTTCTCCAGTGTGTTAAAACACATCCTAAGGGGCTACTTTTAGGAACCTCTTTACTTTCATTTGCCCCCATTTTTAAAATTCATTTTTTCCCAACGATTGTTAACTTTATCCTAGTTCCGAAGTTTAACTTCAGGAAAATCTTCTGGTACAAAAGTATACTGGGCACACTCAGTTTTAAGAATCTCTATTGGTTTTACTAAAATTCCTGAAATCCCATTCTCTAATAAATCAAATAACTTATTGCTCCCTTCTTCTTCTTGACCAGTTATTAATAAAATCCATATAGCTGCTCTGGTTGCTTTTGTCTCTTTCGAATAACAAAGATCACAAACTCCTCTCCTAGGTGTCTTCCACTTAAATACTTGCCTGACCCACAGTTCTAAACAGATTACACAATGAAACACTACCCGCGGGCTACAATCACAGCTATCCCTTGGGCAGGGAAACTCCCTTACAATGGGATTTTGCCTTCCACGTCCCCTATTCCTAGGCATATAAAGTTACTGCTTACAAAAAAACCTATTAGTAAAGGAAAAAGGAAAAAAAAGAGACTTATCCCGCTAGAAAAAAAACCCCAGTTATTTTAAAGGTAGGAAAAAAACAGGTTATTAGTTTTAAAAGTAGCCGCTAGAAAAGAAACAGCCTGTTATTTCTAAAGGTAGGGGAAAACCAGGTTATTAGTTTTAAAAGTAGCCGCTAAAAAAACCCCCACAGTTTGTTAGCAACAGAAAGGTCTATTCCACAAAACAACTGGTTAACATGCTCACACACACTCCACCACTAAAAAAAACCCCTCCTTTTTATTCAAATCTAAAAAAAACCTCACACACCTCACACAGCACACAAAAAACCTCCCGCAGCTCACTCAAACACTTTAAACACTTCACTCTGTTATGAATGTGTTGTGATGTTGGCTTTTTGCATGTTCCTTAATGTTAGAAAAACTTTACCTAGGTTCTGTAATGTAATACATGATATAGAATTTCTATTGTTTATGTAGTCAATTTAGAAAAGATAGGCAGAGAAAGTCTTCACATTCCTGGAGGATCTTATCAGAGAAGAAGAAAAACCAGAAACCAGAGAGAGAAGAATTTATGGAGGGAGCAGAGACATAATGGAGCCAAGGAGGAAGATAAGGCTGATGGGATGATACACCGAAACTCCAAAGAATTTATGAATCATGCATGATTGTGATGAATATGGAATAAGAGATGTACTTTTAAAGACGATCTTTTGGATGTAGAGGTATTCCTTTGGCTCTGCCAAAGCACCCAGCCTTAATATCCTTTTTGCTATTGTCTCCGAATTGTCCCTTTTATTAAACTTTTCTTAAAATTTTATAAAGAGTGAACCTCGTTTTTCACAACTCAAAACTCATACAAAATGCTAAAACTTTTCTGGCTTCCCTGCTTCACGCAGCTACGGCTGACGAATTTTCCTCTGCTAAAACTCACCCCCAAACACCAACAATTTCAAACTTACTAAACTTTCAACAAGCCCTCCATGACCCCGAGCAGGTATTCTGCTGGGGGTCTGTAAAGGTATGCTAAAAATCGGGCAAGTTACCGAGTTACGGCTAAAGCGCGATATTCAAATCTGTGTCTCCGCCTCGCTCATGCCACTGAGCGAAGAGGGGGGTGTTGCCTCTGCCGCCCTGCTTGCTCTGCCGAGCGAAGGCGGGGGCTAGCCCCAGACCTGCGCTGCGCTGCTCTGCTTCGCCGCTAAGGTTAAAAAATTATCAGCCCTTCATCTGGATGTTACACCGCACGTTAGCAACTTTAAAACTTTGTAAACCACCGATTTTAAAAGTAACACTTACAATCAAACTTTTTAAAATGATGCCATGAAGATTTTTGCCTTTTCTTTTATAACCCCTGTTATACCTTTTTACAGCTTCTGTATTCCTAGTGCTTTTTGCCTACATTCTTGGACTTGTTTGTTAAGCTAAGAGACTAAACATTTTAGAAGCTTCGTAGCTAGGGATGAGTGTGCCCCAGACCCCAAGGTCCTCTCCAGAACATATTCTGTAAACCAAGATAGAACCATCCAGGGGAAGGTTCCTTGGGGAGGGGGGGCTCACTTGAGCCTCTCATTGGGGAATCTTTGATAGATATTGTCTCGGTTTTGAAAGACAGGTGTCTGCTAAGGAAGGCAGAAGCCCCCCTTGAAGTGACAGATATAACTCCTTTTCCCTCCAAGTTATTATATTTTGAAATCAAGGGCCTTTAGGCAAAGATGTGGGAAATAGGAATAACAGTTCTTTACTATATATATATATATATATATATGTATATAACCAGTCAAACAAAACAACAACAACTATGGCAGTAACAGCAATCACAAACCCAGTCCCAGCCTTCTTGGCTGTCAGGCTATTTCCCCTCGGGTGCAGTTCCG
Source organism: Corvus moneduloides (assembly GCF_009650955.1). Classification (NCBI taxonomy): domain Eukaryota; kingdom Metazoa; phylum Chordata; class Aves; order Passeriformes; family Corvidae; genus Corvus; species Corvus moneduloides. Next base: position 16,120,107 of record NC_045510.1, read on the forward strand.
CTCGCAGCCGGCAGGGGCGCTGGCGGCTCCCGGTGAGCAGGGCAGGTGCGATGGTTCCCCCGCGGCTGCAGGGGGCGCTCCGGAGCGAGCTCGGGGAGCACGCAGCACCAGTGCCCTGGGATCCCGGGAAGGGATGGAACAAAGGCTTCACAAACCCCTGGGCAGCCGATACCGGACTCTCAGGAACAGCAGGCTGGAACGGCAGGCTGGAACGGCAGGCTAGAGCGGCAGGCTAGAACGGCAGGCTGGAGTGGCAGGGACGAGCACAAATCCCGGGTGGCAGACGAGATGTATCCAGATGGGAGAACCCCACGGAGGCCCAGGCAGGCAGGGCAAGCAGGGCTACAGCGTAGCGAAAGCTCGAAGCAGCAGCGGGCCAGGGCAGCCACAGCCCGGTCTCCAGCAGGGCAGGGGAAGCGGCTTTTGGGGTCCCGGCGTTGTTTCCAGCAGGAAGAAAGAGCGGCCGAAAGAAACAAGCAGCAGCTCCTTTTTCTGCAGCTCCTCTCTCCGGACGCTCAGAGCGAACTGACCCCACACCCAGGTGTAGACAAAGGAGTAGCCAGGCCCGCCCCACCCCCCTTTTTGTCTTTCTTAAGTACAGCTATTTGTCCCCTAGCAACATGCATATGGGAGAAAATTCCTTTAACAGGAAAAAAAACTAAGACTAAACTGAAACCCCAACGATATGCTAATTAGTAAAGCCTATAATGTTATACCCAATGTTGGGGGGGGACGCACAACACACACGAAAGAAGAGAGACACAGAGACACAGGGAAAGACTCGGTGGGGTGCATCTCGATGCATATGACCTGGACGTGTACACCTAAGGATCCTTAAAAATAAATACCAAGGTAAAATCCCTTTTCCCCTTCTAACCGTGTATGCCTCTTGATTTTAAGACCAAGAAAAGGCATCAGTTGCTGGCGACCACGAAGGGACCCTAAAGACCTTGAAACTCGCAGTCTTGGGTTGGAACACATCTTGCTTTGCCCCTCTCTTTGCCGGCAAATTACAGAGGGGCCGGAGCAACAATCTAAGACTGTGACCAGGACTTTAGGACCCAGCACGGAAAGGCAGAAGAACTGAAAGAGGTGAGTGAAAAGGGGATCGAGACTACCGAGACTGTGCTAGCACTAGGGAAGGAGATCTCCGAGGGGGTTGGAAAGGTTGGGGGCATAAAAGCCCACAAAAGGGGAAAGCTTAAACTTTTCCCCTGCAAACTGTAGAAAGGAGGGGACGCCCTCCAGGAGCCCAGAGGCTGCACCCTACGCAGCCGCAAGAGAGACTCAGAGGTTGGTTGGTTGGTTGGTTGGTTGGCTCAGACGTCAGGAGTTGTGGGTTCGAATCCTGTTAAGATCAGATTTTCGCGCGCGCGCATTTACTGCTTGCTAAAACTAGTTGCTTTTTAGTATTTTAAAGTGCTGTTTTGAAGTGTTTGTGTAGTAACCTAGATAAACTGCCTGGGAAATCGGAATTCCAAGGCCAGATTGCAGGCTGAATTCCAGAGTTAAGAGCTTTCCTCTGGCAGAGTTTTCCTGTCTGTGAGAAAACATGGGTGGTGTGAATGAAAAAATTCCTCCTAACAGCCCGTTGGAGCTGATAATAAAACACTGGAAATGGCTGACAGGGCGAAAAACTACTTTGGACACCCGAGAATTGATTAGACTGTCTACACAGGCTTGGCCGACTTTAAAATTAAGTCAAGGAAATTGGCCTCGCTATGGGAGTTTGGAAAATAACATCATTAATGACCTGATGGTAGAATTGAGATCATTACGTAGGTTTGATGAACTAAGATATGCAGAACTTTTTACTATGTATTTGAACAGGGAAGAAGCATATGTGGTAGACAAAAGTAATATGAAAATGACTTTGAGGAAGAGAAAGGGAAAGAAAAAGCTGCAGCAAGCTGACTCGTATACTAATACGGACAGAGAAATTGATATGACAGATACAGATATGGTAGCACAAGCTTTGCGCAATGGGGGGGGGTCTCCCCACCCTGTTCAACCGCTGGGGCAGCCCGCACAGGTGGGGGCAGGGGATGGGGGAGCAATGGCTCCCCCACTGCTGCCGCCGCCGCCGCCTCCGCCTCCGCTGTCCCCGCCGCTGTCCGAGCGGTGGCAGGGGAGGGAGCAGGCGGCCGGCTCCAAGCCGGAGGGCGGCACGGGGCCCCCCCACCCCCAGCCTCGTCAGGGGCGGAGGGCGGGCGTGGAGGCAGGGAAGGGGTGGATTGGCCACTGCCCCCTGACTTTTCCAGAGGCAGAGACGGGGAAGGGGGAGGGGAGGGGGCAGGCTGGCCGCCTTTCCCCGAGTACCCTGAACACAGAAGTGAAGGTGGAAATGGACACGGGCAATTGCAGTGGCATTCCCCAATGCAGAGAACCGCAAGTTTCCGACCCAGAGACAGGAGGAGCCCCTCGCTCTCCCCACCCTGCGGCACAGGCAGTGTTAAAGCTGAGGGCAGATGGGATGGCCCCGACCCAGGCGGCTCTTACAGAGCTAGGGACGGGAGAACCTGCTTGCAGCCCCTGCCTCCCTACCCCTCCACTGCAGCAAAGAGGGAGACAGTTCCTGATCAATATTCGCCTGGAACAAGTTTTAAAACCAATGAACCAATTTCAATTAAAAGCGAATGGGATGATCTTGATACAGATGGTTCTCACGGGGAGGGTGGTAGAAGGAGGGGCAGGATAGCCCGAGAAGCTATGAGAGCAGTCAGTCCCGTCGCTAAACACACAAGGTCCAAAACAGGTAAAGGGGGGGAGGAAGAACTTGCATTAGAAGCACCTCTGAGACAGGCTGTGGGAAATCAAGGAGTGATTTATATAAAAATACCATTTTCTCTCGGAGAATTACAGCAGTGGAAAAACTCAATTGGGAAGTACAGGGACAACCCAGAGAGAGTAGCTATGCGTGTAGAAATGGCCATAAAATCCCAAAACCCAGATTGGGGTGATCTAAATGTTATGCTAGATGAATTATTGGATAAAACAGAGAGAGAAATGGTCAACAAAGCTGCTATATCTGCTATAGAAACTCAAATTGCAACTGGGAGTCTCAAAGGGTCAGTTAATGATATCTATCCCCTAGCGAACCCTAACTGGGATCCTAATGTCCCAGAACAGATGGAAAAGCTGAAGCGATACCAGAAATGGGTGGTTGTTGAGTTAACAACGTATTCTGTGTTAAATACTTTAAAAGGTAAACTGAGTCAAGACACTGTGGATGTGATTGGAGCTACAGGGGTAAGTGAAACAAGGCCTTTTTTCCAACCTTTAAAATTTAAATTGGGAAAACACTGGGTCACTCACCAGTTCCTGTATATGCCAAATTCCCCAATGCCATTATTGGGCAGAGATTTATTGGAAAAATTGGAAGCAGAAATTAAGTTTTCAAAGGAAGGGGGAGTGAAAGTTATAATCCCAGAATCTAAAATTATCGAAGCAGCTGCTATACTTGTACAGGAATGTCATGGAAAAATTCCCAAAGAAGTTGAAGAGGCTGTCATTCAAATAGTGTGGGCCAATGATTCTCCTGGGAGATCCAAAAAAGCTGAACCTGTGAGTATTACACTCAAAGCAGGGGCTACACCAGTAAGGCAAAGACAATATCCTCTGAAATTAGAAGCTCGTAAGGGATTGGTACCTGTGATTGAAAAGTTTCTCAAATTTGGGTTGTTAGTAGAATGTGAATCCAGGTACAACACACCAATCTTGCCAGTAAAGAAAGCTGATGATAAAAGCTACAGGTTGGTACAGGATTTGAGGGAAATCAACAAGATAACAGAGGACATACACCCAGTGGTAGCGAATCCTTACACACTTCTGACAACACTAACCAATGAATTAGGGTGGTTCACTGTTTTAGATCTCAAGGATGCCTTTTCCTGCATTCCTGTGCATAAGAATAGCCAAGAACTCTTTGCTTTTGAGTGGGAGAATCCAGAGACAGGGAGGAAGACCCAGCTCACCTGGACAGTTTTACCACAAGGATTCAAAAACAGCCCGACCATATTCAGAAACCAGCTGGCAAAGGAGCTTGAGGACTGGAGGAAACAAGAACCAGGAGGAGCGGTTCTCCAGTATGTTGATGACATCTTGATAGCGGCCAAGACACGAGATGACTGCATCAAGCTCACTGTAAGTCTGTTGAACTTTTTGGGCCAAAGTGGGTATCGGGTCTCAAAAGAGAAGGCACAGGTTGCCAGGGAAACAGTAGTATGCCTGGGCCTGGAAATTTTCCGTGGACATCGACAACTCAGCAGAGAACGGAAGGAAGCCATCTGTCGACTTCCAGAGCCCCATACCGTAAGGGAGATGCAGGCCTTCCTGGGAATGGTAGGTTGGTGTCACCTGTGGATATCAAACTACGGTATACTGGTAAGGCCTTTATATGAGGTCCTTAAAGCAGCTGAAAAGGGGACAATCATGTGGACAGAGAATGCCAGGGCTGCATTTAAACAGCTGAAACATTCCTTAATGTCAGCCCCAGCTCTGGGGCTGCCGGACTTGACTAAACCTTTTGAACTCTTTACACATGAGCGACTGAATGTTGCTCTGGGGGTACTGGCACAGCACCTTGGAGACCAGCGAAGAGCTGTGGCCTATTTCTCAAAACAACTAGACAATGTAGCCCAGGGTTGGCCAGGATGCTTGAAAGCTGTGGCAGCAACAGTCCTTCTGATACAGGAGGCCCGTAAATTCACCCTTGGGCAGCACATTGTCGTGTATGTACCCCATGAAGTGATAAATGTGCTGGAGCAAAAGGGGGGACACTGGCTCTCCCCTAGCAGGATGCTCAAATACCAATCTGTGTTGTTGGAACAGGATGATGTTACTCTAAAGACAACTTCTGTGGTAAACCCTGCGATGTTTTTATCATCCACATTACTTGACAGTGTGCCTGAGCATGATTGTTTGCAGACAATAGAGGAAACTTATTCCAGCAGACCAGACCTGAAAGATGTTCCTTTGAAAGATCCAGACTGGGAACTGTACACTGATGGGAGCAGCTTCATGAGAAACGGTAGGAGGATGACCGGTTACGCCGTAACCACCTCAGATGAAATCATTGAGGCAAAAGCCTTGCCTCCAGATGTATCATCACAGAAAGCTGAACTCATTGCACTAACGAGAGCTCTAGAACTGAGTGAGAGGAAGAAGGTGAACATATGGACTTATTCCAAATATGCCTTCAGTGTTGTTCATGCCCACGGAGCTATTTGGAAGGAACGTGGCCTGCTGACTGCTCAAGGTAATGAGGTTAAGCATGCTAAACAAATTCCCTCACTTTTACAGAGCATTTGGAAGCCTGCGGAAGTGGCTATCGTGCATTGCAAGGGTCATCAAAAAGGGAAAACAGCCCCTGAACTGGGAAATCGTTTTGCTGACAAAACAGCCAGGGGGATTGCAGAAAAAGGCATTTTTGCAGTGGTACCACAGAATGAGATAGATTTGTCATCATTTGCCCCAAAATACAATCAGAGAGATCACAAATTAATTAAGTTCCTTAAGGCTGAAATCAAAGAAGGTGGGTGGGCTGTCACCCCGGTAGAACAAGTCGTAGTTCCACCCCTGATCCTTTGGGAAATAGCCCAACGAGAGCATGAAAGTACCCACTGGGGAACAGAAAATCTTTTAAAACATTTGAGGAAAGTAGTGATAGGGAGAGGAATGTCTGATATTGTACAATCTGTAACAAGCAAGTGTGAAACCTGCTGTAAAAACAACCCTGACACAAGCAAGAGAGTTGTGTTAGGAGTGACAAAAACAGGAGATTTCCCAGGAGATTATTGGCAAATAGATTTTGCTGAGATGCCACGCAAAGAGGGATGCAGGTATATACTGGTACTGGTTGACACCTTCAGTGGATGGCCTGAGGCGTTCCCCTGTCGCACCAACACAGCAAAAGAAGTTGTAAAAGCTTTGCTTAATCATATAATACCAAGATTTGGGGTTCCTTTGGGAATGTCATCAGATAGGGGACCACATTTTGTCGCAACAGTGGTTGGGGAAGTTAGCAGGATTTTGGGACTTACCTGGGACCTGCACACACCATACAGGCCCCAGGCAAGTGGCAAAGTTGAACGCATGAATGGGACCCTCAAAACTCAGATTTGCAAGATTTGTCAAGAGACATCCATGACATGGGTTCAAGCCCTGCCTATAGCCTTGCTGAGAGTCCGCATACAGCCAAGGAGAAGGGACAACATCAGTCCCTATGAAATATTATATGGCAGGCCATACCAGGTTCTACATATCCCAGGGGAAATTCATATGAGAGGTAAAAATGATTTGCAAAAGTATTTAATGTCTCTGAGTTCCACTTTGCAGAAGCTCCAGAGATTCGTCGTGTTATCCAAACCAATAGGATTGGACACACCTGCTCATCCATTCCAGCCTGGAGACTGGGTCTACATCAAGTGGTGGGACAGTGACCCCTTGCAAGCCAAGTGGAAGGGACCATTCCAAGTTTTGCTGACCACTTTTACTGCGGTCAAGGTTGCTGGCAAGGGACCATGGATTCACTACTCCAGGGTGAAGAAAGCTTCTGCTCCCGAAATCACCAAGAAGACAGAGACTGATACAAATCAGAAAGATGCAGTCTAAACTGTTTTTTACATGTTTGCTGTTTGTCCAACTGGTAACCATGGTTCAGGGTTCACCCCATGATTTGCATAAGACTGTGGTCCAAAATGTTTCCAAAATTCTTAATAAGAGCGATTGCTGAATCTGTACTCATTTACCGCCCCTAGATGGGAAGGGTCACTGGCCATTGATTGGCATTTTAATAGAAGAATTAAGAAAGATTTGGATGAAATTTGGAAGGGAACTCAAATTCTACATGAAGTGGCTTCTAGAAATAACACCTTAAAATTTGATCATATTTTTGATACCCTCACCTCATGGTTACCAAACTGGGCCTGGGTAAAAGAAATATTCATAATAGTTGTAATTGTAGTTATTATCTATGTAATTTCCTGTGGAGCAGCCGGTTGTGTAAACCGGTTCTGCGGGTAGAAAAGTAGAGTAGAGTAGAGTAGAGACTAGACAAGATAGAGTTTTGTTAGTCTCTAAAAGGGGGGAAATGATGCCATGAAGATTTTTGCCTTTTCTTTTATACCCCTGTTATACCTTTTTACAGCTTCTGTATTCCTAGTGCTTTTTGCCTACATTCTTGGACTTGTTTGTTAAGCTAAGAGACTAAACATTTTAGAAGCTTCGTAGCTAGGGATGAGTGTGCCCCAGACCCCAAGGTCCTCTCCAGAACCAAGATAGAACCATCCAGGGGAAGGTTCCTTGGGGAGGGGGGGCTCACTTGAACCTCTCATTGGGGAATCTTTGATAGATATGCTAATTAGTAGAGCCTATAATGTTATACCCAATGTTGGGGGGGACACACAACACACACGAAAGAAGAGAGACACAGAGACACAGGGAAAGACTCGGTGGGGTGCATCTCGATGCATATGACCTGGACGTGTACACCTAAGGATCCTTAAAAATAAATACCAAGGTAAAATCCCTTTTCCCCTTCTAACCGTGTATGCCTCTTGATTTTAAGACCAAGAAAAGGCATCAAAAATATAACAAAAACCTACAGAGTGAGACTTAGAGCTACAAACCCAAATCACTGTGCCAGTCGCCAAAGCAACGCCGGGCGTAGTTTCAATTAACTCTGCTCGGTCTTTTAAACACAAAATTAACAACTTTTAAACACACTGAATCAGGGGGATGGGGAAGCAGAGATTAAATGATTTACTAAGAATTGGTTTGTTAGAAGCAATGCACACCATTTGCCCGACACTTATTGTGCCTACCAAAGCAGGATGAGAAGATAGAAGACTATTGATAAGGGGAAGGAATCTTGACCAAAGATCCTGTTTTTAACCTAAAACTAACTCAAACCAGTCTTCAAGTTCGGACTTAGCCCATGGGCATAAAGAGCATGCGCAGGGACGAAAGGTGAAAAGTTCAGGATGAGGAAGACCCTTTATTTCATCTGAGGAAGACACTTATTTCATCTTGGAGACCCCTGCCCACGACCACCAGACAACACTGCGCAAGCGCAACGTGGATGTAAATGACTTTTGGGCTCATTGTAATACGAAGCCAGGCTAGGCGGGGCTAGGCGATGAATATGTATAGGCGTATTGGGAAACTCAATGAATATGGAACTTGTAACCCGATATATACCAAGCTGAATGCAGCTGTGGGTACACATGACTTTGGGGAGCTATCCCCCATGCATCCCAGCCCTGGAATAAACATACCTACTTTACTACTTATTCCAGTAGTGGAGTCTTTCCTGCTCATCATTTTGGTGAGCAGCCAGGAGAAACTGTCTGACTGCAGGATCGGCTGAGGAGCGGACATCCTAGGCGGGCCCCAGGGCTTTCCTGGAGGATCTCCGCCCCTCGGCTCGCTCACTGCGACGGATAGACAACGACCTGCTGGGACTACGGATAAAATGGTATGTTTTGCATTTAGGGTGCCTGTAAGTCGTACACGTGGCAAGGGCTGCTGATAAGCTGCGAGGAGATGTCCCGCGCACAGCATAGTCCCTGTGAGGCTAAGGTGGGACTTGCAAGGAACCAGCTACGGGAGCCGGCAAGGGGGAATTGCCAACCGATAGAGCGGCTGCCAGAGATCCTGGGAGCGGATCAGGTGATTCCAGGGGGGGGTCCCGCCAGAACTTGTTACTGTGTTGGGAAAATATAAGTGGGATCCTGAAGTTATTACAAGTGAGTATTGTGAATATTTTTGCTACTAGTAGCTGGTTTGGATGTTGTGTTGCTTATATGTCTGTGTGGATATTGGTTGTTGTTGGATTGCTTTTATGTGTATGTGGCTCGCCTATTCGTTTGTAAATTGGAGACGTGTATGCTGCTGCGTGTTGTTTGAGTGTGTAGTAGTGAAGCATTTGTTTGGGGTGGTGCTTGATTGCTGATTTTGGAATCGTGGCTAGGCGAGAGTTTAGAAGAACCCCTCCCCCTCAGTGGTTTGGACTGGATTTGTGGGAATTTATAAATCCAATAGGATATTGGATAGAGAGGAGAGGCGAACGAGTTCCTTTAGAGGGAATATACAGAACCTCTGCAGGAAGATTAGTGGCTTTAGACTGGGAACAACCAGCAGCAGAAGATTTAGGGTTTGAAAGAGTACGTGGAATAGCTTGTTTGTGTGGATGTGTCAGAACTTTTTATTCAACGGGAGGGTGGCATGTTGCATGGGTATTAATACAGTGTAAAGTTTGTAAGAGGAGGTGGCACTGCTCTTCTGCCAGGCGGCAGAGCCTGTGTTCTCAGTGCTATCAGGGGCACTCTAGTGAAGTTGATTTTGAGCCTGAGATTTTAAAGATTGTGTGTGGAAAGTCGCATTTGGTACCTGAGATTTGGGAGGTTTGGGAAGAAAACTGGGAAAGAACTGTGAGAGAGTGCGAAGAAAGGTTTGGGTGGAAGCGAGATAAAATTAGGAGACAGAGATAGAAACAACAGTGGCTAAGCAGGGAGGGAGGTCGTTGCCCCCATCCCTCAGTAGTTATATGGTAGAAGTATAGCCCAGACTCTTTCCGTTCATGTGTCCTATCTGCACAAATGATAGAAGGGACTCCCTGCTTTGTGTGTGGATATAAGAAGACTCCAGCCCCACACCAGCTGTGGGTTTTAGCTCAGTGCGGATTTTGTAGAAGTCGGAGACATTACAATTCTATTTATTTAGCAGGCAGAGATCCGTGCCCGGAGTGCTGGGAAAGCAAGGAACATTTTGTTTTAATACTTTTGTGTGGCAAGGAGCATCACATTCCTAAAATAGTGTGCTAGAAACAGATTGGGAGGAGGTAGTAAAGACTTTTGAAGAAGATTTCAAGTGGCAGCGAAGCAGGCTTGGCAGAAGGCATAGGAGAATTTATAAAGAGTGACTTATACACTATACAGGTGACCTGAAGGGGGTGGCACAGTATTTGAGTGAACTCAAACTCTGAATAGGATGGGAATCAGAAAGAGTAAGGAAATCCCTAGAGCAAGCCCGCTTGGCTGTGTTTTGGCACATTGGAAAGAGATAGTAGGAGCTGGAGGCACAGAAAATAAAAGAACTCTTATAAAATATTGCACCCAATGGTGGCCACTGTATAAATTAGAAAATTGAGCAAAGTGGCCATATAATGGAAATTTAGATTATAATACCTTGCTGCACATGTGAAAGAAGATTGAAGAAGACTGGGGGATTTTACCCTAGCAGATTCACTGGTTATAATGAAGCTAGGGGAAAAGGAAAAAGAAATAGGATTTTTGGTTGATACAGGGGCAGCATATTCAGTTTTAAATAAAGCTTTAATGCCTGTAGGGGATGACTATATTGTGGTACATGGAGCAACTGGTCAATCTGAAAAAGCTTATTTTTGCAAGCCGTTGAAATATAAAATTGGGAAACAATGGGGTATTCACAAGTTTTTATATTTACCCAATTCTCCAAAAGCACTTTTAGGAAGAGATCTATTGGAACAATTACAAGCAACCATTATTTTTAGGAATGGGGAAATTATTCTGGAGGTAAATGACCAACAGTATGTGGAAATACCGAGCCTAATATTAACAACCAAAGACTATGCAGAAGAAATTAGAGAAGAAATAACAAGTCAAGTGTTCCCAGGAGTCTGGGCCACAGATGTACCTGGGAGAGCCAAAAATGCAACCCCAATACAGATCAAACTCAAAGAGGGAAAACAACCAGTTAGAATTAAACAGTACCCCCTCAAAAGGGAAGACAGAGAAGGAATTAGCCCAATAATTGAAAAATTCTTAGTTACGACTGTTAAAAGAGTGTCAGTCTGATTTCAACACTCCTATCTTGCCTGTCCATAAACCTGATGGGTCTTACTGGGTGGTACAGGATTTACAGGCTGTTAACAAGATAACTGAGGACCTCTACCCTGTGGTAGCGAATCCTTACACTCTGTTAACGTGTCTAACACCAGAGCTAACTTGGTTTACTGTTTTAGATTTAAAGGATGCCTTCTTTTGCCTCCCTCTCCATGAAGTCAGCCAGAACATTTTTGCATTCAAATGGGAAAGCCCTAAGAGTGGGTGCAAAACCCAGCTCACATGGACGGTGTTGCCTCAGGGATTTAAGAACAGTTCCACGCTGTTTGGAGAGCAGCTCACAAAAGATGTATAGTCCTGGGAAGCCCCACCAGGAGAAGGGAAGCCATTGCAGAACATGGATGACCTTTTAATAGCTACCCGAACAGAGGAAGCTTGCATAGCCTGGATGGTAAGCCTCTTAAACTTTCTGGGGCTCCAAGGGTACAGGGTATCTAAGAAAAAGGCTCAGGTGGTAAAACAGAAAGTGATCTACCTGGGCTATGAAGTCAGTGCCGGGCAGTGAACTTTAGGGCGAGATCGCAAAGAAGCGATATGCCAAACCCCGAAACCCCAGACAGTGAAAGAGTTACAGACTTTTCTGGGGATGACAGGATGATGCAGATTGTGGATTTACAATTACGGGCTGCTCGTGAAACCGCTATACGAGCTCATTACAAAGGAAAGCAGAGATCTCAGTGGACCTCATGTCAGCTCCAGCTCTAGGACTTCCAGACGTGAGTAAGCCATTCTTTCTATTTTCCCATGAGAAACAAGGTATCGCCCTGGGAATACTAGCACAAGACCTGGGCCCATACCGATGGGCAGTTGCCTATTTCTCTAAGCAGCTAGATGCAGCAGCCAAAGGATGGCCTGAGTACCTCAGAGCCATTGCAGCAGTCGTGCTAAACATCCAAGAAGCATGCAAATTCACCTTGGGTCAGAAAATGACTGTGCTGGTATCCCACACAGTGTCCGCAGTGCTGGAAGTGAAAATCAGGCACTGGCTCTCCCCACAAAGGTTCCTGAAATATCAAGCCATCATGGTAGAACAAGATGATGTAGAAATAGTGGTAACTAACACTGTCAACCCAGCTTCCTTTCTCAGTGGAAATCAAGGGGAACCAGTATGCCATGATTGCCTGGAAACTATTGAAGCCACCTACTCCAGCCGCCCGGATCTAAAGGATACCCCTTTAGACAACACAGAGACCTAGTTTACTGATGGGAGCAGCTATGTCATCGGTGGAAAGCGGCATGCTGGGTATGCAGTTACCACCTGCTGGGAGGCGATAGAATCCGGACCCCTGCCAACAAACACCTCTGCACAAAAGGCTGAAATAATTGCTCTAACCCGTGCCTTAGAGATAGCAAAAGGAAAGAAAATTAACATCTATACAGACTGAAGGTATGCATTTGGGGTTGTACATGCACATGGGGCCATTTGGAAAGAAAAAGGACTGTTAAATTTGCAGGGAAAGAACATCAAACATGCACAAGAAATAATGCAACTCTTGGAAGCAGTCTAGCTACCTAAGAAGGTAGCAACCATGCACATAAGGGTGCCTCTGCGTCCTTTTTGGAGCAGTTCCCACTTTGCCCGGTCAGCTCTGGACGCAGCAGGCTGCAGGGGCCAGCCTCCGGAATCCGGGAGACCAGAGGTCTGGCTCGTGGGTCCTTCCACAGGACCGCGGCAATAGAGGCAGGTGGTGGAAGAAGGAGGCAGGCTCAATTGTGGATGAAATCCGGAAGGTTTATTGTGTCTCCGAACAGGGGACCTCGCCCCCCGGGGGTGTCCAGCAATGAGCAACCCTGAACGCGCCTGCCAGGGGTTTTATGGGGGGGTGGCGACAGGGGAGGGATGACAAAGGCATCGAATCAGGGAAGGAGAAGGACAGGTCTGCGGGATGAGGGACACACAAGGGAACCTATCTTGGGAAAGGAAGGGAGGGATCCTCCCCCCAAGACCAATCACTCGACGCCCCTGCCAGAACTTTCTAGAAGCTTGGGAGGGGTGCCGGAGCGATTGGCAGGGGTCTGGGAGGAGACAAATAGAGAAAGCAGGGTTATGAACACGAAACCAGGAGGGTATAAACTGGGATGGTACAGTAACACGAAACCCAAAGGGGAGACCCGGACTGAACCAAACAAGACACACTCCCACATCTCCCCCTTTTTTGTTTTTTAAGATGGTTTAAAGTTCGGCTGGGGGTTATATTCAGAGTCCGGATAAAAGACCTCAAACTCTTGCAACTCAGGAGCCGTAGGTTCGAGCTCCGGTTCCTGCACGGTCTCTGCATCCGGGAGTACCTTGGCTCGGTCAATATCTGTAGGGGAGAGGGAGCTTGTAATCAACTTTACTAACATTCTCTTGAGGAGTCCAAACAAAATTAGGGCAACCAACAAAACAAAAAGAAAAATCAGTCCAGATCGGAAAATAGATCCTGCCCATCCGGATAGTCCCCATTTGCTGAAGATGTCGCCGAGCCAGTCACCAGTTTCTTTCCGAATTTGCATCACCATGGCCTGCATCTTGTCGATGGTTCTGTGGATGTTCTCCGCCCTTGATGTTAAGTTAAGGCAGCACAGCCCTTCGAACTCCTCACACCGGTGGTCGTGGAGTAGGAGTAGGAAGTCGATCGCAGCCCTATTTTGCAGAGTGGCCTGCCTGGTCAGTTCCTCGTCTTTTAGGAGGTCGCTTAGGGCGCTTGAGGTAAGATTTGCTTGTTTCACAACCCAACATTCTAAATGGCCCAATTCCCCTAGTGCTTTGGCTGCCTCCACCCACGGCAAAAGCATGGTGATTGCAACCCCTTTTGGTCTCGACCAATGAATGACTTCCGAGTCGCAATTTTGATCCAAATCAGAGAGCTCGCATTTCTGGATGGCCAATTTGGAAGTCCTATTTCTTTTTCTCTCCCAATTATCAACTAAGGTTTGGTTGGGCGTCAACAGCGTCTAGCGGCCTATGGTGCAAGGGCCTCCTAACAGGCGAGAGGGGACGCCTGCCCACGCCCTGTCACCGCAGATGAGAAACAGTCCCCTGGGTAACCCTTTCGGACGTGACCTATGGGGATTTTCAGTGGTCACCTTACTGACGGCCAGGCACCATTTGGCTGCCTTATACTCTCGGTGGCTTGGAGCTATGTTCTTAAAGAACTCCCGATCCGGGGACAACCCGAATTGGAATTGGACACAGTAGTGAGCTGGGTACGATCCCAAGAGATCCAGCTCCTGGGGCTCACTACTGGTCTTCGGGAGTTGGGGCAGCCATTTCTCAAGGGGGTTGTCAATGTTGCGTTTCCCCCTGCGGTGCCAGCCAAATGGGGGCCGTCCCTGATAGGGCACCTGGGGACGGTACGAGCTGACAGGCGGCTTGACGACAGGGGCCTTACCCGTTTCAGATGATTTGGTATTTTGGGCAGACGTAGTCGAAGCCTGCGTGGGCTTGAGCCTTTCAAAAAGAGAAGCATACTCCTCTTGCTCAAGAGGGATCCCCACCAGACACGTGGCCATAGGGTTTTGGGCCGCAGCTGTAGATAAACATATGTGGTCTTGGCCCATGGTTTGCGCCAGGACTGACCACACGTTTGCTGCCGGTTGGGGAACTATCCACGGCGACGCAGGCCATGGGAGCAGCCGCAGGATGATGACAAGCTGCAGGCTTCTGGCGATGGCTCGGACGGACGAGGCAGGACTCATCTCCGATGTCTCCAAACTAGTACAAACTTAAAAGGAAGAATATTAGATTTGGGGATAACAACTGGGGCAGAGTTGGGGTCCAGAGGGGTATAGCGTCAGTCAGCCTACCCCGGTCTTAGGAGGTACCTGACTTTTTCCTTTGACGGGCTGGGAGATACACGGTTTCACCCATTTTGATGGGATCCACTTAGGGCCGTCGGGGGTGGATACGCACGCGTATCCCTTCCCCCACATCACTAACTCATGAGGGCCCTGTATTTCCCGAGTCTCCGGGTCCTTAACCAATACCGGGGGCCTTTCTTTCACCTGCAGCTGCTGAGACCGCCCGAAGTGCCGCACGATCGGTGGATTCAGGTTCTCAAAGGCACAGTTGAGGAAGTTTAGCGTGAACAGTGCCCTTGAGAGCTTGACAGCTGGGGATTCTAATTTCTTTGAGGACCTTTGCCTTTGTAGCATCCTCTTGATATTTTGGTGAGCCCTCTCGACTATCGCTTGACCTGTCGGGGAATAGGGGATGCCTGTCTTGTGCTCTATTCCCCATTGCTGTAGGAAGCTCCTGAACTCCTTGGAGGTGTAGGCTGGGCCGTTATCGGTTTTAATAACTTTGGGGATGCCCAGGGTAGCAAATGCCTGCACTAGGTGCCTTATGACATCGCTAGCCCTTTCCCCTGTGTGGGCAGAGGCAAAGACTGCTCCAGAGAAGGTATCTACTGACACATGTACATACTTCATTCTGCCGAAAGAAGCGACATGTGTCACGTCTATCTGCCACACCTCACAACTATTAAGGCCACGGGGGTTTGCGCCGGTGCCAATGGCGGGAAGAGCTAATTGGTGACATTCAGGACACGCTGCCACGATCGCTCTGGCCTGGTCGTGCTTCAAATTGAACTGCCGAACCAGGGCAGGCGCATTCTGATGGAACAACTGATGGCTGATTTTGGCCTGCTCAAATACATTTGGAATCGGGGCCATCACGGCTGGCGCAGCGAAGGCATCTGCCTTCCTGTTGCCTTCCGCGATGAACCCGGGCAGGTCCGTGTGTGACCTGACGTGCATCACGTAAAATGGTTGCTCTCGGTGGGAGACTAGGCTAACCAATTTTGAGAGCAACTCATACAAGGCTGTGTTGGAGACCTCTCGCAATATGGCATGTTCAGCTCTGGAGACTACCCCTGAGACATATGCAGAGTCAGTTATCAAATTAAAGGGTTCGGGGAATCTTTCAAAAGCCCTGATGACTGCGTCTAACTCAGCAACTTGAGGTGATCCTTCCACCTCCTTAATATCAGCCTCCCACCGCTGAGTCTGGGGGTCTTTCCAAGTCATGACTGACTTGTGGGACGCCCCAGACGCATCAGTGAAAACGGTCAAGGCCTTTAAAGGTTCCTTGCTCCGAACACTCTTTGTATTTAATTCAAATTGGATTTCCGAATTAAAAATTTTGTGGGCTGGCCTGTGTAAGGAAATTTGGCCTGTGTAGCCCTCCAGAGCGAACTGCAAAGCTTCACAATCATGAAGCAAGCTCTCCAATATTGCCTTGGTAATTTGGCCCGTTTGTGTCCTGATTGGTACGTGAATGTAATCAAAGTCACACCCCGACAGTTCCCTGATCCGGACTCTAGCTTTCCAGATCAGTTCAGCCATCAGCTCTTGTGGCTGTGTCATCCTTTTGGACCTGTGATGACTGAGAAAGATCCACTCTATTATCAAGAGAGGGTCCCTCCGGTCCCGGTCCTCTTTGCTCTTCTTTTTGTCTTCCCATTGGAAGACAACCCCGTGCAGGTGTGGCAGATTGCCCAGGATGATAAACTTAAAAGGCAAGTCCGGTCTGTATCTGCTTGCCTGCCTGGTGGACATCAGGTGTTACACCTTCTCCAGGGCTGTCCGCGCCTCTGAGGTAAGTTTCCGGGGAGAACTAAGCTCCTCTCCCCCTTTCAATAAATCAAAAAGGGGGGCTAGGTCTTCGGTGGACAGACCCAGCCATGGTCTTACCCAATTTAATGATCCACACAGTTGGTGGACATCTGCCAAAGTCTTGATATTTGTTTGAATAGCCAATTTTTGCGGCACAATGGTCCGCTTGGTAATTTCCAGGCCCAGGTATTTCCAAGGTGGCATCCTTTGAATTTTTTCTTCTTGGAGCTCGAACCCTGCAGCAACCAATGCACTGATTGTCAGGTCAAGCACATTCGCAAGCATGTCATTGTCGGGGGCACACACGAGGACATCATCCATGTAATGAAAGATGATGGCCTCTTTTGCGGCTGCGCGAACTGGGGCAAGCAAGGAAGAGACATACCATTGGCAGATGGTCGGGCTGTTCTTCATGCCCTGCGGCAGCACTTTCCAATGGTATCTCTTCCTCGGGGCTTCCCGGTTGATAACCGGAACGGAGAAGGCGAAACACGGGGCATCGTCAGGGTGCAGAGGAATTTGGGAAAAACAATCTTTAATATCGATTCCTGCCAGGTTCCAATTTTGGGGAAGCATCGTTGGGGATGGCATTCCCGGTTGGAGAGAGCCCATGTCCTCTATCACGTCATTAATTTGGCGAAGGTCCTGGAGGAGCCACCATTTGTTAGGTTTTTTGATGACAAAGACCGGGAAATTCCAGGGGCTGTTGGTCTCCACGATATTCCCCTTCTTAAGCTGCTCTTCCACGAGCTTCTTGAACGCCTCTAATTTCTCATTATAGAGCGGCCACTGCTCTACCCACACTGGGCGGTCCGTTTTCCAATTCAGTTTTTGGGTAGGGCGCTCCTCAGTGACTGTAACCCATAAATTTTGTGGGGGATCAGGTATGTCAATTGTGACTCCCCACTGTTGCATGAGATCTCTCCCCAAGAGGGGTTCCTTGTAATCCAATACGAACGGACGTATGTTCGCCAATTGTCCGCTCGGTCCCTTAATTTGCACGATGCTCTTTGATTGTTTTGCCAATTGGATACCTCCAACACCTTGCACGTGTCCTGCCACGTTTTGCAATTCCCAATGCGCCAGCCATTCCCGCGTGGGAAAGATCGTCACATCTGCCCCTGTGTCCAGAAGTCCCTTAAAATGTAGGACTTCTTCTCCCCTGTTGATCTTACAGTCTACCCTCGGCTTCCCTGTTCCTATTACATGTGTGGTACATGCTGTCGGGTGTGGCCCTTCTGCAGGGATAGCCTGGGCGACC
Source organism: Corvus moneduloides (assembly GCF_009650955.1). Taxonomy (NCBI): domain Eukaryota; kingdom Metazoa; phylum Chordata; class Aves; order Passeriformes; family Corvidae; genus Corvus; species Corvus moneduloides. Next base: position 16,137,849 of record NC_045510.1, read on the forward strand.
ATCTGCCCTCTGGGCAGGAACAGAGGTGGACGGACACAGCGCAGCCAGAGAACGGGTCCTTCGGGACTGGATGTCATGAGTCCCGGAGCGACTTCGATCTCTGGTGGTGTGCATTTAACATCTCCAACAATGACATACCTGCTAGGGCTTGGGTCCCACGTCCCCAGCTCACCACCGACACTTACTGGTGCGGCGTGCCACTTGTTGGTTTTCAGGAAGAGCAGTGTCGACAGCTGCAACCTGAAAGAACCATCAGCAGGAGAAGTGAAGTCAGGCTGAAAAGTCACATCTGGTAATTTTGCATAGTCTTTTTTGGCCCCTTTCTGTTCCCCCTCCCCCTCGCAGCCCGACCTTTTTATATCATCACACGGGTCGGGCACGCGCTCCCCACTCAGTTTTTTTGTAACTGGCTCCCTAATCCCCCAGACCCTTGCTCCTGTTTAAATTGATGAAATTGCCGCTTGAGCGGGCAGTCTTTGGTCCAGTGCCCGGGTTGGTCACAAAGGAAGCAGGTGTTTCGGGTCTGCTGTTGGGCCCGCTTCTGGCTGTTCCTCGATGGAGGTTGTCCGCTGCTTCAGCCCGTGGTCCTCTTCTGGTCCACAGCAGGATGGTGTGTTGTTGTTCCCACCAAGACCGCTCCTTGGGACCGTTGCTTGTCCGAGCTGGCAGGTTGCAGGTGTGGTGCTTTCGCAGCACAGACTTCTAACATGGCTTGGATTGTCGGCGGGGGGTCCAGTGGGAGGCTCAGGATAGCTGTCTTGCATTGGGAATTAGCATTTGCCATTGCCATCTCTGTTATGACCTCCTCTCTGGCCGCCGGCTGCCTGACCTGCAACTCTACTGCTCGGGTTAGTCTCTCTACAAACCGGAGGAACGACTCTGTGGGCTGCTGTCGGACCCGTGAGTAACTTTCCATGGGCGCGTCCGGTCTCAGGCCAAGGAATGCCTTACCGGCCAGTTCCTTGACCTGCTGCAGCACCTCTAGGGGCAGACTCTGGGCCTGCTTCGGCGCCAATGCCCATTCCCCCTCGCCGCTTAAATGGTCCATAGTTAATGCCTGGTTGTCAGCATCAACAGCCGTATCAGAGCTCTGCAGAAGCGCAGGAAGGAGTCGGCGGAGCTCCTTTTCCCATGCCGCCCTCCAGAGCAGGAACTCTGCCGAGGAAAGCAAGCACAAGAAAAGCTGACGCAGGTCAAAAGGCGTCATTACTGCTCCGGAGAGATTTGCCTTTAAAAGGCCAGGAAAATATTCGCTTTCTCTCCCGAACTCTTTCTGTGCCTTGCAGAGTTCTTTGATCGTTTGGTGGGAGAGGGGTTCCCAGTTGGTGTGGGTCATTCCCCCTCTCCTGGACCTTTGATAAAAAACCGGAGCGGCCGAAGGAATGGAGTCCAGTTCCGGGTTCCGGTCCTCAGGCCCCTCCCCTTCCGGCCACTCACCGTGGGAACCGGAAGGCCAAGCGTGGGAACCGGAAGCAGGAAGCGGGTGGCAACCAGACACGGACCTACAACAACTTCTAGGGGCGGAGCACGGGGGCGTGCACTGATGACAGGTGGGAGGGGCAACAGGGGTGGACCCAGCTTGGGTGTGGGAGGAGTTAGGGTACTGGGAGGGGTCATGACGAAAGGGGTTGGGACTTGGGAGAAAGGGGTTTTGGGATGAAGAAACGGGGAGAGGGCAAGAGGGGGTTTCTGCCATGTGGCACCCGCCATCTTGTCCTCGTCGGGCAGGGAATCCATTTTCTAAGTTCTCAATATAACTAAAGCGAACCCGGGGTCTAACAACTGGGGAAGTCGGGGAACGAGATAAGCCCTGGGCAGTCTGGCCAGGACTGTCTGGGCGGGGGGCTGAGAATCCCGAGGGGAGCCAGGGAGTCGGTAGCAACCCTGCGCAGCATCGCGGTTTGCTTCCTTCAGGACGCCCAGTTTAGGGGACACGGGTTTAGGAGAAGGCTTAGGGGTAACTGGGGAACCGGGGGCGGCTGTCCTTCCCTCCCCCTTTTTTGATTTAAAGCAGACCGAATTTGTAGGTATAATAAAGAAAATCTATCTAGATCTTTTTCTTTTGTCAATTCAGACTGAGCTATTTTTGCTCCCACGGCGTTCCAAAAGGGATCGCTTAAAACCGAACTGTGGGAGCACTGAGGGAAGTACTGGAACAGCCACCGCACAAACCGTTTTAAACACCCTTTAGAAAAACGTTTCCCCCCCCCCCAGGAGTCCCGCAACTTGGAAAAATACCCCCTTTTGTGCTGTGGACAATTTTGCGCCCATAATCCACAGCACGACGTCTCGAGCTCAAAAACCAACCCTCGGACACTAGCTCCCAACAGAAACCGGAGGCGACCGGACCACAGTCGCCCCGGAGCTGCGCAGCCTACCCTGGGCTCTTTCGAGCCGCGGACCGTGCGAAGCCGTAAAGGCTTTATGGTAAGTTCCCCCCCCGGGGAAATACTTACCTGCTGGTGTCCAGGCGAGCTCCAGGCGTCCCGATTTCCACCGAGGACGACTCTGCTGGCGCGGGCTGAGCTACCGTCCTCCTCCCCATAAGCGCAGCTCACTTAAAACGGAGCCTGCTACAACTGGGGTAGCTTGACGTCCCAAGGACGCACTTGGAAGTCCAATCAGTCCCTTCCGTGGGGTCTGGTGGAAGCGGGGGGCCCCACATTGGGGGCCAAGCTGCCTCTGCATCCTTTTTGGGGCAGTTCCCACTTTGCCCGGTTAGCTCTGGATGCAGCAGGCTGCGGGGGCCAGCCTCCAGAATCCGGGAGACCAGAGGTCTGGCTCGTGGGTCCTTCCACAGGACCGCGGCAATAGAGGCAGGTGGTGGAAGAAGGAGGCAGGCTCAATTGTGGATGAAATCCGGAAGGTTTATTGTGTATCCGAACAGGGGACCTCGCCCCCCGGGGGTGTCCAGCAATGAGCCACCCTGAGCGCGCCTGCCAGGGGTTTTATGGGGGGGTGGCGACAGGGGAGGGATGACAAAGGCATCGAATCAGGTGTACTAGTTTGAAAACAAACCACTGGGAGGCACCAAGTCAGAATAACAATTTAATGGGGGAAATTAAAGAAAAGGAAAAAAAAAGTAAAAGAAAACACTGTCAAACTGACAGAGTCAAGGTACAACCTGACACCCTGTTAGGCAGGGTGGTGGTAGCAGTCTGGTAGAATGGTGGCTGCAGTCCTCTGAAGCAGTGATCCTGTAGTAAAAGAGTCTGCTCTTCCTCAGAAAGTCCAATGGTGGCTGTGTAGCTCCTGTCCTCTGGAAATCCAGTGGGAAGGGTTGTCTCTGGTGGTCAGAGTCCCAGATTATATCCACGATGGGATGCTTGGTTCCTCCCTCTGGGTGGAGCATCTCACAATGGGGTAATGAGTCATGAGGCCAAGTGTTGATTAGGCTCATTAACAGAAGATAGTCCGGAGGGAGTTATCTCTGAGTCATGTGGCAGGACAATGATGGGCAATTAACAGAAAGATAGTCTGGGGGGAGGAGGCAAGGAAACACTGCCCCACCTGATTTCAACAGCTGATGGGGATGGTAATAGAATACACTGCAACCCAGGACATCAGGGAAGGAGAAGGACAGGTCTGCGGGATGAGGGACACACAAGGGAACCTATCTTGGGAAAGGAAGGGAGGGATCCTCCCCCCAAGACCAATCACTCGACGCCCCTGCCAGAACTTTCTAGAAGCTTGGGAGGGGTGCCGGAGCGATTGGCAGGGGTCTGGGAGGAGACAAATAGAGAAAGCAGGGTTATGAACACGAAACCAGGAGGGTATAAACTGGGATGGTACATTAACACGAAACCCAAAGGGGAGACCCGGACTGAACCAAACAAGACACACTCCCACATAGGGGCACATCAAAAAGTGAGCTCAGAATTGGAAGGAGGAAATGAACTGGCGGACAGAGAGGCAAAAGAAGCAGCAAAAGGTGGGGTAACAACAACTGGAGCCTTGATCCCAGAAGGACAACTTTCCCTAGAAGGTAAGCCAACATATAATAAAAAGGACAAGAAATTGATTAAAGATGAAAGGGGAACATTTAACCAAGAGGGATGGGCTATCACTGCAGAAGGAAAAGTGGTTATTCCCTCTCATTTGCTATGGGCCGTAGTTAGAGAGGAACACCAGAAAACACATTGGGGAACAAATGCCTTATATAACTACTTAATTGGGAAAATTATTGCTAGAAACTTATACGAAACTGTTGTGCAAGTAACTTGACAGTGTAACCTTTGCCTCCACACTAATCCCAAAAATACCCCCAAACCAAAAAATGGGCCAAATTGGGAGAGGCCATGGGCCTGGACAGCAATGGCAAATTGATTTTACGGAACTTTCAAGAAAAGGGGGGTATCGATATTTACTAGTGCTGACAGATACTTTTTCAGGATGGCCGGAAGCGTTTCCTACTAGAACCACTAAAGCTCGAGAAGTAACCAAGGTGTTACTACAAGAAATAATACCGCGCTTCGGAGTTCCAGCCACAATGTCCTCAGATAGGGGACCACATTTTATTTCAAGAGTGGTACAACAAACTAGCTGACATTTAGGCATAGATTGGGAACTCCACACTCCATACCATCCCCAGTCGAGTGGTCAAGTAGAGAAAATGAATCATTTGATTAAACAGCAAATTGTGAGATTAGGTGTTCCAGTTTGGCCAAATTTAGAAATATATACTCTGAGAGAAGGCACAACCACCCCTCCCCCACCAGGTTCGGGAAAAATAAATTTTCCTCGAAGGAAAGTGAAGGAGATAAAACTATTTATTTACCAAAACACATGGGAAAAGGAAAATAATGCTAAATAATAAAATCTCTCGCTGTGGAGAAAAAACCTAGGAAAGTGTTAGAGTCCTCCCTTTGGTCTCCTCAGAGCTGGGGCTTGGCCGAGGGCCAGGCCCTCTGTGCCTGGTGGAAAGTCCTCCTGATGTGCTTGGAGGTTGAAGCAGTCCAGTAGAAAAGGGAGAAAATCCAAAATTCCAGGGAAGGAAAAGCAAAGTTCAACTCTCTGTCTCTGTCCGGAGAAAAATAAACTGAAACAACTGGCCAAAAACTGACTGGAAAGCAGCAAGCCAGGTGCCTCCCCCCTCCCCTGCCGCAGCTGGGGAAAAAAGTGCTATCTCTGTGTGACCTTGAACAAGCTGCAAACTGCTTTGAAAAAGTTTTGCTCAGTTTTTCCTTCCCCCTCTCAGGCTCAGTTTAGAGGCATAGAAAGGCATAAAGTTAATTTCTGGGCATAGGGCAGAAACATGGGATACACATCATAAAGTCACCCCAAGACATTAGGGCAAGAAGCTAACTTACCCTGACCCCAATCTCTTCCACTTGCATTGTTACGAATTTGGACCAAGCCCAGAATTAACGAAAAGCTAAGCCCCTTTTAAATACTTTATGGGAGACCATATGGGGTACAGAGAGGAATATCTACCCAAATAGGGGAAGAGACGCTAACCACCTATATGATTGCTTTAGACAAACAGCTTAGAGAAATTGGAAAATGTGGTTGGAACTCGAAGTCGAGGCTTGGACGGTCCTGTACATGACATTCAGCCTGGAGATTATGTATATGTTAAGTCTCTTACAGAAAAGACCCTGGAACCACAGTGGGAAGGACCATTCCAGGTGCTTCTCACCATTTACACCGTGATTAAGATCAGAGAACAGAGTGCCCGGATTCACCATACTCGGGTAAAGAAGGCTCCAGAGGCCCCTTGGAAAGTAATCCCTGGTGATGATGAACTGAAATGGAAGTTTACCCGAACAAAATGAAAATGTTATGGTGGCATGCAAGTATAACCCAGAAAACTGGGATTTTTTCAGTCATAATTGTAGCCTCCAGTTTTTTGCAGGGGGGGCGTTCCGAGCGCAGGGGAGCCAGCCAGAGTCACAATATGAACACTGATACGATTTGATCATCGTGCTCTGGTTTATTGTTTACTTACACTCACTTATATCTACTTTACAAAGATTCATGCCCTATTCCCACAGGACAGCCTCTAAGCAGCGGGGGAGCCAACCAGTGTGTAACTTTGCCAAGGATTTTCATGGCTGCCTGCTGCCAGGTGTCTTTCAAGCCTGTCTGCAGCCTGAGGCCCCTTCAGGGGTTCTTCCCTAGCAGCCCTGGGGTGCCCAGACTGCCCAGACTGTCCTGGGGTATCATATGCCTCTGTTCCACGAGGAATCCCTCTACACCAGTTGGGAAGTTATTCATAGGAGAGAAAACATATGGTCCCAAGCCTTTATGCGGTTTACTGGACTCATGGGGAAATATTCTGATTTAAAGGATTTAAACCTGCTGACTGTGGTCATGCATGGAAACCAAGTGTATACAAAGCAAGAATGGGAAAAACAAAAAAAAAACAACTTGGCAGCTTCAGGGAACTGTAGGAGAAGAAATCAAAATAGGATGCCGAATGATTAACAGAACGACTCATAAAAAAGCAACCCAAATCAATGTCTCAACTACTCCTACAGACAAACATAATGAAATCTGTAGTCATTCAAGTGAACTGGATTGTTGGTATAATTTTACATTAGTACAGACCATTGAAGTAGTTTTTCTTTGGGCCCAGGACAGTAATGAGCTCTCATTCAAATTCCAGATAAATACCATGGCTAGGCCTACTACAACCTATGCCGGCAATCGGATCCAAACCCAGGTCACACCACTTAAACCTGAGCCAAAGATTTATGAGATTGGCCCTTATGTAGTGAGGAACACAGGCCAGCAATTACTGCTGTTTAATCCAGAGTGGTCTCTTAAGCGTGTAGAACTACTAATGCAAATTAATATTTCTGAGATCCAACCAGCCTGCTCCCCTTTAATACAAGCATCCTTTGAAGGGTGGACAGCCTGGCTGCAGAAGCAAACACCCCTCAAAGGCAGAATGTGGAGAGACCTGACTGGCATGCTGGGAACAGGACTGGGAGTCCTAAATGGAATTGATTCAGAGATACTGATGAATAAATTGTCCACGGCAACCAGTGACCTGACCAAATTAAAACAGCCCCTACAATCCTCCCTATTAGCATTAGGAAACAGCCAGTGGCAAGTCTCAAAAATACTCCCAGACCTCACAAAAATCAGTGACCTGGACCACGAACTGATATTAAACACACTTAGCATAGCTCAAGACAATGTCTCATTAGCCCTTAGCTGCATACAAGCCCAATTATGGATGCAGTCAACAGCTTCCTTAATTATAAGAGAAAGAAATGAAGGTGTTTTCCCTATCGAAATCCAAGGAGCTGTTTGGAACAATGCTACTAAATTAGAAAGAAAGCTCCAATCCTGGTGGACCTTGGTAAATTTCACCTATGACCCAATGACTAATACAGCCACTGCCTTTGTGCTTACTATATGTAATGCCACAGTTTATGTAATTCATCCTATTGTTGCACTGGGACTAAACTATGAAGGGACAGGTTTTTTTTACCCCTCTGAACACAAAGTATGGGCCCGGATGGTAGGAGAAAAATGGCATAGGGTAATTTTAGAATCTTGCATCACACAGGAACAACAAGGATTTATCTGTGAAAGTAATACACTTGATGCCAAAGACATATGTCTTGATGCAGAACAAGGCATTTGTCACTTTGAGGTCCACCCAGACACTTCACCAAAAACTGTACTTGTATATATTGGCCAAGGCTGTGTGTGCTTAAGAACTATCTGCACTTTTATGATGATAGATTACAGTAATATAAATGTAGCTGCCAGGAATCACTCTAATTTTTGTATTTGGAATTTTACCAAGATTGTTGGGTGTGACTTTTCGTATTTAGCACCAGTTGTGTCTCATCAATTGATAAGGTCTAACTACACCATATACCATAAATTGCTACCCACACCTATTGGGATGGACCTAACATTAGTAAAACAATTAGTGAAACATCAAGACCTAACTGAGATTTTAGAAGAAATCTGAAGAAACGGGAAAAAGACCTTATGTTGAGAGTCTTTCTGAAGAATGGCTAAAAAGCAAAGGTCATGATGACATAGCGGGATTAGTAAAGATGCAGACTTGGCAAGGATACTAAATCCTTGTGCAAGGAGTTGTATAAACAACAGGATGTGAGTCCAGATAAGTAAGCTGAAAGAAACCATATGGAAGAGAAAAAGATAAGACCACAGTGATCTCATGGAAGAGCTCCCACCAATAAGGAGCTCAGCTTTTGCAATATGTATGAGCTAATTAGTAGTACTATAAGTATGTGTAGATTATTACAATAAACGAGACTTGCTGACCACAATGCCGTGAGGCTTGTCTCCCGCAACTCCACCCAACATCTGGCGCCCGAAACAGGAGAAGTTGCCCTTATGCGATGGGGGAGTTGCGTTGGGTTCAGGTCCTGCAGCTAGAAGGACGGCGAAAGAGGTTGCGTACGGCAAAAACGCAGCACCCAGCCGCGTCGTGCCTATCACCTCCGCGCCCGAGCGACCGTACAGACGGGCTCGCCGATACGTGCTGCCGAAGCCTGGAGAGCTAGCAACGGTACCGTAAGTATGGAAAGGCAAGCAGCATATGAGCTTTTTAAAGCTCTTTTACTTAAGCGTAACTTTAAAGGAATTGATCTTGAGAAAGACCTCCCCGCTCTTTTAACGCATGCGCGCTCTTATAGTTTTTTCACTGACCCCCACTCCATTCATGAATTAAGTCAGTGGCGCGCGTATTGGGATAAACTTTGGGATCTTGTCTTAGATGACGATAAGCCAGCTAAAAAGATTTCTAAACTATGGAGAGTTGTCCACAATGAACTTTTAATGGTACAGGCAGAGAAAAAAGCGGCAGAAAAAATTAAAATTGCTCAGGATCGGAACCATCATTACGGCGATCACAGTGCCTCTGTTTTCTCTGGCCCACCTAATCCCCCCACCTTTGCTGCGGTTCAAATTCCGCCTGAGGCTCTTGCCTCTGAGTCGCCTTCCGCGCCTCCCCTCCCCCTACCTCCTACTCCTCCTACGCCTTCTTTGCTGCAGCCTGCTCTGCCGCGGCCCCCCCCGCCGCTCGAGCCGGGCGGGGAGCTGCCGCAGCCTGCTCCGCCGCGGCCCCCCCTCCCGCCGCTTGAGCCGGCCCGGGAGCCGCCGCAGCCTGCTCCTCCCCCGCCCTTGCCTCACTCGTCTGCGCCGGACTGTTCTCGTTTGCGAAACCCCTTTGTTAGCCCTGAGCCTGTCCCTGGGGCAGAGTCTGACCTCGCGGAGGCCATGGCTGGGGGCCATAGAGAACTCTGGGCTGCGGTTGCTCGTGACGGCTTACAAAAGGGTGATTCTGACATGCTAGCGGCTGCACAAGACAGCATGGGGCTCCCTGTTCTATTTGTCCCGAATCCACAAGGGGGCGGCAGTGTTGCGCAGGTGACTAATCTTGATTGGAAGCTGTTAGCGCAGCTCCGAGCAACGGTGGGGAATTACGGTGTAACCAGTGAACCAGTTAAACAGATGCTTGATTATATTTTTAACGCTTTTACCCTTCTTCCTGCTGACATTAAAGGCATTACTAAGCTTATGTATACCCCGCATCAGCGACTGCTTTTTGAAGCTCGCTGGAGGGAGGAAGCCGCTGTTACTGCTGCTGTCCCCAGGCCAGCGGCAGATCCCTTGACAGGTGTTACAGTAGCTGAGCTCATGGGTGAAGGGGATCACATGAGAGTAGAAGCTCAAGCGGCACTAGGACCTGCCAAGCTACAGGAAGCTATGGCAGTTGCTAAGAAAGCAATGGATAAGGTCCGAGCCCCAGGTGGGATCCCAATGTATATGAGCATTAAACAAAACAGAGAGGAGTCTCTAGGCTCTTTTGTTGACAAAGTTATGGAAGCCATTTCAAAAGCTGGGGTTCAAGAGCATATGCATGACCCGTTGCTTAAACAATGCCTTTTACAAAATGGCAATCAGGCCACCCGTGCCCTTATTACTTCCACCCCAGGGGATTGGACTGTCCAGCAACTTTTAGAAAAAGCTGTGACCATGCCCACTGGCTCGCAACTATTCTTAGCACAAGCCTTAGAAAAATTAGGTGAAGGGCTTAAAGAACAGGCTATCAGCTCTCAAAATCAGGTTATGGCAGCCCTTGCTCCTCTCCAAGCGGCAGCAGCACGTCCCCGCCCAGCTCCAGGTGGCCCATGAAGTGTCATCGCTGTGAGACACCCGGTCACATCCGTCAGTCCTTGGAATACTCCTATTTTTGTCATACGCAAGAAGTCTGGTGCGTTTCGCCTTCTACAGGACCTCCGTGCAGTAAATCAACAAATGGAATCTATGGGGGCGCTACAACCTGGTCTCCCCAATCCGGCTATGTTGCCCCAAAACTGGCCTCTTTTAATTATAGATCTCAAGGACTGCTTTTTTACTATTCCATTGTATCCAGATGACACCAAGCGCTTCGCCTTTACCTTACCTGCCCTGAATAAAGGAGAACCAGCCAAGCGATTTGAATGGACTGTATTGCCACAAGGAATGAAAAACTCATCTACTTTGTGCCAACTGTCCTCTATGGGTTCCGGCTAAATGAACTAAGCCTTTTGTCACTGATGAGCAACCCACAACAGAGGAAAGCGAGAAGAGTACAGAGGAAGATCTCACAAATCCTGCAGGAAGTTGAGCAACGGTTTCGCGTTACCTTCCTTGTGGAATCTGAACAGGAGGTAGAGGATCATCTCCTTCCACATCTGCAGAGACATTTTTTACGCTTTTGCCAATCTGCTTGCTTTGCATGTAATTGTAGTGATCATAAGGCGTGGGTAAGATTGTTTTGCGGAGGTTGTAATTTACAGTGGTGGGTCCACCAGCGACATCTATCAGAAGGGTTTTGGTGTCAGTCTTGCAGTTTTCACTGGCACTGTGAGACGGCTCAAGGAGCATTAGTACAACTCACAGGCAAAAATATCATTGACAGTTTGCAATTAGTTGAAAATCTTGAAGATCTGAGACTAAGAGAATTAGCGTGGTCAGTACAGCATTTAGCAAAAAGGATCTTAGCAGATAGTTACTCTGTAGTTTTGCAATCCTCCTGCCAATTAAATATCGGGGTCCCCATTCAGTGGCAAGTTGAACCAAGAAAGTGGGATCATGTTTGCCAGCGATTTAAGCATCGTGCTGCTAATCGCAGGCTCAGTAATGGGTCACAACCTTCCCTACCCTCCTAAGGTGTTTGACCCTAGAGATAATATCTGGGTTTCCTTGGCACGCGAATTAAACACCACAACATTCTGTGCCTCCTTAGCCACACCCAGTACTCCATTTTTAACATGCTTAGTTGTAACAGCTGCCCTAGGTGGTTGCTAGTGACTTGTGGTGGGTGTCGGGGAACCCTCTCCAAAGGCAAAACTAAGAAGGAGAGTTGCATAAATTTTTGGGTATAACACCAAACACAGAAGTAAAGTGAAAAATTGTTTTTTGACTGTCTTGAGACAGGAGCATTAGCGGGCATTTTCAATCAACTGTCCGCCCATTTAGATCGAGTGAAGGCAGTTAATTTGGCTAGCATCTATGTTTTTACCTGGTGCTTCAGCAGCCAGGGCTCACGCTATTTTGCATAAACTTGCTTGCTGGGATAAGTTAAACATAACTTCGCAGATGCTTGATGAGTTAGGCGTAGATGTTATTAGCGTTAGACGTACAATATTATAAAATCGAGCAGTCATTGATTTTCTACTACTAGCTCACAGCCACGGCTGCGAAGAGTTCCAGAGTATGTGCTGTATGAATCTTTCTGACCACTCTGTCTCAATTCACAAGCACCTCTCTGACCTCCAGAGGGGCCTACACATCCTTTGGGAGACAGACGACCCTATTGGAGATTGGCTTAAGGGTCTGGGTATCACCAGATGGCTGCATACCTTGGTAGTAGAAGGCTGCCGATTGCTATTTGTAGTTATATTAAGCTTAATAATACTTGGATGTATTTTTTTTGCCTTAAAGCGGGGTTGCGAAAAATCATCGACCAGACCTGGGTTGCCCAAAAAGAAAACGGGGGATGTGGAGAGGGATTCCTTGTGGAATATAGTATACCCCAGGAGAGCTTGGGCATCCCAGGGCTGTTGCAGAAGTACCCCTGATGGGGCCTCAGGCTGAAGATAGGCTTGCTAGGCACCTGCTAGCCAGCAGCCTTGAACAGCCTTGGGAAAAGGTATACACTGGTCAGCTCCCCTGATGCTTAGAGGCTTTCTCATGGGAAAGGGGCGTGAACTTTGGAAAAAGTGTAACTTGGTGTAACCGAACAATAAAATGGAAGCACGATGCTCAAATCGTATCGGTGTTCGTATCGTGACTCTGGCTGGATTCTCCTGCTCTTGGGACCCCCCCCCCCCCCCCACTACAACAATTATGAGGTGACATAACATATTTAGAATGCCAGTTGCGGTAGGTGACCACCCGAAAAGCGAGTCCCACCAGTTATGACTTGCGTCTTGTTTTACTCTTTGCAAGATTCTGCTTATTTCTTGTGTGTCATGATGGATGGTGACTAAGGTTGTTGGGTGGAGTCGCGGGAGACAAGCCTCACGGCATTGTGGTCAGCAAGTCTCGTTTATTGTAATAATCTACACATACTTATAGTACTACTAATTAGCTCATACATATTACAAAAGCTGAGCTCCTTATTGGTGGGAGCTATTCCATGAGATCACTGTGGTCTTATCTTTTTCTCTTCCATATGGTTTCTTTCAGCTTACTTATCTGGACTCACATCCTGTTGTTTATACAACTCCTTGCACAAGGATTTAGTATCCTTGCCAAGTCTGCATCTTTACTAATCCTGCTATGTCATCATGACCTTTGCTTTTTAGCCATTCTTCAGAAAGACTCTCAACACTTCCCCCGTTTTCTTTTTGCATGATCATAGTCATATTGACTGACTTCAAAATTAAATTTTTTTATACATGACATTATACCGCTAAGCATAAGCAAACCAAGCAAAACAATTATTAGCAATAGCATTAAAGATTTGATCACACTTTTCATCCATCCTTCTAAGCCCATCCACTCTGTAAGTCCTTCTAATCCGAAAAATCCGGAATCTTTCTTTATTTTTTGGGAGCGTTCAATCAAATTCTTAATTTCGGCGTGGATGGACTTAGAATGATCCTCAAGATCCATGCAGCACATTCCTTCAAAGTCTTCACAGCCATGGCCGTGGGCTAAGAGTAAAAAATCTATAGCTGCTCTATTCTGAAGCAGGGCGTGCTGGACTGAAAGGTCTTCTGCAAGTTCAGACAACACTCGGCTGGTACCGTTTGCTTGTTTAACTACCCAACATGTCAGTTTTTCTAAGTGACGATGGGCTCGTGCCGCAGCTGCACCAGGAACAAAAAGGGAGGTAAAAAGCACTTCTAATTTGCTCCATAACATGAGGTCATCCTCCCATTTAGATGTTATAGTTTCTGCTAAAGACCTCTTCCATCGTATTCGGCGTGTAGCATTAGGATGGTGCTGTGGAAGTGCAAGACTCAGCTGGCCAAAGGTACAGGGCCCGCCTACAGGCTTGGATGGGATACCTGACCAGGCACGATTTCCACAAATTAGGAAAAACCCTCTGGGTAACTTTCGAGGGAAAAACGTTCCAGGGGCTGCAAGAGATCGATTTCTCACGGTAACGTTGCACCATTCTAAGTCCCACTGTGAAGCATTGCCAACAGGATTAATCAAGGTGGGATTGGATATATTCATTTGACAGCCACGAAGGCTGCCCTCTTGGCATAAATTGCGTGAACTATTAATATAGATACAGGCTGTAGCGTTAAGGGAATCAACTAGTTCTATTTCTTGTGGCTCAGGGCCCACCAGGAGTTTATCATCCCAGATATCATAGTCTAGTAGGCCATGAGTAATATTTTTTGTGGAATTCAACTGCCAAATAGGTTTGAGCTGCTTCTGGGTCTCGATTACAAAGTTGCGCCATGTATTTTCTGTTAAAGGTACTCCAACTAAGCATGTTAAAAATGGAGTACTGGGTGTGGCTAAAGAGGCACAGAATGTTGTGGTGTTTAATTCGCGTGCCAAGGAAACCCAGATATTATCTCTAGGGTCAAACACCTTAGGAGGGTAGGGAAGGTTGTGACCCATTACTGAGCCTGCGATTAGCAGCACGATGCTTAAACCGCCGGCAAACATGATCCCACTTTCTTGGTTCAACTTGCCACTGAATGGGGACCCCAATATTTAATTGGCAGGAGGATTGCAAAACTACAGAGTAACTATCTGCTAAGATCTTTTTTGCTAAATGCTGTACTGACCACGCTAATTCTCTTAGTCTCAGATCTTCAAGATTTTCAACTAATTGCAAACTGTCAATGATATTTTTGCCTGTGAGTTGTACTAATGCTCCTTGAGCCGTCTCACGGTGCCAGTGAAAACTGCAAGACTGACACCAAAACCCTTCTGATAGATGTCGCTGGTGGACCCACCACTGTAAATTACAACCTCCGCAAAACAATCTCACCCACGCCTTATGATCACTACAATTACATGCAAAGCAAGCAGATTGGCAAAAGCGTAAAAAGTGTCTCTGCAGATGTGGAAGGAGATGATCCCCTATCTCCTGTTCAGATTCCACAAGGAAGGTAACACGAAACCGTTGCTCAACTTCCTGCAGGATTTGTGAGATCTTCCTCTGTACTCTTCTCGCTTTCCTCTGTTGTGGGTTGCTCATCAGTGACAACAGGCTTAGTCCATTTAGCTGGAACCCATAGAGGACAGTTGGCACAAAGTAGATGAGTTTTTCATTCCTTGTGGCAATACAGTCCATTCAAATCGCTTGGCTGGTTCTCCTTTATTCAGGGCAGGTAAGGTAAAGGCGAAGCGCTTGGTGTCATCTGGATGCAATGGAATAGTAAAAAAGCAGTCCTTGAGATCTATAATTAAAAGAGGTCAGTTTTGGGGCAACATAGCTGGATTGGGGAGACCAGGTTGTAGCGCCCCCATAAATTCCATTTGTTGATTTACTGCACGGAGGTCCTGTAGAAGGCGAAACGCACCAGACTTCTTGCGTATGACAAAAATAGGAGTATTCCAAGGACTGACGGATGTGACCGGGTGTCTCACAGCGATGACACTTCATGGGCCACCTGGAGCTGGGCGAGGACGTGCTGCTGCCGCTTGGAGAGGAGCAAGGGCTGCCATAACCTGATTTTGAGAGCTGATAGCCTGTTCTTTAAGCCCTTCACCTAATTTTTCTAAGGCTTGTGCTAAGAATAGTTGCGAGCCAGTGGGCATGGTCGCAGCTTTTTCTAAAAGTTACTGGACAGTCCAATCCCCTGGGGTGGAAGTAATAAGGGCACGGGTGGCCTGATTGCCGTTTTGTAAAAGGCATTGTTTAAGCAACGGGTCATGCATATGCTCTTGAACCCCAGCTTTTGAAATGGCTTCCATAACTTTGTCAACAAAAGAGCCTAGAGACTCCTCTCTGTTTTGTTTAATGCTCATATACATTGGGATTCCACCTGGGGCTCGGACCTTATCCATTGCTTTCTTAGCAACTGCCATAGCTTCCTGTAGCTTGGCAGGTCCTAGTGCCGCTTGGGCTTCTACTCTCATGTGATCCCCTTCACCCATGAGCTCAGCTACTGTAACACCTGTCAAGGGATCTGCCGCTGGCCTGGGGACAGCAGCAGTAATAGCGGCTTCCTCCCTCCAGCGAGCTTCAAAAAGCAGTCGCTGATGCGGGGTATACATAAGCTTAGTAATGCCTTTAATGTCAGCAGGAAGAAGGGTAAAAGCGTTAAAAATATAATCAAGCATCTGTTTAACTGGTTCACTGGTTACACCGTAATTCCCCACCGTTGCTCGGAGCTGAGCTAACAGCTTCCAATCAAGGTTAGTCACCTGCGCAATACTGCCGCCCCCTTGTGGATTCGGGACAAATAGAACAGGGAACGCCACGCTGTCTTGTGCAGCCGCTAGCATGTCAGAATCACCCTTTTGTAAGCCGTCACGAGCAACCGCAGCCCAGAGTTCTCTATGGCCCCCAGCCATGGCCTCCGCGAGGTCAGACTCTGCCCCAGGGACAGGCTCAGGGCTAACAAAGGGGTTTCGCGAACGAGAACAGTCCGGCGGAGACGGGTGAGGCAAGGGCGGTGGAGGAGCAGGCTGCGGCAGCTCCCCGCCCGGCTCGAGCGGCGGGGGGGGGCCGCGGCAGAGCAGGCTGCAGCAAGGAAGGCGTAGGAGGAGTAGGAGGTAGGGGGAGGGGAGGCGCGGAAGGCGACTCAGAGGCAAGAGCCTCAGGGGGTACTTGAACCGCAGCAAAGGTGGGGGGTTAGGTGGGCCAGAGAAAACAGAGGCACTGTGATCGCCGTAATGATGGTTCCGATCCTGAGCAATTTTAATTTTTTCTGCCGCTTTTTTCTCTGCCTGTACCATTAAAAGTTCATTGTGGACAACTCTCCATAGTTTAGAAATCTTTTTAGCTGGCTTATCGTCATCTAAGACAAGATCTCAAAGTTCATCCCCATACGCGCGCCACTGACTTAATTCATGAATGGAGTGGGGGTCAGTGAAAAAACTATAAGAGCGCGCATGCGTTAAAAGAACGGGGAGGTCTTTCTCAAGATTAATTCCTTTAAAGTTACGCTTAAGTAAAAAAGCTTTAAAAAGCTCATATGCTGCTTGCCTTTCCATACTTACGGTACCGTTGCTAGCTCTCCAGGCTTCGGCAGCACGTATCGGCGAGCCCGCCTGTGCGGTCGCTCGGGCGCGGAGGTGATAGGCACGACGCGGCTGGGTGCTGCGTTTTTGCCGTACGCAACCTCTTTCGCCGTCCTTCTAGCTGCAGGACCCGAACCCAACGCAACTCCCCCATCGCATAAGGGCAACTTCTCCTGTTTCGGGCGCCAGATGTTGGGTGGAGTCGCGGGAGACAAGCCTCACGGCATTGTGGTCAGCAAGTCTCGTTTATTGTAATAATCTACACATACTTATAGTACTACTAATTAGCTCATACATATTACAAAAGCTGAGCTCCTTATTGGTGGGAGCTCTTCCATGAGATCACTGTGGTCTTATCTTTTTCTCTTCCATATGGTTTCTTTCAGCTTACTTATCTGGACTCACATCCTGTTGTTTATACAACTCCTTGCACAAGGATTTAGTATCCTTGCCAAGTCTGCATCTTTACTAAGCCCGCTATGTCATCATGACCTTTGCTTTTTAGCCATTCTTCAGAAAGACTCTCAACATCTGCAGCCTCTCCCAAGGCTTCTTGGGACGGAGGTCCCAGAGTTCCAGCTGTTGAAGTAGTGGTGTCACTTTCCTCAGGAGCTGATGCTGACTGTGCCTTCTCGCTTCGGGGTCCTGTATGCGTCGCACGGCACCACTTGCTGGGCACCCCTCTGGTCAGTGCCGCGGCGATGACTTGTCCCTGTTGTTGCAGGACGTTCTGCAGTGTTGCAGTAAAAGCAGCTGTTTGAGATGACTGTTCTGCACGGCTAGCACACACGAGCACCTCGTCTACACCTGCTCCCTGGGGCAGCGTAGCAAGAATTGTCTTAGTTTGCCTATTAGCATTTTCAAAGGCAAGTGTTCGGAACATTTGCTCTTGGAGCTCTTCAGAGAGCTCAGTTGCATCCTTTAAGGCTGCTGACAAACGGTCGATGAACTGACCATATGGTTCTGACAGCCCCTGTCGGACTGCTGCATACGAGGGAGACTTCTTTTCAGGTACTGACAACAAGGCTTTGTGGGCAAGAGTCTGTGACAACTGATGAATGACTACGGGCATGGTCAGCTGTGTTACTGTCGCCCCGTAAGCCCCGCTCCCAGTTAGCATGTCAGCTTGGAGTGCATACAGTGGGTCTTGTGTGTCACCTTGATATTTGCTAGCTTCTTCTTGTGCTAGCTGCTTCCACGTTCGCTCCCAGAGCAGGAACTGTGAAGGGGTTAATAACAATTGTGCCATGCTGATGCAATCATTCGGACACAGGACATCTGCTGTAAAGATAAACTGCAGAATGCTTCGTGTAGCTTTGGACCGTAAGCCATGCGTGGTGACTGTTTGCTTGGCTTGCTGCAAGATCTTCCAGTCATGGGGTTCCCACTTTGCAGTGTCCCCTTGTATCTGTACAGGGCAAGCGAGGGCATTCACTGCTTGCCAATCACCCTCAATGATTGCATCACGGATAACTCCATTCCATCTCCTTCGCAATGGGTCAGTCTTCTCCGTCGGGGCTGATGGAAACGACGGCTGCACCTCCCCTCGAGAGAAGGGACGGGCTGTAGGCACTGTGCCTGATTCTCCCGACGGGAACGTAGGAGCTCTGAGTGCTAACTTGACCTGTGGGGCCACGGGACGCCACGGTGCTGATGGTGTAACATCACAAGCTTTGGACTCTAGCGCATCTTGCCGTGTAGATAAGTCAGCAAGCTTTTTGATTACTTCTTGCATCATTTCTTGGTGGTTCTCCTCCTCTTGGGGCTGACCCCGGGCAGCCCTGGCTGGCTCTGGCTCTGCAGGCGACGAAACCGCAGAAGCTGCTTCGCTGCCGGATGTTACTCCGCTGTTCGGCAGAGGGGGGTTGCGCTCTGCTGCTTTCGGCTGGTCTTTAGGACCGCACGTTTGCTCTGCTACTTTCGGCCGGGCACCAGGACTGCCTGTGTCTCCTTGGCCCACCTGTGCCCCGCCTCCTGGGTCGGGTGGCTCTGCTTCCGCGTTCGCAGCCATTTCTCTCTCAGACGTCAGAAGAATAACATCCTGCCCTGCCGAGTCCAGCAACTCCCGCAGTGAGCGGACGGGTGCTGCTGTGCCTTTAATCGGTCTTTTCGTGGCCAGCCCGAAGAACCGTGCTACCCTGGACTCCGCCCTGGTCTCTGGCCGCCGCTCCGTAAGACCCCCGTCTGTTCCTTTCTCAGAGCTGCTGCACTCGGAGCCGCCACTCCCTAAAGCCTCTATGGTGGCCGCGGCCGCTGTCCTCTCTGTTTTCATCTCTGCGAGAGTGCTAGTTACTGCCCTCCAGGTTAAGCCGAGAGCTTTAGCTTCTTCAGCTTCCTTTCCTCCCTCAATCGCGGACAGCCACAATTTATATCCAACTTCCCCCCACGCTTCGGTTGAAAACAAAAGCGAAGTGTAACTTAAGAATGCATGTTCCTGGGCCCACGTAACGAGGGCTTTCAGATCTTGATCTTTCACAATCTCGCCTCTCATAGAGAGAATATTAGCTAGGAGTCGAGGTCCTGCCCCATAGTCCATAGCTTCTTGGCTGCGGGTATTCGCTCGGCCGTGCGAAAATACGGTCTCCGGCCACTCGGCTTTGAGATTTAGCCCCCGGCTTTACTTGGCTTTGGGACTTATCCTCCGGCTTTCTATTCTGCTTTGAGACTGGGCCCCCGGCTTTACTAGGCTTTGGGGCCACCCGCTCTGGTTCCCCTGGCTCCGCCGCACCGATACGATGAAATTCGGAGTCTTACCGCATTGAAGTGAACCTGCCTGAAGCAAAACTCACTCGGGTCCCTGCCGTTCGGGCGCCACGTGTAGCAGGGGGGGGTCCCGAGAGCAGGAGAATCCAGCCCATCCAGCCAGAGTCACGATACGAACACCAATACGATTTGAGCATCGTGCTCCCATTTTATTGTTTGGTTACACCAAGTTACACTTTTTCCAAAGTTCACTCCCCTTTCCCATGAGAAAGCCTCTAAGCAGCAGGGGAGCTGACCAGTGTATACCTTTTCCCGAGGCTGTTCAAGGCTGCTGGCTAGCAGGTGCCTAGCAAGCCTATCTTCAGCCTGAGGCCCCATCAGGGGTACTTCTGCAACAGCCCTGGGATGCCCAAGCTCTCCTGGGGTATCCTATATTCCACAAGGAATCCCTCTACAAATTGTCTTATTAACCTTGGTTAGTACCTTCCTTGTGCTGTCTATCATGTTGCTTATTTGGAACTATAGAGTACTAAAAAGGTTATCAGTTTTAACTACTTTGTCAAACGCACATGGAAAAGCATTGAGGGATGCTTACTGTAAAAAATCATTAGGAAAATAATTTATGTATTAGTAAAAAAATTTACTAACTCTTTAGAAAAGGGGGGACTGAATCAGGGGATGGGGAAGCAGAGATTAAATGATTTACTAAGAATTGGTTTGTTAGAAGCAATGCACACCGCTTGCCCAACACTTATTGTGCCTACCAAAGCAGGATGAGAAGATAGAAGACTATTGATAAGGGGAAGGAATCTTGACCAAAGATCCTGTTTTTAACCTAAAACTAACTCAAACCAGTCTTGAAGTTTGGACTTAGCCCATGGGCATAAAGAGCATGTGAAGAGAGGAAAGGTGAAAAGTTCAGGATGAGGAAGACCCTTTACTTCATCTGAGGAAGACTCTTATGTCATCTCGGAGACCCCTGCCCACACCACCAGACAACATTGCGCAAGCGCAACGTGGATGTAAATGACTTTTGGGCTCATTGTAATACGAAGAGAGGCTAGGCGGGGCTAGGCGATGAATATGTATAGGCGTATTGGGAAACTCAATGAATATGGAACTTGTAACCCGATATATACCAAGCTGAATGCAGCTGTCGGCATGCATGACTTTGGAGGAGCTATCCCCCATGCATCCCAGCGCTGGAATAAACATACCTACTTTACTATTTATTCTAGTAGTGGAGTCTTTCAACACAATTACCACTTTTATTCACTAGTACCTTAGTCCAAATCTCACTGCTACCGTCCACACAACTCAAAACTCACGCACACTTTAATTCCTTTCTTACAGCACACTATCTAAGCGCAAAAAATCCCTCCGCTCTCTCCAGAGCAAATATCCTTCCACCAACCCAGCCAAACGAGAACTTTTTTTTTTTTTTAACTTTTCACACAAATTCGTGGTTAATCTGCTCCAAACACACACAATTCAAAACACATGCAACACAAACTCTCACAAACTAAAACACACATACACAGTGCACCGCTAATTCACAGCTCAAGCACACCTTTTTAGTATAAACCAGCCACCGTACCCATACAGCGCTTGTGCAGCCTAGAGGGTCTGTACTCTTTGACACAGAGAGGCTTCTGTAGATCTCCGGCATGTCTCTAACGCATGCGCACAGCAACTCAAAATTGAGTCAATCTTTCTCCGTTCACAGCTAGCATCCCAAACTATAAGCCAATGCGCTGTTTTTAAGCCACAAACCGGACCGGAGCTGACGGCACTTCTGCCGCTACCGCCCGTATTCCTCTGCAGTGCACTCACGTGATCCTCGCTCCCCTCTATGGGAACAAACCAAGACGGAGTTCCTGCAGCTGCTCGGACTCCTTGGCCACACACACCGTGCGCCTGGCTCTCCTTCATGAGAAGCCAAAGGCAGTGCCCCTGCACCCCATTTTCCCCACGGGAAACGAAGTCAGCTCCGCTCCCGCCTCCGGGAGGCAAATCTTTGATGCTGTTACTAGCTCTGTTTTAAATTACTTAATGTACTCTGCAGAAACTTACAACCAAACCAATCCAGGCTTTCGCTGTGCACAGAGCGTCCTACCGTCTTACCAGCTGCCTTTCCCAAGGTACCTTTTAATTTATAAACATACCTCTTTGTCCGTGGTTCCGGCAGGTCCTGATCTCTCCCCGGGGTGTCAGAGGATCAAGGAGCCCCCTCTCTCCAGAAAATTCTGGGCGGGCGCTCGAGTGGGATCCTTGGACCCCTGGCCCCACAGCCAGATAGAGCAGGCTCCTGCCTGGCTCACCAAAATGATTTACCAAAATATGAATATCGATCTAGTATTGATATCCAACTGAGACGGACAAAAACTTTTTAACAGTTTAAAGTTAGAAAGTGCATGTTTATTGGCGCCAGACAGCTGCATGGAATAGCTTCCTAATATGCAGTGTAGAAGTATGGACGGTTACAGAGTCTATTTATCCACAAAAATTATGAATATCCAAAATACAAATACATATTTATAACAATGACCCCTCCTATTCTCCGCTTCCTATGGAAATTAGCTTTAATGTCATTAAGCATGTGTAGTATAGTTTCTAAATTGGGTTGGCGGTCATTATTAATTGAGGAGTGGTCTTGAAGATGAAGGAATAATGCTCTTCCTCACTTGAACTTTCCACCTTTCTGGGTTTTGACAATACAAATGGCCTCTTGGGGAACATCCAGTTTCTTCCTTATGACTTCTGAATAGCATCCAGATGGGAAAAATTAGCAATTGTTTTAAATTTCTTTGGGTCTATCTATCAATGTTTTCTGGTTCTCATTATAAACACAGCTAAGCAAATATAAAAAGACAATTAACTTAAAAGCAACTTAAAAGCTTGTTTCTAACTTAACTCTTATTAACTCTTAATTAGTCTCAGGTGGACCTACTTCCTCTAACTAATTCTAGCAAAACTTATCTTTAACTAAAATCTTAGAATCTTAATGTTTCCTTTAAAATCTGTGTTTCAGTCCCTCTTTTTGGTTCACGTACTCGGGCTGCTAAGGAGGAGGTGGGTTTTCCATGCCACTTACTCATGTCTTCTCCATGTTCCTGAAGAAAAATCCAGAGGTTACCTCGTGGGGTGTATCCTCTCTCCCTGGGTGGGGGACGCCTGCTCCTAATGGCAGAGACTCTTGTTGGTTCTGGCGAGATCTGGTAAATCTCTTCCTTAAGTTCCTTTTTCAGTTTCTGATGGCCCTCTTCAATCAAGTTCCAGACTTGCTCAGCCAGCCTTGTTTCCACAGACGAGACATGGGTGCAAAACGGGGTGGTGACAGTGTCCTCGTAAATTCTCAATTTGTTCACCAAGACGCCCACCCTGTCCTCGCCTTCCCTCCATTGCAGCGTTGCCAGGTAACAGGAGTATATCTCCGGTCCAAGGCGTGCTAATCTCAGCCACATCCGTGATGTGCACTGGACACCATCCGGGCTCTTAGGAAATCTCTCGTCTTCTGAGAAAATTATCTCCAGCACAGCCAATTCCCTCAGGCACCGGATACCTTGTTCCATTGTGCTCCATTTTCCTTGGTGCACCTGGAGGTCTTCTTTACAAAGGTACCTGTCCCTTACACTTGTCAGCAGTCGCTGCCAGAGGCTGAGAGTTTCTTGGGTTCTCCCGATCCCCTGGTCAATGACCACATCCCGGGATAGAGATCCCAGTTGCCTGGCCTCACTTCCGTCCAGAATGGTGTCATTGGCTGCAGCATCCGAGATGCAGAGCAGCCAGGTCAGGATAGACTCGTTCGTCTGGAGTGTGAATTCCCTCCGCAGGTCACGCGGCTCACCCAGGGATAGCGACCGAGTGATGATCTCTGGCTCTGCCTCTTCTGCTGGGTGCGAAGGTCCTGCTGCATCCTCGTCAGTCACTATGCGGACTGATTTGCTTTTTGATTTCTTTTTCTGAACGGGGGCAACTGCTATCGGTTTAGGCTGTTCTGGTTTGGTGACGGTTTGTGTGGAGACGCTGATGATGCTTTTGGTTTTTTTCTCCTCTGAGTCAGTCTGCATAGACATGGATGCTGTTGCTTTGCTTTTGATTTCTTTCTCCTCTGTGACAGTCTGTGTGGAGATGGACACTGTTGCTTTCTGTTTGGTTTCTTTCTCCTCTGTGTCAGTCTGCGTAGACATGGACGCTGTTGCTTTGTGTTTTGTTTCTTTCTCCTCTGTGACAGTCTGTGTAGACATGGTGTTTGTTGCTTTGCTCTTCATTTCCCCTCTCATCCTGAGGATGCTGTGCCATAGCTCTGATTCTAAGCATGGTGTGCACAGTGCAGGCTGTACAGAGGACACAAAGCATAACTAACAGCAAGATTATGCCGTCTTTGACATGCAGAGGGAACTCAATATTTTCAAAAACTGCTGTGTCAGGCCTGAAAGGCTGGAAAAAAACATTCTTTACTCCTCCCCCCCAGGGGCTGGGGTCAATTGTTGAGGCCCCAGATGTAGCAGCCTAAAATAGGACAAGCAGACAAAGTTGAGTATATATTCCGAATTATGTTCATCGCCTCAGAGGTTATCATGCAATAGCCATAATAGACTAATAAATCAAATTTTATACCATACCCTGGTCTACACAGGAGCATTACAACCGGCAGGTAGTTCCCCATGTGCGGAAAAATACAGAGAGCTGGGTACAAGACCCATGTAAGCATGTTGAGCATCATAGTGAGTAGGTGGCTTCTACAATACAAAATTGTAATTCTGACTTTTCTCAGTACCCTGCCTCACATTGGGTGCCAAAAATGTACTAGTTTGAAAACAAACCAGTGGGAGGTACCAAGTCAGAATAACAATTTAATGGGGAAATTTAAAAAAAAAAAAAGGCAGAAAACACTGGTTTAAACTGACAGAGTCAGGATACAACCTGACACCATGTTAGTCAGGGTGGTGGTGGCAGTCCAATAAAATGGTGGCTGCAGTCCTCCTGAAGTGGTGGATGTGGTTCTGTTGAAGTGGTGATCCTGTAGAAAAAGGGTCTGCTCTTCCTCAGAAGGTCCAGTGGTGGCTATGTAGCTCCTGTCCTCTGGGAATCCAGTGGAAAGGGTGTCTGTGGTGTTCGGAATCTCAGATTATATGCAGGATGGAGTTCTTGGTTCCTCCTTCTGGGTGGAACATCTCACAATGGGGTGATGAGTCATGAGGCAAGGCATTGATGGGCCTATTAACAGAAGATAGTCTGGAGGGAGGAGGCAAGGAAACACTGCCGCACCTGGTTTCAACAGCTCATGAGGATGGTAATAGAATACACTGCAACACAGGACACCCTTATAGGCTAAGTGACAAGAAGGAAGACACATGCAAACTGCCATTTTAATGACAAATAGAAGAACTGCCACAAAGGGTAGAAAAATGTTGTTGGGGTTTTTAGTTCTCCTGTTTTCTTTTTCTCTTGAAGAATTTTTCCCATATATGTTGCCAGGGGAACAAATTACTGGGTGCTTAAGAAAAACAAAAGATGTGGCCACAGAGGGAGGGGTCCAACTGGCTACTCTCTTTCACCTGGGGGTTGGGTACACCCCGGGCAGGCTGGTGTTCTCGGCTTTGGGATGGAGAGAGGCTGCCATTGTTGTGGAGGGAGTTTGTCAACGCTGCAGGCTTCTGCTTTCGGCTGCCTTCCTTCTACCATGAGTGGAGCTTGCTCACTGGAGCGGCTGTTACACTGGGACCCTAACACCCCACCTTACTAAAAGAGGGACCTGTTCACCATCTGCTGGGGTGCCTCAGGGAGAAACCCCGGGATTCCCAAGCCCACCTTTCCCTGACCCGCTGGGAGCTGGGCTGCGGCCACCCTGCCCCTGTCGCTGCATTCAAGCCTTCGCTACATCGTAGCCCCACATGCCCTGCTTGCTGAGACCTCCCGGGGTTCCTGCTGCAGCTCCAGAGTTTGCCACATCTCATCTGCCACCCGGGATTTGTGCTCGTCCCTGCTGTTCCAGCCTGCTGTTCCCGGGGGTCCAGCTGGGCACTGGGATTGGCTGCCCCAGGGGGTTTGTGAAGCCTTTCTTCCATCCCTCCCCATCTCGGCCAAGCCACCATTACCGCGTGCTCCCTGAGCTCGCTACGGAACACCCCCTGCAACTGTGGGGGAAGCATCGCACCTGCACTGCTCACCAAGAGCCACCAGTGCCCCTGCCGGCTGTGACAGTAACTGCACCAAAGGGGAAAGTGCCTGTGGCTGAGAACGCTGTCGCTGGGTTTGTGGTTCTGTTTGCTGTTACTGCCATAGTGTCTTGGGGTGACCTTATGATGTGTATCCCATATCGCTGCCTATGCCCAGAAATTAATTATTGGCCTTTCTATGCCTCTGAACTGAGCCTGAGAGGGGGAAGAAAAAACTGAGCAAAACTTTCTCAAAGCAGTTTGAAACTTGTTCAAGGTCACATAAAGATAGCAGGTTTTTTTTTCTCAGCTGGGGCAGGGGGGAGCGAGGAAGCACCCGGCTGGCAGCTTTTCCAGTCAGCTTTTGGCCAGTTTTTTTTTGCAGTTCCTTGTTCTCTGGAGAGAGGCTGAGAGCTGAACTTTTCCTTCTCTGGAATTTCGGATTTTCTCCCTTTTCTACTGGACTGCCTGATTGCTGTAACATCAGAGCACATCGGGAGGACTTTTCACCGGGCACAGAGGGCCTGGCCCCGGCCCAAGCCCCAGCTCCGAGGAGACCAAAGGGAGGACTCGAACACTTTCTCAGGTTTTTCCTCTACAGCGAAAGATTTTACCATTTAACATTATTTTCCTTTCCCGTGTGCTTGTTAAATAAATAGTTTTATCTTCTTCACTTTCCTTCGAGGAAAATTTATTTTTTTCCCGAACCTGGTGGGGGGAGGGGTGGTTGTGCCTTCTCTCAGAGTATATATATATTTCTAAATTTGGCCAAACCGGAACACATAGTTATTGTTGTTTGTTTGCCTGTTTATACATATATGTATATATATATTAGTAAAGAACTGTTATTCCTATTCCTCATACTTTTGCCTGAAAGCCCCTTGATTTCAAAATTATAATAATTTGGAGGGAAGGGGGTTGCATTTTTCATTTCAAGGGAGGCTCCTGCCTTCCTTGGCAGACACCTGTCTTTCAAACCAAGACAAATGTAATAAGAGAATAGGAACATAATCAATACACAATTTTAAATTAAGTACAACTAATATAGCAACAGTGTGTAATAGTAAAATTAAGTGTATATTATAAAAATAGGTGTGTGATGAATGTATAAGAATAGTGTGCCATGTTTGTAACCCTAAGATAAAGAAACCACAAGTTATGTAAGACCCCAACCCCTTAAGACTGTAACTTTTAGATAAATGAACAAAAAGCGTGAATGCCAAACTTGTAAATGTATAAATTACCTTTGTAAGATGAACATGGCGGACATGCATATGAAGGTGCAAACCCCTGCAATCTTCCTCTGGCAAGGCCAATAAAGGTGTGCTTTACTTTACAGTACCTTACTGTGGAGTAGATTCCTTTGAATCAATAGCAAGCAGTGTCCGGTAGGCAGCTGCCTGGGCCCAGCATGTTGCAGTAAGCTGCCCCTCTCTGGAACTGCCACAGCATTTTTCCTCCACATATTTAATCACTTTAATAGGGTCCTGTAGTTGTTCAGGGGTGAACTTCCAAACCATTGGAGGGGAGAAATCCTCCAAATATTGGCCCATGTCTTCCCACATTCCATGACACTCATGACTATCCACCCCTGGGGCAGGTCTCTGGACAACTTCCCTAGAAATCTTTGTCCTGTCTCTAAACAAGGTGTAGACTGTACAGAGGGGACATAACAGAACTAACAACAAAATTATGCTATCCTTAACATCCAGAGGTAATTCAACATTCTCAAAAGTTGTTGTAGCAGATTTGAAGGGGAAGAAGGAGGTGAAAGCCTGGGGAAAATCATCCTTTTCTGTTCCCCCCATAGGCTGGGTGTAATTATTAGTAAACCCCCAGCAGTAGCAGCCCAGATCAGGATAGACAAACAATGAATACACATCCCAAATGATCCTCATGAGAAAAATGAATTCAGGAGCTGAATTTTTAGCAGCATAATATTGAACATTTATTAGTAGAACAAAGGCATATCACAGCGCTGGAGCGCTTGGCAATATTGCCAGAGGTGCACCTCCATTCATTTTACTGTGGACTTAAGTACTTTCTTAAACTGTTACATATTCATTAAGCCCAGAAAATAATTTACACTTGTGCTGGTTTGGGCAAATTTGGAAATATATCCTCTGAGAGAAGGCAGGTTACAACCACCCCTCCACCAGGTTTGGGAAAAAATAAAAGAGATTAAAACTATTTACTTAACAAACACACCGGAAGAGGATAATAATGCTAAATAATGAAACCTCTTGCTGTAGAGAGACTAACGCAGTTCTTGGTGCTCGAGGCACGAGCTCTGGCGTGCCCGAGGTCAGAGACAGTCCAGCTGCGTTCTTCTGTGCGTCTCAGAAGCGACTTCGGCATCAGGAAAAGAGCTGCTGGCTGAGCTAGCTAGCTGGCTTCTTTGCAGAGGGAACACGGCAGGAGCAGATGGTATCGGCTCACATTAGCTCGGAGACGAAGAGAGAGGCTGTTCAGGTCTGGCTTCTAACAGGTTTATTGTTAGAAGTTTCGCAACCCGAACAAGCTCGGAAGGGATGGGATGCGATGGGAATGCGATGGGAATGTGATGGGATCGCCCCCTGAGGCTTGTCCTCAGTTTTATAGGCAATTTGAAAACCGTGGTGAAAGGGGAAAACAACCAATGAGTTACAAGCCAGGGGGAGGATACAATGTAACAAGAACCACTGGGGGAAACCGAGAGGTGGGAGTTATAACAGAGAACCAATGAACAACCGAGTAACCGAGAATTTTCCCGAACCGGGGGAGGCAGCTTGTACCCGGGCACTGCCCGGGGGGGTGCAGCTTAGGCTTCTGAGCCGCCCCTCGACCCACCCTCTGAGTCTGCCTCTTCAGGAAACTCGATCCAGGGGATGGGCTTGGATTGATTGGCATCATGCTGCCCCAGCCCCGCAGTGGGCTGTGTCACACCAACAAGAGACAACCTGGGAAAATTTCAGAGTCCTTCCACAGGTAGCCTCTCTCCTCCTCCTCGGAGCTGGGACGGGGTGGGGCCCCCTCCTCCAGGGCCTCCACCTCAGTGGAAAAAGTTCCGATGTGTTCTGATGTTGAAACAGTCCAAAAAAGAAGAAGGGGAAAAAAAAACAAAGTCCCAGGAAAACAAAAGTTCAACTCTCTGTCTCTCTCCGGAGAAAAAGAAAGCCGAAAGCTGGCTGGAAAGCAAGCTGCTTCCTCCCACTCCTGCCGCAGCTGAACGCAGAGCTGTCTCTATCTCTCTGTCCTTGAAACATGAAAACAAACTGCAAACTGCTTTGAAAGCTTTGCTCGGTTCCCTCTCTCTCCTCTCTCAGGCTCAGTTTAAAGGCATAGAAAGGCACAAAATTAATTTCTGGGCATAGAACAGCAATATGAGATATATCATCATAAAGTCACCCCAAGACAACACTTCACTCAACCTTCCCCCCTCTCCAGTCCCTGCCCCCTTCCGCCAACACGAGGCCACCTCGGTCCTCTGGATAGCTTCAGAATTGAAGACAGGCAGCCCCTCTCTGGTGCCTCCTCAGTCTCCAGCCTAATTTGTAGGTGACAGTTTCCTTGGGTGGTGTGAGTTTTGATGAGATAACAGACTTCCTGGGATGCATGCGGTTTATCATCTTTGTTTCTTTAAGATGTCCTGGTTTCTGGCTCTGTAGTTTCTCAACTCAAAAGACATTTATTACCATGTTTATTACTACGTTTCCCAACATATTACAACTATTTCGAAGTTACAATTTACCTTAATCTTGTTTCTACTTAACTACATTTTCCCTTATCACTATTTCTACATAGTACATTATCACTTATAAATGTTAAAATCATATATGTGAAAGACAACATTTATCATTCACTCATTTATCACACTCATTGCCTTTGATGTTATCGTTTCGTAAATGAATATTGCACTGTACGCTACCAGAGCCACCCTCATCTCTCTCCCTACTTTGACAAATATCATAAGGAGCGTATACGGGAATATATACATAGCTAGATGCCACATCTCTATTAATAGATTGACATGATGGTCAGGGAGGGGATTCTATATTCCAACTCACAAATGCCTCGATTAAATTGTGATTCTAACTTCTTTCCCAGGCCCCACATTGGGCACCAAAAATGTAATGGTTTTAAAAAAAATCTCGATGGGTTAAAGTTAAGACTCCTTGAGCCCCTCCCTCCCCTCTTCTACAAGAGCTGAAGGGAAAAACAAAGAAAAACAACACTATAAGATGTTAAAAACATTAGAGTCACACTTTACTAAAGAACCTAGCAATAAATACAACAATAAAAAGAAAATTGTACAAAGGAAGGAATGGTTTAACCAACAAAGACAAGGTGCCACATGGCACTCTTGGAACTGATATGCGGAAAAGTCTCCACTACTGGAATAAGTAGTAAAGTAGATATGTTTATTCCAGCGCTGGGACGCATGGGGGATAATTCCTCCAAAGTCATGCGTGCCAACAGCTGCATTCAGCTTGGTATATATCGTGTTACAAACTCCATATTCATTAAGTTTCCCAATACGCCTATACATATTTGTAGATACAAAAATGCTGCTAGCAAGGATTTTCTTGCTATTTTCTAAGTCCGTGAAAGACTTTTCTCTCTCACAGAAGAGGTAGCAGAGTATGTAAACAACCAAGCCACCTGCAACCTTGAAAAGTCTTGTTTATGGTATAGTAGAAAAATATTTTGACAATGGATGTTTTAGGATTTTTAGCCAATCACCCCCAAGGGGTGGCTGATCCTTTGTCCAATTAGACTATGAAGAAAAAAGTCTATAAAAGAGTTTGTAAAATAATTAAATAAATCAATCTTGCTGCACAATTCCTGCCTGTTGGATCTCTCTTCTCCTCCCTACCACTGCGGGATATCGTAATATCATGACACAGAGACTATCAAAACGGTGATATACCCCTAGGGACCAGGCCTGCGGTAATATTTGGTGCTGCCCGACGTGATCTGCACTCTCCATGTCCTGCTGCTGCTAGTCAAGCCGAATTTTTCCAGGTGTAGGCTGTTCCCCTTCCCCCCTGGGACCGGGAGGTCCGACGTGACTGAGAAATGGAGAACAGCAGTTCACAAACAGAAGCTGTGGTAATGGTCTGGAAAGGTGTGTTTAGTATATTGCACACATCCATTTCTGAGAACTCAGTTCAGGAATCATTAGATTGGGCTACCTTAAAAGGGATTTCCACGGACAGAGATACTGCCCTGGACTTTGCCTTATGGCAGGAACTTGGCTGTGCTGTCCGGCACGAACTCTCGTTTGGGGACACAACAGTGTTAGAATTATACCAAACCTGGTGTTCGTTATTTATTCTGCTGACAGACCTTGACTGTAGCAGCCGAGCTGGCTCACCTATTTCGGTGATGAGTGACAGAGGAATGTCCGAGGGGGCAAGTGATGGTGAATCCGGAAAAACCCTCCTGGCTCCACAGACAGAGCCTGCGCCCCCTCACCCTGCACAATTGCAGGACTCCGCGGCCCCCAGGGACCCCGCTCCGGCAGAGACAGGGATATCGGGGCAGCGGGAGGGCGCGCAGTATGCCTTGCCGCTCAGCTCAGTGGCGGCCACGGCTTATCCAGGGCTGCGAATTAGTGGTTTAGCAACTTGGACCCCCAGAGCGGCTCCTAGCCAGTTTGTGTATGCACCAGGGGAGCAAAAGCCTCCCGGATGTCCCTTCTTAGCCGGGATAGCGCCAGGCATGACTGCACCGAGACTGCCTGGGTGTGGTCCGCTGCCCTCCTTGGCGCTGGACTGTCGTGCACCGCTGCAGAACCGAGCCATCGACCTTTTAATACAGCATCTGCCTTTGCTGACAGAGTTACCAAGCATATCCCGGCAGCTGAGAGAATTGCTCAGCCTGCAAAAACAGCTGCCGCAGATGCCAGAGGCACCCTGCAGCGCGAGGTGCACCGGGCCCGCGCTGCCAGCACCGCCCGCGGGAGACTCGGCTGCGAACCAGGATGCTGCGCGGCCGGCGGCGAACCCGGAAGCAGTGCTGTCACGGGAAAACTTGGAAGCGGCCGTGGCTGCAGAGCGGCGGCCGGGGGCGGCAGTGCTGAACGCGGCCGGGGAGCGAGAAACAGCAGCGGTTTTGGCAGCAGCGATGAGCACTGGTGGGGTGGAAGAGACAAGTGCGGCGCCAGGCGCGGCTGTAGCCCCAGAGATGGCGGCAGCAGCTCCAGTACCGGTTCGGTTGGGAGCGGCCGAGATGGCATCCCGAAAAGAGGCTGCTGTTCAAACTGCAGCACAGCCAACTGCAGTCTCTACTGTCTGTTCTGGCTCTAGCGAACTTAGCCAAAGTGCCCCTCTCCGTCCACCTCTGTTCGCTCCCAGCGTCTCAGAGTTGCCTTTGCTTGAAAATTCATCATCGGGAAGTGAGGCAGATGAGGTTCTGGCCCCAGGTCGTAAGGCGGCTGTAGCTGGGCGGCGAAGGAAAAGGCTGCGCCGGTCTGACTCCTGGACCTTTCAGGACTGCACGGTAACAGTGCGTCCGACCCACTACAACCATTTCTGGGAGTCAGTTAAAATGCGAGCATTGGAGGAGGGTGACTGGAGGTTATTGGAAACACTTGGAATGCCAAATAGATTTGAGGATTCTGGGGGTAATCGGGAAGCTGTTACACTCCATCCACAGGCTGTGCCAGAAGTTCAGGATGGTAGTGATTCCCCAAAAGGGGAGATCCAAGCTTTCCCAGTATAGAATTTGACCTGTCTCATATCAAATGGAGCAAGCAAATCTGTTGCCCAGGACCTGCAATCCAAGGTGGCACAATATGGGCTTGGTTCTGCTGAGGTTATGCAGATAATAAGGGTGATAAATACAGATTTGCTTGCTCCATTTGATATTAGACACTTAGGTCAAATTCTATTTCAACCTATACAATTTACACTTTTTGAGAAAACCTTCTGCAATAAATCCTGTCAGGTTTGTATGTGACCTCAGATGCATGACAAAATAGGGATGCTCTCTGTGGGAAACCAGATAAATAAGCTGAGAGCAGATAATAAATTTTTTTGTTTGAAACTTCTTTTAGGAGACAGTGTTCTGCTTTCACAGTTACTCCAGCTACATGTGCTGAATCAGTGACCAAATTAAAGGGTTCTTTGAACCTCTCAAATGCTCTAACGACGGCTGCCAGTTCAGCTACTTGTGGTGACCCCTGGATTACCTTGACGTCAGATTCCCACTTCTGCATCTTTGGATTTTTCCACGTCAGGACTGACCTTTTAGATTTCCCCGAACCATCTGTAAAAATGGTTAGAGCATCAAGGGGTTTTCTACTTTGAATCTCTCGAGGGATGAAAGAGAATGCCAGATTAAACATGTCATGTTTTGGGTAATGATTGGAGATTTGGCCTAACTGTCTAATGCAAATTGTAAATTTATATTACTTTGGAGCAGGTAATATATTACAGCTGGTGATGGGGGGTCAGTGGCTCTGACCCAGGAAGAGGTGACCGGTCCGGGGAGATGGTCCCGAAAGGAATCGCCTTCCCGAGGCCCGGTGTCTTCCCTCAGCTGCTGGCAGGAGGGCCCTTGCAGAGACTGTCATCTCTTTAGTGACTATCAGCTCGTGATTCCAGCTCAGCTCTGCAGGGCAGCCTCCAGGCCAAGCCAGACCAGAGAGAGAGACGAGAGGCTCGTGTGGCTGGTTCCGCCCGAAGGTAGCTTTATTGTTGGTCCCCTCCGGCGAAGGGGAAAGCCAGGGACGAGAACTCTCTCTGAGCCCCACAGGGCCAGAGGGCTTGCTTTTATAGGGATACAGGGGATCAGTAAGGACCAATGGATTACAGAGGATCTGGGATGGGTGAGGACCAATGGGTTACAAAGGATCTGCATAGGGTCTCCCAAAGGATTGTGGGTCTGTCTTTTCTCGCCGTGACCAAAGAAGTGGTTGCCTTTCCAAGGAGTCCTGCTGGGCGATTGCAAAATCTCTTATCTCAGCAGAGATCCCTCCAGGGCAGGGGCTGGGCATACCCCACAGTAATCTAATGTGTCTGTTGTTACAGGTAAGTAGATGCATGCAAAGTCACATCCTGCCAGGGTGCGGAGCCTTGCTCTACCCTTCATGATAATTTTTGCCATTAGTTCTTGTGGCTGTGTGATGGTTTTAGGAGGTTGGAGTGGAAGGAATACCCATTCAATTATGATGAGGGGTTCCTTCTGCTCTTTGTCCCACTGAAATATGAGGCCCTGAAAGCGTGGTACCTTCCCTAGAATGACAAGCTTAAAGGGTAGGAAGGGCTGGTACCTGTGTGCTTGTCTGGTGGAAATTATCTCGTATCTTTTTGAGAAACTGCCTTGCCTCGTCTGTCAGGGATCTAGGAGGTGCTGGACTGCCTTCCCCTGACAGTAGGTTCATAATAGGAGCCACATCCTCTGTGGTGAGTCCCAACCAGGGTCTTATATAATTCAATGACCCACAGAGCTGCTGCAATTCTACTAATGTTTTGGGTTATTATTAATGGTGATAGGTGTTGGGGTGATAGAAGTTTCTGTGATTTTGAGTCCAAGGTATTTCCAAGGGCTTGTTCTCTGCATTTTTTCTGGTTGTAATTCAAAGCCCTTGGCCTCGAGGGCCTCAATCACCGTGTTAAGTGTCCGCTCAAGATACTAATTATTGGCGGCACATATCACCACATCATCCATGTAATGTAGGATGATGGCTTTCTCTGCTTTAGCATGGATGGGAGATAGAATCTTAGCAATATACTCTTGAGAGACGCTTGGTGAATTCTTCATACCCTGGGGGAGCACGAGCCATTGGTAATGTTTCATGAGGGCCTCACGATTAATAGAGGGCACGGAAAATGCAAATCGAGGGGCATCTGCAGGGTGGAGTGGAATATGAAAGAAGCAATCTTTAATATCAAGGACAGCCAAATTCCAGTGTTGTGGGAGCATTGAAGGTGATGGCATACCTGGTTGAAGGGGTCCCATGTCTTCAGTAACCTCACTGATGTTTCTGAAATCCTGGAGAAGGCGCCACCTGTTCTTTCCCGGTTTTTGTATTACAAACATGGGCAAGTTCCAGGGGCTATTAGTTGGTTTTGATGTTCCTTTTAGCCAATTGTTCATTTACTAATGTTTTGCCTCTAAGTTTGCACTTTTTAGCGACCACTGGTCAATCCACACTGGTTCATCAGTTTTCCAAGTTAATTTTTGTGGAAGGCACTCAGCTCCAGTGGCCGCAAGGGAAAATTTTGATGTCTAGGGGTGAAATCAATTTTTGTTCCCCACTGAGACATGGCATCCCCTCCCCACAGGGTGAATTTGGTATCTAGGACATATGGGAAAAGTGTCACTATTTGTCCTTCAGGACCTTCTATTTGAATGGTGTTTTTGGATTGCTTCACAATTTGGGTACCTCCAATCCCTTGTATGATACCCTGAGATTGCAATTCCCATTGCACAGGCCACTTATCAAATGGAATGACAGACACATCAGCACCTATGTCTATAATTCCCATGATACTGATTTTATGAGATCCATGACAGAGCTTACATTCCACTACAGGTTTATCGTTTCCCAGAACCTCAGTCCAACAGATGGCTGGGATATGACCATCTGTGGGCAGGTATTTGGGCAGGTATTTGGGCAGTGGAATGGCCTGTGCAATGACTTGACCCTTTGGCATAAAGTATGGTGGACATATACAGTGTACCATTAGGCTAGAACCCCCATTCTGATCCACTTTCATGAGTGTGGGTGTAACCTCTATCCCAGCAGGTGTTTCCCGAGTGTCATGGGTTAGCAAGCATAGTCCCGGAGGTGATGTCCTTGCTAAGGGGTGCTTACAGCTTCCTCTGTGACCTGACAGAACCTATCAGCTGGCCAGTTTGAATATGGACAATTCTTTAAGCCACTTAAAGTTGTGACCACCTCTGTGATCCACACTTAAGAACAGAAAACCCTGAGGCAGAGGCTCTGTCTTGTTTCGGGTGCTGGGACAGGTAGCTGCGGGCCCCATGTGGGGGCCAGTGGGCCACGGCCATCCTGGAGCCAATGGACCCTGTTCCACCTGCGGAACCCCTCCACAGCTGGAGCGGCCCGGCTCCCCCCTCCCCCCAGTGCTGCCAAGATTCAGCTAAAGCTGCACCGATGTCCAACAGAGGTCATGTGACCAACAGCGATAAGCCTCATTCCAGCTGCAAGGCCTAGGTGAGATTAACCCTTTTAGTGCTATGAAGAGCTGAAAACCTGAGGGAAGAGAAAGAGGAGATGCTTAAAGCTGAAATTCTGTTGTAAAGCTATGATGTATCAGAGTACCCATTGTAATCTCATGAAGATATGGGGGGTGGAGCGTTCAACTTGTACTTGTGAACAAAAGCACCTGCGCTGAGATAGGCAGATGCTGACGCAGCTGTAACTTCATGAAAAGTTTGAACAGGGAGAGATGGAAGCGATGAGGACTTTTGCTCCAAATGGGAAAGGAGAAAACCTCAGTTCCTAGAGATGCTCCCAGAGATAGTTCTAAAAATGATGAGGAAGACCCTTTGCTCCCAGGGAAGGAGAAGGGCCTCTGTTTTTAGAGATGAAATGCTCCCAGAGATGGGTGAAGAGAACTTTTATTTCTGAACAGCTCAACCTTAAAATTCGACCCCAGTAATTTCAAGAGTGGACCCTCGAAAGCAGTTGCGGGAAAAGCTGCAAGTCATGGGAGGGGATTCACATGTGAGCAGAGAACCAACCAGGTCCTTGAGCAAAGACAATCCCACGGATGGGTTTGCCTTTGCTTGAGGTGGGATTAATCCAAATAGTCTTTCCTAAAATACCTCTCGTGTACCACAGGGACTCTATCTCCATCCACTGTGTGCAAGGGTTCAGACTCGGCGGGACCAGCTCGATTGATGGACCCTCGGGTATTGACCATCCAGGTGGCCTTTGCTAAGTTCACTTCCCAATTTTTGAAGGTCCCCCCACCAAGTGCCTTTAGGGTGGTTTTAAGTAGTCCATTGCAGCGTTCAACTTTTCCGGCAGCTGGTGCATGATAAGGAATATGATATATCCATTCGATACCGTGTTCTCTGGCCCAGGTGTTGATGAGGCTGTTCTTAAAATGAGTCCCGTTGTCCGAGTCGATCCTGTCAGGGGTGCCATGTCTCCACAAGACTTGCTTTTCCAGGCCCAAGATGGTGTTCCGGGCTGTAGCATGAGGCACAGGGTAGGTCTCCAGCCATCCAGTGGTTGCTTCAACCATGGTCAACACGTAGCGCTTGCCTTGGCGGGTTTGGGGAAGGGTGATGTAATCAACTTGCCAGGCTTCACCATACCTGTACTTTGACCATCGTCCACCGTACCACAGAGGCTTCACCCGCTTGGCCTGTTTGATTGCAGCACAGGTCTCACAACTGTGGATGACCTGTGAGATGCTGTCCATGGTAAGGTCCAGCCCTCGGTCACGGGCCCATCGGTATGTTGCATCTCTCCCCTGATGACCAGAGGCATCATGGGCCCAACGAGCTAGGAATAATTCTCCCTTGTGCTGCCAGTCCAGATCCACCTGTGATACTTTCACCTTGGCAGCTCGGTCCACCTGCTCGTTGTTGCGATGCTCTTCATTAGCCCGACTCTTGGGTACGTGCGCATCCACATGCCGAACCTTCACGATCAGCTTCTCTACTCGGGTGGCAATGTCCTGCCAAATCTCAGCGGCCCAGATGGGCTTCCCTCTGCGCTGCCAGTTGGCTTTTCTCCAGCGAGCCAGCCATCCCCACAGAGCATTAGCTACCATCCACGAGTCAGTGTAGAGATAGAGCCTCGGCCACTTCTCCCGTTCAGCAATAACCAAAGCCAGCTGGACGGCTTTAAGCTCTACAACCTGACTCAATCCACCTTGTCCCTCGGTAGCTTGTGCAACTCGTCGTGTGGGGCTCCGTACTGCAGCTTTCCACTTCCGTTTAGAGCCTACAATTCGGCAGGAACCATCAGTGAAGAGGGCATAACATCTTTCAGTCTCCGGTAGCTCGTTATATGGTGGGGCTTCCTCAGCACGAGTCACTTGCTCTTCCTCTTCTTCAGAAGATAATCCAAAAGTCGCACCTTCAGGCCAGTTTGTTATAATTTCCAGAATCCCAGGGCGATTCGGGTTTCCAATACGGGCACGCTGTGTGATGAGAGCAATCCATTTGCTCCATGTGGTGTCGGTGGCGTGATGCGTGGAAGGAACCTTTCCCTTGAACATCCAACCCAGCACCGGTAGTCGGGGTGCCAGAAGCAACTGTGCTTCAGTGCCGATTACCTCTGAGGCAGCTTGGACTCCTTCATAGGCTGCCAAGATTTCTTTCTCTGTGGGAGTGTAGTTGGCTTCAGACCCTCTGTAGCTTTGGCTCCAGAATCCCAGTGGTCGACCTCGAGTCTCTCCAGACACCTTCTGCCAAAGGCTCCAGGACAGACCATTGTTCCCGGCTGCAGAGTAGAGCACATTCTTCACTTCAGGTCCTGTCCTGACTGGGCCAAGGACTACCGCATGAGCGATTTCCTGCTTGATCTAGGCGAAGGCTTGCTGCTGTTCGGGGCCCCAGTGGAAATCATTCTTCTTGCGGGTAACCAGGTAGAGAGGACTCACGATCTGGCTGTACTCAGGAATGTGCATTCTCCAGAAACCTATGGCGCCTAGGAAAGCTTGTATTTCCTTCTTGTTGGTCAGCGGAGACATTGCAGTGATCTTATTGATGACCTCGGTGGGAATCTGACATCGTCCATCTTGCCAATTTACTCCCAGGAACTGGATCTCTCGGGCAAGTCCCTTGACTTTGCTCCTTTTGATGGCAAAGCCAGCTTCCAGGAGAATCTGGATGATTTTCTCTCCTTTCTCAAATACTTCCTTTGCTGTGTTTCCCCACACAATGATGTCATCGATGTATTGCAGATGTTCTGGAGCCTCACCCTTTTCCAATGCAGTCTGGATCAGTCCGTGGCAAATGGTGGGACTGTGCTTCCACCCCTGGGGCAGTCGGTTCCAGGTGTATTGCACACCCTTCTAGGTAAAAGCAAACTGGGGCCTGCATTCTGCTGCCAAAGGAATGGAGAAGAAGGCATTGGCAATGTCAATAGCGGAGTACCACTTCGCTGCTTTGGACACCAGCTCGTACTGAAGTTCCAACATGTCCGGCACAGTGGCGCTCAATGGTGGCGTGACCTCATTCAGGCCACAGTAATCCACCGTCAGTCTCCATTCTCCACTGGACTTACGCACTGGCCATATAGGGCTTTTGAAAGGTGAATGGGCCTTGCTGACCACCCCTTGGCTCTCCAGTTTGCGAATCAACTCATGGATGGGAACCACAGAGTCTCTGTCCGTGCGGTATTGCCGACGGTGCACTGTTGCTGTGGCGATTGGCACCTGTTGTTCTGCAACTCTTAGCAGTCCCACGGCAGAGGGGTCATCTGAGAGGCCAGGCAATGTACTCAGTTGTCTGATATCTTCTGTCTCCACAGCAGCTATCCTAAAAGCCCAACGATGTCCTTTTGGGTCCTTGAAATATCCATTTCTGAGATAGTCTATGCCGAGGATGCATGGGGCCTCCGGGCCAGTCACGATGGGGTGTTTCTGCCACTCATTCACAGTTAAACTCACTTCAGCTTCCAGCACAGTCAGCTGCTGGGATCCTCCTGTCACCCCAGAAATAGAAATGGGTTCTGCTCCCACATACCTTGATGGCATCAGAGTACATTGAGCGCCGGTGTCAACCAAAGCCGTGTATTTTTGTGGGTCAGATGTGCCAGGCCATCGGACCCACACAGTCCAAAAGACCCGATTGTCCCTTTCCTCTACCTGGCTAGAGGCAGGGCCCCTCTATTCCTGGTCATGTTGCATGTTGCTCCCTTCCGGTGAATACGTTCCTGAGGTCCCTTCAAGAGGATCGGTCATATTATCATTCCGGTACCGTCTGGAGTTTTGTGTGCGAGAGACCAGAGCAATGTTGACTCTAGATGCGCTTCTTGTGGTAGTTTTCCTTCTTTTGAGTTCACGTACCCGGGCTGCTAAGGAGGAGGTGGGTTTTCCATGCCACTTACTCATGTCTTTTCCATGTTCCTGAAGGAAAAACCAGAGGTTACCTCGTGGGGTGTATCCTCTCTCCCTGGGTGGGGGACGCCGGCTCCTAATGGCAGAGACTCTTTTTGGTTCTGGCGAGATCTGGTAAATCTCTTCCTTAAGTTCCTTTTTCAGTTTCTGATGGCCTTCTTCAATCAAGCTCCGGACTTGCTCAGCCAAAAGACTTGTTTCCACGGATGAGACATGGGTGCAAAACGGGGCTGTGACGGTGTCCTCGTAAATTCTCAATTTGTTCACCAAGACGCCCACCCTGTCCTCGCCTTCCCTCCATTGCAGCGTTGCCAGGTAACAGGAGTATATCTCCGGTCCAAGGCGTGCTAATCTCAGCCACATCCGTGATGTGCACTGGACACCATCCGGGCTCTTAGGAAATCTCTCGTCTTCTGAGAAAATTATCTCCAGCACAGCCAATTCCCTCAGGCACCGGATACCTTGTTCCATTGTGCTCCATTTTCCTTGGTGCACCTGGAGGTCTTCTTTACAAAGGTACCTGTCCCTTACACTTGTCAGCAGTCGCCGCCAGAGGCTGAGGGTTTCTTGGGTTCTCCCGATCCCCTGGTCAATGACCACATCCCGGGACAGAGATCCCAGTTGCCTGGCCTCACTTCCGTCCAGAATGGTGTCATTGGCTGCAGCGTCCCAAATGCGGAGCAGCCAGGTCAGGATAGACTCGTTCGTCTGGCGGGTGAATTCCCTCCGCAGGTCACGCGGCTCACCCAGGGATAGCGACCGAGTGATGATCTCTGGCTCTGCCTCTTCTGCTGGGTGCAAAGGTCCTGCTGCATCCTCGTCAGTCACTATGCGGACTGATTTGCTTTTTGATTTCTTCTTCTGAACGGGGGCAACTGCTATCGGTTTAGGCTGTTCTGGTTCAGTGATGGTTTGCATGGGGACGCTGACGGTGCTTTTGGTTCCTTTCTCCTCTGAGTCAGTCTGCGTAGACATGGACGCTGTTGTTTTGCTTTTGGTTCCTTTCTCCTCTGTGTCAGTCTGTGTAGAGATGGACACTGTTGCTTTGTGTTTGGTTTCTTTCTCCTCTGTGACAGTCTGCGTAGAGATGGATGCGGTTGCTTTGCTTTTGGCTCCTTTCTCCTCTGTGACGGTCTGCGTAGAAATGGATGCGGTTGCTTTGCTTTTGGTTCCTTTCTGTGTGACACTCTGTGTAGACATGGTATTTGTTGCTTTGCTCCTTTTTACCTCCTCCTCAAGCAGACGTTGCACCACACTAAGTAGTGTTTTGTTTCTAAGCATGGTGTACACAATGCAGGCCATAGAGAAAAAAGAGAAGAGAACTGACAAGAAGATTATACCATCCTTAACATCCAGAGGGAACTCAATTTTCTCAAAAACTGCTGTGCCTGGCCTGAAAGGCTGGAAGAAACCACTCTCTACTCCTCCCACCAGGGGCTGGCTGTGATTGTTGAAGAGGTCCCAGACATAGGAGCCCAGACTAGGACAGCCAAACAAAATTGAGTATATATTCCGAATGGTATTCATCGCCTTGCAAGTTATTATGCTATAGACATAATCAACCAATAAAGCAATTCTCATACCATTCCC
The DNA here is from genome assembly GCF_009650955.1 of Corvus moneduloides. Classification (NCBI taxonomy): domain Eukaryota; kingdom Metazoa; phylum Chordata; class Aves; order Passeriformes; family Corvidae; genus Corvus; species Corvus moneduloides. Next base: position 16,178,980 of record NC_045510.1, read on the forward strand.
TGGTTTTAACAGGAGTAATACAACAGGCAGGGAGTTCCCCATGTGAGGAAAAATATAGAGAGCAAGATACAGTACCCATGCAGACCAGCTGAGCACCATGGTGAATAGGTTTCTGTTTATACAAAATTGTAATTCTGACTTTTTCTCAGAGCAAGCCCCACCTTGGGCGCCAAATTATGTACTAGTTTGAAAACAAACCAGTGGGAGGCACCAAGTCAGAATAACAATTTAATGGAAATTAAAGAAAAGGAAGAAAAATAAAAGAAAACACTGGTTCAAACTGAGAGTCAAGATACAACCTGAGTCTCTATTAGGCAGGGTGGTGGTAGCAGTCTGGTAGAATGGTGGCTGCAGTCCTCTGAAGCAGTGATCCTGTAGTAAAGGGTTCTGCTCTTCCTCAGAAAGTCCAGTGGTGGCTGTGTAGCTCCTGTCCTCTGGAAATCCAGTGGGAAGGGTTGTCTCTGGTGTTCAGAGTCCCAGATTATATCCACGATGGGATGCTTGGCTCCTCCCTCTGGGTGGAGCATCTCACAATGGGATAATGAGTCATGAGGCCAAGTGTTGATGAGGCTCATTAACAGAAGATAGTCTGGAGGGAGTTATCTCTGAGTCATTCGGCAGGACAATGATGGGCCATTAACAGAAAGATAGTCCGGGGGGAGGAGGCAAGGAAACACTGTCCCACCTGGTTTCAACAGCTCATGAGGATGGTAATAGAATACACTGCAACCCTGGACACTCCCCCAGAGGGTGGCACAGGTACAGGCACAGGCTTACTCAGCCACCCTAGAGACACCACCCCAGGGATCAGACGGTTTTGACGTCCACACCTCAGCTGCAGTTGTCAGACTCTAGCGGTATTTATAAGGTTCCCTTGGATGCATATGGACCCTTAGCCCAGGGTTCCAGTGCCATGCTGGTGGGAAAACCTGATGTTGTCCATCAAGGAATCTTAGTGCACTCAGGAGTTATTGACGCTGACTTTAAAGTTCAGATTTGCGCTATGGTCTCCACATAAAAACGCCCTGTAACTATTCCTGAAAAGACCTGCCTTGCTAAATTAGTGCCTTTTAAGTCTTGTGTCCCCAGGATAGAACAACAAACTCACGGAGATAGCGGCAGTGGATCTACGGGACTTCCGCAGGCCTTCTGGACTGCAGACATCTCTGACCAAAGGCCACAGATGACATGTACCCTGATCGTGCCAAACGCCAGCCCACCTCGGACTCAGCTTCGAGGTTTGATTGATATGGGTGCTGATGTAACTATCATCTCCTTCTCTGCGTGGCCTCCCTCATGGCCTTTAGCCTCTGTGGGATCGGCCATCGCAGGATTAGGAGGAACCACACAGAGCTATATAAGCGAACAGCCTGTGGTGGTGAAGGACTCAGAGGGTCACACAGCTACAATTAGGCCTTATGTTACTGCCACTTCCCTTAACCTTTGGGGACGGGACGTGTTAACAGCTTGGAGGGTACGGATTGGGACAAATTTTTAGCAGGGGTCACTGTGTGTAAGGGCGCACAGTATCCTGCACTGCCTTTGCGGTGGTTGACTAACACACCAATCTTTGAACTGCAGTGGCCCCTACCAAAAGAGAAGTTCGACGCCCTTCATCAGCTGGTTCAGGAACAGTTACAACAGGGGCACCTTGAACCTTCTACTAGCCCCTGGAACACTCCTGTTTTCATAATTAAGAAGAAATCAGGGAAATGGAGATTATTGCAGGACCTCTGGAAAGTTAAAGCAGTAATGGAAGGTACGGGGGCATTGCAGCCTGGCATGCCCTCTCCCACCATGATTCCTATGGGGTGGGACATCCTGATCATTGATTTAAAGGATAGTTTTTCCACAATTCCTTTGCATCCTGATGACAAACCAAAATTTGCCTTTACTGTGCCTGCCATTAACAATGCTGAACCTGCTAAGAGATACCAATGGAAGGTCCTCCCTCAAGGGATGAGGAACAGCCCAATTATCTGTCAGTGGTATGTCGCCCAAGCTTTATCCGGAGTCCACAAGCAGTTTCCTGATGCACGCTGCTACCATTACGTGGATGATATCCTGGTGACAGCATCCACCCAGGACGAGCTGCTGAGAATACAGCCTCAGCTGCTCACTGCTCTGCATGCCTATGGATTAGAGGTAGCTCTGGAGAAAGTTCAATAGCATCCTCCTTGGAAATATTTAGGAGTAAAAATTTTGGACCAAACTATCCAATGCCAAGAGGTGCGATTCCCGCATTCGATTAAAACCTTGAATGATGCTCAGAAGCTGTTGGGTGTCATCAATTGGTTACAATCTTTTTTAGGTCTAACCGTGAAGCAACTTTCTCCTCTTTTTAATATATTAAAGGAGGACCCCGATCTGCATTCACCTCGGGAGTTGACTCCATCAGCGCGACGAGCGCTGCAGGAGGTCCAACAGGCTGTTTCCGCTCATCAGGTTTATCGAGTGGATCCCTCCATTGCTATCACTGTTTTCATTACTATTCCTGACCTCCATCCTACAGGTATCATTGGCCAGTGGAATACACAATGACCTGATCCTTTGCATATCCTAGAATGGGTCTTTTTGCCTCACCAGCCAAAAAGGACGGTGACCACAGTGTTTGAATTGGTTGCTTCCCTGATAATCAAATGCTGTCAACGGTGTTTGCAACTGATGGCGGCAGATCCTGCAGTAATTGTCATTCCGATCTTGAGGGAATACTTTGAGTGGAGCCTCGTTCATAGTGCTCCTTTGTAAAGCGCACTGCAAAACTTTTCAGGGCAGATGACTTACCATCTGCCCAGCCATAAATTACTGCAGTTGACAAAATTGACCATACTTTCCTTGTGGCCGAGAAATAGTTGAGTGCCAGTGCAAGGACCCACCGTCTTTACGGATGGTTCTGGGAAAACCGGGAAAGCAATCGTTACCTGGAAGGAAGAATCTGAATGGCAGGTGCTGAAGGAACATGACTCAGGCTCTGCTCAGTTAGTTGGATTAAGGGCTGTTACCATGGCTTTTCAACGATTCTCACAGGAACCTTTGAATTTGGTTACTGACTCTGCTTACATAGTAGATATAACCCAAAGCTTAGATTGTTCATTTCTGAAGGAGGTGAATAATGCAGCTCTGTTTTCACTGTTGCAAACCTTGTGGTCTGCAATTAAGGCTCGAGTGCATCCGTATCACATTCTGCACATTCGAAGCCACACCAACTTACCAGGTTTTCTAACAGAAGGCAATGCCAGGGCTGACATGCTGGCCAACCCTGCCTGGGTAGGGCCTCAGCCTGACAAAATTGCACAAGCCAAGGCATTGCACGGTTTCTTCCATCAAAGTGCACATACCCTGCAGAAGCAGTTTCATTTAACGCCAACCGAGGCGCGCAGCATTGTCAGCGCTTGTGCTGTCACGGACTTGCTGCGCCTTTGCCACTTGGGGTAAACCCCAGAGGGCTAAAAGCCTTGCAGATTTGGCAAACGGATGTAACACACATCCCTGAATTTGGTCGGCTGAAATATGTGCACGTGTCTATTGACACTTTCTCCTCAGCTATGTGGGCTTCTGGTCACACTGGAGAGAAGGGCCGTGATGTCATTGCCCATTGGAAATTGGCTTTCTCAGTCCTGGGCGTGCTGGCTATTGTGAAAACCGATAATGGTCCTGCCTACGCCTCCGAGAAGACGCGGCAGTTCTTGCACCTATGGGGTGTAGACCATACCTTTGGTATCCCACATTCTCCTACTGGCCAAGCCATTGTCGAATGCGCTCATGGTCCCTTCAAGCGTGTTTTGAACAAACAGAAAAGGGGAATGCATGGAGAAACCCCACAGAGCCGACTAGCAAAAGCTTTGTGTACAATTAATCACCTTACAGTACCACAAAATACAAATAATCCTGTTATTCTGAATCATTTTTTCTCATTGCAGTCTTCAGGTGAGACACAACTGCCCCGGGCAAAAGTCTGGGTATGGAATTTACTTACTAACCTGTGGGAAGGCCTGCATGAGCTTATCGTTTGGGGTCGTGGGTATGCTTGTGTTTCCACAGATACTGGGGTACAGTGGATACCTTCAAAATGTGTTCGCCCAGACCTACAGCAGCAGACGCAGAACAGGCAACCTCCAAATGATGACCAGAAGGCCAACCATCCAAATGGCGACCAGAATGTAGATCATCAGCCTAATGACTCTTCTGATGATGGCCAAGATGTCAACCATCAGGCAGATGGTCCTTCTACAAGCAGAGACTGGGATGGTCCTTCCACAAGCAGAGACTGAACTTTAAATTTCTTGTTATGGAGTCAGATAGTTAAAGCCTTAAGGACATATTTAGAATTAATAATTGATGTAAATTTCTATTTTGGATTAATAGTAGAGTTGTTCTCTTATCAAACAAAAAGGGGGAATTGTAGATACAAAAATGCTGCTAGCAAGGATTTTCTTGCTATTTTCTAAGTCCGTGAAAGACTTTTCTCTCTCACAGAAGAGGTAGCAGAGTATGTAAACAACCAAGCCACCTGCAACCTTGAAAAGTCTTGTTTATGGTATAGTAGAAAAATATTTTGACAGTGGATGTTTTAGGATTTTAGCCAATCACCCCCAAGGGGTGGCTGATCCTTGGCCAATTAGACTATGAAGAAAAAAGTCTATAAAAGAGTTTGTAAAATAATTAAATAAATCAATCTTGCTGCACAGTTCCTGCCTGCTGGATCTTCTCTCCTCCTCCTCCCTATGGCTGCGGGACACGGTGATATACCCTAGGGCCCAGGCCTGCGGCAATACATATTCATTACCTAGCCCCGCCTAGCCCTCATCTCATATTACAATGAGCCCAAAAGTAATTTACATCCGCATTGTGCTTGCACAGTGTTGTCTGGTGATTGTGGGCAGGGGTCTCCGGAATGAAGTAAAGGGTCTTCCTCATTCTGAACTTTTCACCTTGCTTCCCTGCACATGCTCTTTATGTCCCTGGCCCAAGTCCAAACTTTAAGGCTGGTTTAAGTTAGTTTTAGGTTCAAAAACAGGATCTTTAGTCAAGAAGATCAAGATTCCTTCCCTTTATCAATAGTCTTCTATCTTCTCATTCTGCTTTGATAGGCACAATAAGTGTTGAGCAAGCTGTATGCATTGCTTTTAACAGACAACTTCTTAGCAAACCATTTAACTTCTGCTTCCCCCTCTTCCCCCTGATTCAGAACAAAGGCAAGATGTCGGGGGCTTATGGAGCAGTTCAGATGGCGGCTGGGGGATGCTGGCACTTCCTGGAACAGACCCAGACCTGCGGTGAGGCAGTTTCCTGCTTCCTGTCTGTGGCAACGTCTGTGGCAGTTGGCACAGTCGCAGAGCTGCTCTGGACCTGCAATGGGGTGGCTTGTCTCTCTCCGAGCCGACAGTTTGGGATTCCCAAAGAACACTGCTTCCCAGGCTGCAGCGACCTTAGGTGACAGCTCTGGATCGCTGAGTCAAAGGAATCTGCTCCACGGCAAGGTACTGTAAAGTAAAGCACACCTTTTTTGGCCAGGCCGGGAGCATGCAGGGGTTAACACCTCCATGTGCGTGTACGCCATGGTCATCTTGCAGAGGTTTTTTATATGTTTGCAAGTTTGTCATTATGCGTTTACAAGTTCGTCATCCGCCCTTGGTTCTGTCACTTATCTAAAGTCATAGTCCTAAGGGGTCTTACATGACTTGGAGTTTTCTTATCTTAGGTTTACAAACACTGCACACTATTCTTAATACATTTATTACATCTATTTTGCTAATACACACAATTCTATTATTACACACTTTGTTGCTATATTAGTTATACTTCATTTATAATCGTGTATTGATTATATTCCTATTCTCCTATTACATTTTTCTACCTTTTTGTGACAGTTCTTCTATTTGTCATTAAAATGGCAGTTAGCATGTGTCTTCCTCCTTATCGCTTGTTCTGCAGAAAAGCGGTTAGCCAAACCCATTAGCTCACATTCCATTCCCCTATCATCCTAGTCCATTCGAGTTTGGGTTTTTTTGGGGTTTTTTTTTCAAGAGCAGTTGGCATTAGGCATAGCATCTCCTATTCACTTATCATCATAGCCCCTTCCAGGGCTAGGCTTCTTGTCTTGCAAAAGCAGTTGCAGTCGAGCATAGCAGCCAACACCCAACTTTTATTAAACTATGCTTTATACTAAAGCACTTATGTTAAAGGAGTTCTATGTTTCATATGTTAAAGGAGTCCTGTGTATCATTGCGAAAACACAGCTTCCTGGGCAGCGGCTGGGGAACTTGCCTGGGGTGACTCTCCCAGGAGCTGGGAAGACCAAGAAGAGACCCCTTCATTTCTGCTCCCTGTTTTTAAACGGCACTACACCACTCCCCTTCTGCGAATGGGGCAAACCAAAAAGTTCCGCTTAAAGTCCCACTTCCAGTACCTTAGTGTTCCTTGCTGAAAACTGCCCTTGGCCCCCAGCCCCCAGCCCCACCACACTCACAACAATTATGTAATGGAATTGAATATCCAACAGTGAAGCTTCACCCCACTTGCTTCGTAACCATAACATTATCCAAAAGGAGCCCTCGTCTCTCTGTGTTGTCCAGGTTATGCTGCAGTGGCTATGCACAGGGATGGCCCCACTAATGACCACCACAGGAGCTTTGACCTGTTCCATCTCAAGCCGGTTCATCCCTCCTTAGACAACCTGCTGTCCTGCAGGTCACCATATTGATGGCAGCCTTAGCTTGTATGCCTGCTCAGCACAGTGCATTAGAGCCCAGAACTCCTGGGCTCCAGCAATCCATCAGGCTCAGCCTCCCGGCAGCTGGGACTACAGGCCTGCCTAGTTGATCAAGGGAAGCCAGTTGATGTAATCTTGTTTGGTTTCACTAAAGCTTTTGATACTGTCTCTCATAGTATCTTCCTGGAAAAAATGTCCAGCTCACAGCTGGATAAACACATCATGGGATGAGTGAGCAACTGACTCACAGGTCAGGCACAAAGGGTTCTAGTGAACAGGGTGACATCAAGCTGGTGACCTGTCACTAGTGGGGTTCCACAGGGCTCCATTTAAGGGCCTGTGCTCTTCAACATCTTCATAAATGACTTGGACACAGGACTGGAAAGGATACTAAGCAAGTTTGCAGATGACACAAATCTGGGAGGAGCTGTCGACTCCCTCAAAAGCAGGGATGCCCTGCAGAGAGACTTCGACAAACTAGAGGGCTGGGCAATCACCAACCATATCAAGTTTAACAAGGGAAAGTGCCAGATTCTGCACCCAGGACAGGGCAACCATGGATGTACAGACAGACTGGGGAATGAGACACTGGAAAGCAGTGCCATGGAAAGGGGCCTGGGGGTTCTGGTCGATGGAAAGTTGAATATGTCAGCAGTGCCCTGGCAGCCAGGAGGGCCAACCGTGTCCTGGGGAGCATCAGGCACAGCATCACCAGCTGGTCAAGGGAAGTGATTGTCCCACTCTGCTCTGCACTGGGGTGGCCTGACCTTGAATACCGTGACCAGTTTTGGTTGCTGCAATATAAGAAAGATATTAAACTATTAGAGATCATCCAAAGGAGGACAACAAACATGGTGAAGGGCCTTGAGAGGAAGACATATGTGGACCAGCTGAGGTCACTTGGTCTGTTCAGCCTGGAGAAGAGGAAACTGTGGAGGAGACCTCATTGCAGTCTACAACTTCCTTGTGAGGGGAAGAGGAGGGGCAGGCATATCACGGTGTCCCGCAGTGGTAGGGAGGAGAAGAGAGATCCAACAGGCAGGAATTGTGCAGCAATATTGATTTATTTAATTATTTTACAAACTCTTTTATAGACTTTTTCTTCATAGTCAAATTGGTCAAAGGATCAGCCCCTTGGGGTGATTGGCTAAAAATCCTAAAACATCCATTGTCAAAATATTTTTCCTACTGTACTATAAACAAGGCTTTGCAAGGTCGCAGGTGTCCATAGTTTATAGAACTCTACAAATATCTTCTGTGAGAGAGAAAAGTATCTCACGGGACTGGAAAGAAGCAAGAAAAATTCTTGCTAGCAGCAATATTTTATCCACAATTCCCCCTTTTTGTTTTATAAGATAACAATTCTACTAGGTATTAATCCGAAATAGAAATTTACATCAGTTATTAATTCTAAATATAGCCTTAAGGGCTTTAACTATCTGACTCCATAACAAGAAATTTAAAGTTCAGTCTCTGCTTGTGGAAGGACCATCCTAGTCTCTGCTTCTGGAAGGGCCATCCGCCTGACATCCTGGTCATCATCAGAAGAGTCATTAGGCTGATGATCTACATTCTGGTCGCCATTTGGATGGTTGGCATTCTGGTCATCATTTGGAGGTTGCCCGTCCTGCCTCTGGTGCCGTAGGTCAGGGCGAATGCATTTTGAAGGTAGCCACCGTACCCCAGTATCTGTGGAAACGCAAGCATACCCACGACCCCAAACGATAAGCTCATGCTGGCCTTCCCACAGGTTAGTAAGTAAATTCCATACCCAGACTTTTGCCCGGGGCAGTTGCGTCTTGCCTGAAGACTGCAATGAGAGAAAATGATTCAGAATAACAGGATTATTTGCATTTTGTGGTACTGTAAGGTGATTAATTGTACACAAAGCTTTTGCTAGTCGGCTCTGTGGGGTTTCTCCATGCATTCCTCTTTTTTGTTTTTCCAAAACACGCTTCAAGGTACGATGAGCACATTCAACAATGGCTTGGCCAGTAGGAGAATGTGGGATACCAAAGGTATGGTCTACACCCCATAGGTGCAAGAACTGCCGCATCTTCTCCGAGGCGTAGGCAGGACCATTATTGGACTTCACAATAGCCAGCACACCCAGGACTGGGAAAGCCAATTTCCAATGGGCAATGACATCACGGCCCTTCTCTCCAGTGTGAACAGAAGCCCACATAGCTGAGGAGAAAGTGTCAATAGACAAGTGCACATATTTAAACCAGCCAAATTCGGGGATGTGTGTTACATCCGTTTGCCAAATCTGCAAGGCTTTTAGCCCTCTGGGGTTTACCCCCAGTGGCAAAGGCGCAGCAAGTCCGTGACAGCACAAGCACTGACAATGCTGCGCGCTTCGGTTGGCGTTAAATGAAACTGCTTCTGCAGGGTATGTGCACTTTGATGGAAGAAACCGTGCAATGCCTTGGCTTGTGCAATTTTGTCAGGCTGAGGCCCTACCCAGGCAGGGTTGGCCAGCATGTCAGCCCTGGCATTGCCTTCTGTTAGAAAACCTGGTAAGTTGGTGTGGCTTCGAATGTGCAGAATGTGATACAGATGCACTCGAGCCTTAATTGCAGACCACAAGGTTTTCAACAGTGAAATTAGAGCCATACTGTTTTCCTCCTTCAGAAATGAACAATCTAAGTTTTGGGTTATATCTGCTACATAAGCAGAGTCAGTAACCAAATTCAAAGGTACCTGTGAGAATTGCTGAAAAAACATGGTAACAGCCCTTAATTCAATTAACTGAGCAGAGCTTGACTCGTGGCCTTTCAGCACCTGCCATTCAGATTCTTCCTTCCAGGTAACGATTGCTTTTCCGGTTTTCACAGAACCATCCGTAAAGACGGTGGGTCCTTGCACTGGCACTCAACTATTTCTCGGCCACAAGGAAAGTATGGTCAATTTTGTCAACTGCAGTAATTTATGGCTGGGCAGATGGTAAGTCATCTGCCCTGAAAAGTTTTGCAGTGCGCTTTACAAAGGAGCACTATGAACGAGGCTCCACTCAAAGTATTCCCTCAAGATCGGAATGACAATTACTGCAGGATCTGCCGCCATCAGTTGCAAACACCGTTGGCGGCATTTGATTATCAGGGAAGCAACCAATTCAAACACTGTGGTCACCGTCCTTTTTGGCTGGTGAGGCAAAAAGACCCATTCTAGGATATGCAAAGGATCAGGTCATTGTGTATTCCACTGGCCAATGATACCTGTAGGATGGAGGTCAGGAATAGTAATGAAAACAGTGATAGCAATGGAGGGATCCACTCGATAAACCTGATGAGCGGAAACAGCCTGTTGGACCTCCTGCAGCGCTCGTCGCGCTGATGGAGTCAACTCCCGAGGTGAATGCAGATCGGGGTCCTCCTTTAATATATTAAAAAGAGGAGAAAGTTGCTTCACGGTTAGACCTAAAAAAGATTGTAACCAATTGATGACACCCAACAGCTTCTGAGCATCATTCAAGGTTTTAATCGAATGCGGGAATCGCACCTCTTGGCATTGGATAGTTTGGTCCAAAATTTTTACTCCTAAATATTTCCAAGGAGGATGCTATTGAACTTTCTCCAGAGCTACCTCTAATCCATAGGCATGCAGAGCAGTGAGCAGCTGAGGCTGTATTCTCAGCAGCTCGTCCCGAGTGGACGCTGCCACCAGGATATCATCCATGTAATGGTAGCAGCATGCATCAGGAAACTGCTTGCAAACTCCAGATAAAGCTTGAGTGACATAACACTGTGTAGCGGGTTGGGTTTTTAACCGGGCAGAAACCCCAATTTAGTGTAGTGGTTTGGTCTAAAATACTCATTACTGTTTATCTTCTGTGAGATAAGAATTAGGAGAAAAACAAAGCAGGCACCAACCTTGAAAGAATATAAAGAATTTTATTAACAGACCTAAAAGAGAGGAAAAAAAATTATACCATACCTTCAGAACTCTCCTCCTCCCCCCACCTTCCTCCCTTCTCCCACTGACAATGTAAAAAGACAACCCCTAAGATGTTCAGTCTGTTTACCACTTCCATAATAACCTTGTTCAGTCCATTTAGAAAGAGAAGTCTCTTCTTGCTCGTGCTATGAAAACAGTATCACAACGAGACAGCTGCCCACTTCCAAATATTGTTCAGTCCATTTAGGAAGAGGAGTCTCTCTGCTCGCATGTGAGTCCCTTCCCCCGACTTGCAGCTTTTCCCGCAACTGCTTTCGAGGGTCCACTCTTGAAGTTTTTGGGTATAATTTTAAGGTTGAGCTGTTCAGAAACAAAAAATAGAGGCCCTTCTCCTTCCCTGGGAGCAAAGGGTCTTCCTCATCTTCATCGTTAGGACTATCTCTGGGAGCATCTCTAGGAACTGAGGTTTTCTTCTTTCCCGTTTGGAGCAAAAGTCCTCATCTGGTCCATCTCTCCCTGTCCAAACTTCTCATGAAATTACAGCTGCGTCAGCATCTGCCTATCTCAGCACAGGTGCTTTTGCTTACAAGCTGAACACTCCACCCCCCATATCTTCATGAAATTACAACGGGATACTCTGATATATCATAGCTTCACAACAGAATTTCAGCTTTAAGCATCTCCTCTCTCTCTTCCCTCAGGTTTTCAGCTCTTCACAGCAATAAAAGGGTTAATCTCACCTCAGCCTTGCAGCTGGAATTCGGCTTATCGGAGTGGAGAGGGGGGGAGAGCCAAGCCGCTCCGGCTGCCCACAGCAAGGCAGTGGGGGGGGGGGGGGGGGTTCCACGGCAGGAACAGGTCCATTGGCTCCAGGATGGCCGTGGCCCGGCCCGGCCTGGCCTGAGCAGGGCCTGGCCGGGCCCGCTGGCCCCCGCACAGGGCCTGCAGCCACCTGTCCCAGCACCGGAAATGAGAGAGAGAGCTTGGGGGGGAGTTTGTCTATTCTTAATTGTGGATCACAGAGGCGGTCACAACTTTAAGTGTCTTAGAGAATTGTCCATATTCAAACTGGACACCTGATAGGTTCTATCAGGTCCCAGAGGAAGGTGTAAGCACCCCTCAGCAAGGACATCACATCCGGGACTATGCTTGCTAACCTATGACACACTGATAGATAATTGGGCTGTTCCTCATCCCTTGAGGGAGGACCTTCCATTGGTATCTCTTAGCAGGTTCAGCATTGTTAATGGCAGGCACAGTAAAGGCAAATTTTGGTTTGTCATTAGGATGCCAAGGAATTGTGGAAAAACAATCCTTTAAATCAATGATCAGGATGTCCCACCATTGCCAGGCTGCAATGCCCCCATATCTTCCATTGCTGCTTTAACTTTTCGGAGATCCTGCAATAATCTCCATTTCCCTGATTTCTTCTTAATTACGAAAACAGGAGTATTCCAGGGACTAGTAGAAGGCTCAATGTTCCCCTGTTGTAACTGTTCCTGAACCAGCTGATGAAGGGCATCTAACTTCTCCTTTGGTAGGGGCCACTGCAGTTCAAAGATCGGTGTGTTAGTCAGCCATCGCAAAGGCAGTGTAGGATACTGTGCGCCCTTACGCACAGTGACCCCTGATAAAAATTTGTCCCAATCCATACCCCCCAAGCTGCCAACATGTCCCGTCCCCAAAGGTTAAGGGAAGTGCTAGTAACATAAGGCCTAATTGTATCTGTGTGCGTCCCTCTGTGTCCTTCACCATCACAGTCTGTTCGCTTAAATAGCTCTGTGTGGTTCCTCCTAATCCTACGATGGCCAATCCCACCGGGGCTAAAGGCCATGAGGGAGGCCACGCAGAGAAGGAGATGATAGTTACATCAGCACCCGTATCAATCAAACCTCAAAGCTGAATCCGGGGCGGACGGGCCTTCGGCAGGATCAGGGTACATGTCATCTGTGGCCTTTGGTCAGAGATGTCTGCAGTCCAGAAGGCCTGCGGAAGTCCCGTAGATCCACTGCCGCTATCTCCGTGAGTTTGTTGTTCTATCCTGGGGACACAAGACTTAAAAGGCACTAATTTAGCAAGGCAGGTCTTTTCAAGAATAGTTACAGGGCGTTTTTGAGTGGAGACCATAGCATGAATCTGACCTGTAAAGTCAGCGTCAATAACTCCTGAGTGCACTAAGATTCCTTGATGGGCAACGTCAGGTTTTCCCACCAGCATGGCACTGGATCCCTGGGCTAAGGGTCCATATGCATCCAAGGGAACCTTATAAATACCGCTAGAGTCTGACAGCTGCTGCTGAGGTGTGGACATCAAAACCATCTGATCCCTGGGTGGTGTCTCTAGGGTGGCTGAGTAGGCCTGGGCCTGTACCTGTGCCACCCTCTGGGGGAGCGACTGCATTGAAGAGTAATTCCCCCTCCTTGCACCCCGGTGGAAGTTTCCCAACAAAGGCCGACCATCGGCATGAGTCTGGGATCTACAATAGTCTGAGCAATGCCCTGGTCTGCCACACCTCTTGCACTGGGGGATCAGTGTGTTCTCTTTTTGGCTCGGCTTAGGCCATTTCTGGTTTTTTGCCTGTTTTGGTTGCTTTGGTTCACAACCAGAAGATGCGTGAACAGGCTGCAGAAGCCCAGCCAAAGCAGATCTTTTCTGGCTCCCAGATCCCACCTTAGAGCAGGCCTCGACCATGTCTGTGAGTTCAGGTTCTCCTGGTAGGACATCTATGATTTTTCTGCACTCCTTGTTTGCATTATCTCTCACTAACTGCCTTAACAACATATGCCTTAACCTGTCATCGTCAACCTGCTTCTTGAGAGAAGCAGTGACTTTTTCCACAAAAGAGAGATATGACTCTGACCTCCCTTGAATTATTTCAGTATATCGCTTTCTAGGAGCAACCATCTCTATGGTTTTCAACAGGGCAGCCATGCCGACCTGCTGAACTTGCTGCAAGACGCTAGGGGGAAAGGTGCCCTGGAGATTGGGATCATAGAAGGGACCAGTCCCCATAAGAGCATCCATCCCTACTGCACGTCTAGGGTCCTCAGCAGGGAGCTGCATATTCCCTAATGCGGCCTTGTCAGCCAGCTTTCTCCAGGTTTTCTCAAAAACTGCACATTGTATAGGTTGAAATAGGATTTGACCTAAGTGCCTGATATCAAATGGAGCAAGCAAATCCGTGTTTATCACCCTTATCATTTGCATAACCTCAGCAGAACCGAGCCCATGTTGTGCAACCTTGGATTGCAGATCCTGTGCAACCTTCCAGACAATTACCTCATGCTTATCATGCTGGTCTGAATTTGGGAGAGCCTTATACACTGGGAAAGCTTGGATCTCCCCTTTCAGGGTGTCACTATTACCCTGAACTACTGGCATAGCCTGTGGATGCAGTGTAACAGCTTCCCGAGTTCTCTCAGAATCCTCAAATCTGCTTGGCATCTCCAGTGTTTCCAATAAATCCCAATCGCCCTCCTCCAGAGGCTGCATCTTAAGTGACTCCCAGAAATGGTTGTAGTGGGTTGGACGCACTGTCACAGTGCAGTCCGGGAAGGTCCAGGGGCGAGACTGGAGCAGCCTTTTCTTTCGCCGCCCGGCTACCGCGGCTTTACACCCCAGGGCCAATGCCTCCTCTGCCTCACTGCCCGACGATGAATCGTCGGTTATGGGCAGCTTTGAGGAGCCGTGAACGAACAGAGGTGGGCAGGGAAGAATCGACCGACCAGAAGAGGAACTGACAGCAGAAGCTGCAGTCGGCTGTGCAGGGGTTTGAACCGCAGCCGCTGTCAGGGATGCAATCTCAGGCGGTTTCGACCGATCCAGTGCTGGGGCTGCTGCAGCCGTCTGCAATGCTGTGGCCACGCCCGGAGCCACTGCCATCTCCTGTGCTGCGGTAGCGCCTGGAGCTGCCGCTGTCTCCTGTGCTGCAGTAGCGCCCGGAGCCACCGCCAACCGGGGCACGGCCGCCGCAGATTGTGCTTCTTTCGCCGGTCTCGGCTCCGCTGGCAGCTGGGACGCTGGCGCAGTGCTGGTTGATGACACCGCAACCGCCGCCGCTGCCGCTGGTTCTGGGTTGGGAGCAGCCGACCACGCCACTTCCGGGTTCGCCGCGTCTCTCACGGGCGGCGTGGGCCCAGTGATCCCCGTGTGGTGGGGCGTCTCCGGCAGCTGCAACAGCTGCTTTTGCAGGCTGAGCAGCTCCGCCAGCTGCCGTGATATGTTTGGCAGCTCTGTCAACAAAGGCAGATGCCATATTAAAAGGTCGACTGCTTGGTTCTACTTTTGCACAGAACAGTCTGTCACTATGGAGGGCGATGAGCTGCATCCGGGCATTCTCGGCGTAGCAGGCGCATGCACAGACAGGCTAGGAGCCACCATAGGGGTCCAAGACGCAAGCCCACTGAACCGTGGCACCGAAAAAGCGGCGACCGCCACTGAGCCGAAAGGCAGGGCGGGCTGCGCGCCAGCCCTCTGCCCACACACCCCCGCTAGTTGCTCTGCCGGCGTGGGGTCCTCGAGGGGCGTGGGGTCTTGTGTCAGCGCAGGACAACCCGGTGCAGGCTCCGGGGCATTCTCCGCCCGTGGAGCCAGGAGGGGTTTTTCGGATCTGCCACCACCCGCCCCTAGAGCCAGGTCTGTGGGTTCTCCTTCAGGTATCTCTCCATCACATGCCACCGAGACAGGCGAGCCAGCTCTGCTGCCACAATTAAAGTCTATCAGCAGATTAAACAAACCCCGCCACGTGCATAGTAATTCTAGCACTGGTGGATCCCCAGACGGAAACTTGCGCCAGAGTGCAGAGCCGAGTTCTTGCCACAGCCCGAAATCCAGGGCGGTGTCTCTGTTCGGGGAGATGCCATGTAGGCCAGCCCAGTCCAAAAACTCACAGAGTGAGTTCTCAGAAATGGAGGTGTTCATTAAACCGAAAACACCTCTCCAGACCATTTTTTCAGTCCCGTCGGACATCCCGTTCCAGGGGGGAACAACAGCATACCTCTAGAGAAATGCAGCTTGGCTCGCAGCGTGCAGGACACGTCGGGGTTCAGCAAATATCACGGTGTCCCGCAGTGGTAGGGAGGAGAAGAGAGATCCAACAGGCAGGAATTGTGCAGCAATATTGATTTATTTAATTATTTTACAAACTCTTTTATAGACTTTTTTCTTCATAGTCTAACTGGTCAAAGGATCAGCCACCCCTTGGGGTGATTGGCTAAAAATCCTAAAACATCCATTGTCAAAATATTTTTCCTAGTGTACTACAAACAAAGCTTTGCAAGGTCGCAGGTGTTCATAGTTTATAGAACTCTACAAATATCTTCTGTGAGAGAGAAAAGTATCTCACGGGACTGGAAAGAAGCAAGAAAAATTCTTGCTAGCAGCAATATTTTATCCACACAGGCACTGATCTCTTCTTTGTGGTGTCCAGCGAAAAGTAGTTTGGAATGATTGGATAGAAAATTCCTCAGTTCCTAGTCGTGTTACTGAATAATTGGTAGGAAAGTGAAAATAATGTACGTTTTTAGTAACTATTGGTTAAAATATCTTTAAAAGGCTATGTAAATCTTGATAGAGAGTCAGAAGAGGCTCTCACTCCTGCTTTTCTGTGCTCTATGCTGTACCTGGGTCACGCTAGTGGCTCTGTTCCTCTGATAAGACTTAATAAACAACTATCTGGAAGCATTGAAACTCAAGGAAAAGTCTCGGTTTATCTTTGAAACTCCTTGCAAGGACTTTTAGCAAATTCTCTCCCATCAGGAGGGACTTGATTTACGGCACGGTACAAAGAATATTCTCCTATAGGATGTGTCATCACTAGTAGAGATTCCTCCCAACAACTAGGTAAAGCTAGCTTGCCATTAACACTACAGGCTTTGTAAACCATTTGACATAATGTACAATTTCAAAATTTTTCTCTGTTTCAGCCAGCTCAATTTAAGAGCAAGATTGCAGTCAAACATTGTTTTTCTGTGTTGCTATGACTTGTGTTAGAAGCAGCTCTGGAGAGAAGATACTTGTAACTCTTAAGTGTTACAACCACATAAATATAGGAACACTCAATAGGGTTTCCTTTTCTCTAGTTCCACTTGAATTTCCTAATTGATTTTATCCATGTCTACCTGTTTTAACATAAGAGATTTGCACTGAATATTGTTTAGGACCTGGTGTTTATGCATGAAGAATGAGAGTCTGGTAGTCAAAATAGATTCATGTACTGGACTTGCATCTTCCATCTGAAGGAAAGGCATAGGCATTAACAATTGGGATACCTCTAAAATAGCTTTGTTTGCAGACTACTGATACTGACTGGCTTCATTGGACTACATATTCTCCAATTCCACTCTCTTACTACATTCTGTCAGGTCTTTCTTGCATCTGATATCTGTTTCTTACATGAAAGGCAATGAAGAAAACAGATACTGTGCAAGTCTCCATCATACTTGTTTTTAAGGAACTATTTTTGAGCTAGTTAATAAGCACCTTTTTACATGTGATGTATGAGGGAATCAGGGTTGATCAGGACAGAATGTACAAATTCACAACAGCTATCTGTGAAAAACGAGGTCCACTCTCCTGTGAGAATTTAGAGGGTTTAATATAAAGACAATAAGAGACACATAAAATAAAGCAAAGAGGTAATGGCCGGGTGCCTTGGTGCTCTGCCAAGAGCACACCTGATGCTCGAGGTTAGTCCTTTTTATACCATTGTCATAGGTTAGCAAGCATAGTCCCGGAAGGGACGTCCTTGCTAAGGGATGCTTACAGTTTCCTCTGGGAACTGATAGAACCTATCAACTGGCCAGTTTGAATATGGATAATTCTCTAAGCCACTTAAAGTTGTGACCACCTCTGTGATCCACATTTAAGAATAGGCAAACTCCCCCTCCAAGCTCTCTCTCGTTTCCGGCACTGGGACAGGTGGCTGCAGGACCCGAGCAGGGCCCAGTGGGCCTGGCCAGGCCCTGCTTGGGCCAGGCCGGGCCGGGCCACGGCCATCCTGAAGCCATGGACCTGTTCCAGCCATGGAACCCCCCCCCACTGCCTTGCCGTGGGCAGCCGGAGTGGCTCGGCTCTCCCCCCTCTCCACTGTGATAAGAAAAATTCAACATTCCAGCTGCAAAGCTGCAAGGCCGAGGTGAGATTAACCCTTTTATTGCTGTGAAGAGCTGAAAACCTGAGGGAAGAGAGAGAGGAGATGCTTAAAGCTGAAATTCTGTTGTGAAGCTATGATATATCAGAGTATCCTGTTGTAATTTCATGAAGATATGGGGGGTGGAGTGTTCAACTCGTGAGCAGAAGCACCTGCGCTGAGATAGGCAGATGCTGACGCAGCTGTAATTTCATGAGAAGTTTGGACAGGGAGAGATGAACCAGATGAGGACTTTTGCTCCAAATGGGAAAGGAGAAAACCTCAGTCCCTAGAGATGCTCCCAGAGATAGTCCTAAAGATGAAGATGATGAAGACCCTTTGCTCCCAGGGAAGGAGAAGGGCCTCTGTTTTTGTTTCTGAACGGCTCAACCTTAAAATTGTACCCCAAAAAACTTCAAGAGTGGACCCTCGAAAGCAGTTGCGGGAAAAGCTGCAAGTCGGGGGAAAGGACTCATACGCAGGCAGAGAGACTCCTCTTCCTAAATGGACTGAACAATATTTGGAAGTGGGCGGCTGTCTCGTTGTGATAATGTTTTCATAGCATGAGCAAGAAGAGACTTCTCTTTCTAAATGGACTGAACAAGGTTATTATGGAAGTGGTAATAGACTGAACATCTTAAGGGTTGTCTTTGAACATTGTCAGTGGGAGAAGGGAGGAAGGTGGGGGGAGGAGGAGAGTTCTGAAGGTGGTATAATTTTTTTTCTTCTTTTAGGTCTGTTAATAAACTTCTTTATATTCTTTCAAGTTGGGTGCCTGTTTTGCATTTCTCCTAATTCTTATCTCACAGCAGATAAACAGTAATGAGTATTTTGGACCAAACCACTACAACCATTTTTACTGTCTGTTCTTTATGCATATTCAAACTTTTCCAGAAGCTGTTCGGCATGGCCACTCCTTGGTTCCGCCTTTTTAGAGCATGCGTATTCTTCTGCCTTGCGGTTTTATTTCTTTTGATTCGTGGGCTTGGGCTCGCTAGGTGAGAGTTGATAGTCGACTGGACCTCTTAATTTTCCAGACAGTCAGGGCTGATTGCAGCTTTGGGCCTCTTTGGCCCCCCGGGCAGAGCGGTGATAGCGGCTCTGGGCCCCCCTGGCCCCCCCGTTCTCCGGGCAGAGTAGCCTTTGGGCCCTTTTGTTCTCTGGACAAAGTGTTGATTAGCAGCTTCTCGGGCCTCATCCTCTGTTCGCTTGGAGGTTATCTTACTTGCTCACACTTGCTAATATTCTTGCTAAAAAGAAAGAAAACTACATCCACACAGCAAAAGCATTTCTAACATTATATAATATCTACCTTAATACTTGCGAGAAGCCAATATTACAATATATGTTTATAACAATCCCCCCTTTTTCTATTTTATAAATCATTTGTCTTGAGCAATATTTCTTTTTTCTTGGCTTTTAATGTCTGTTCGTTCTTTTCACAGATCAATTTGGCTTCTTCGAGAGGGTCTTTTATATCACTTTGTTTTTTTAATACCATAATTTTTTGTGCTGTTCCAGACATAGCCAACTTTGGGTCAGTAGGCATTGTCACAACTTGCATGCCTTGAACTACGCTGGTGATTAGCCGAATAAAGTAGGGGATCAAGCAAGGGAGAAATATTAGACCAGCTGTAGCACATAAGAGGAAGAAGCCTAGCTTCTTCCACCATTCTTTCCCCAGTATGCCATCCCACCAGTTAGCAGTCATCATTGATTCCCATTTTTGGACCGGTACATGGGCTATTTTTCTGATATTATTGGCAATATCTAGAACGGCATCCCTATTGTCATTGATTTTTAAACAACAATCCGATGTATTAAACTTCCCACATACACCCCCTTCTTCAGCCAGTAAATAGTCTAAAGCCAGCCTATTTTGATATATTGCAGCTCTGGTTTGGCGTTGCTGACTGACTTAATTCCATAGCCCCAGCTGTTTCATTGGTTATGATTTCTACAAGAGCTTGGAGTCTGATGATACGATTCAGCATGTAAATGGGGGTTCGATATCCCCAACTTCCATCTTTTGCCCAGGTAGCTGGCCCATATGTTTCTAATATTTGTTGAGGGGGCCATTCCTCATGTTTCCATTTTTGGAATCCTTGTCTCGGTTTTGAAAGACAGGTGTCTGCTAAGGAAGGCAGAGGCCCCCCTTGAAGTGGCAGATATAACCCCTTTTCCCTCCAAGTTATTATATTTTGAAATCAAGAGCCTTTAGGCGAAGATGTGGGAAATAGGAATAACAGTTCTTTACTATATATATATATGTATATAACCAGTCAAACAAAACAACAACTATGGCAGTAACAGCAATCACAAACCCAGTCCCAGCCTTCTCGGCTGTCAGGCTATTTCCCCTTGGGTGCAGTTCTGCTCGCAGCCGGCAGGGGCGCTGGCGGCTCCCGGTGAGCAGGGCAGGTGCAATGGTTCCCCCGCGGCTGCAGGGGGCGCTCCGGGGCGAGCTCGGGAAACCCGCGGCTCTGGTGCCCTGGGATCCCGGGAAGGATGGAACAAAGGCTTCACAAACCCCTGGGCAGCTGATCCCGGGCTCTCAGGAACAGCAGGCTGAAACGGCAGGCTGGAACGGCAGGGACGGACGCAAATCCCGGGTGGCAGGCGAGATGTATCCAGATGGGAGAACCCCACGGAGGCCCAGGCAGGCAGGGCGAGCAGGGCTACAGCGTAGCGAAAGCTCGAAGCAGCAGCGGGCCAGGGCAGCCACAGCTCGGTCTCCAGCAGGGCAGGGAAAGCGGCTTTTGGGGTCCCGGCGTTGTTTCCAGCAGGAAGAAAGAACGGCCAACAAGAAAGAAGCAGCAGCTCCTTTCTCTGCAGCTTCTCTCTCCGGACGCTCAGAGCCAACTGACCCCACACCCAGGTGTAGACAAAGGAGTAGCCAGGCCCGCCCCACTCCCCTTTTTGTCTTTCTTAAGTACAGCTATTTGTCCCCTAGCAACATGCATATGGGAGAAAATTCCTTTAACAGGAAAAAAACTAAGACTAAACTAAAACCCCAACAATCCTCCAATTAAATCTCTTTTATTTCTTTTGAAGTCTCATAGACAGGTATTCCTAATTGATCTCCCTCTGGTTCTGGTAAAAGGAAAAACCCTGGTTGAATGATTCCCAGTGTACAACTCCCTTTCCAATGTGAAGGGAGTCTCTGGTATTCCCTTTTCCCACATATCCAAAATAAGCCATCTGGTGCTTTCCAATAATCACCTTCTTGTTGATTTATATTCTCCCAAAATTTGGATATTTCTGGGATTCCAAAATAAGGATTTTTCCTTGTGTCATTACATTGAAAGAGTCCAATTTCATTATCATATACACAGTCCTTTCTTTTTTTCTGAGCCCAATACCAAGTTGGTTTTTCTGGGACCCACCATGTTGAAGTTTTATTACTTACTTTATACCTTTTACAGGGAGTGTTTCCTACTTCATTAAGAAAATTTTTCCCAGTTCACTGCTGAACTTAAAATCCACCCTTCAGGTCGGTTCCCCCCTCTTATATTTGTCCGGTTCCATTTAAGGAGTTCTACTGGGCCTATGCTGCTACCTTTCCATGGCCATTCTTCTGTCATTAAAGCTCCTCCACAGACCCAACAGTTGATTATGTCAAGTTCCTTACCTATCCTCTCCCCCAATTCCACAAACAGGTTTTTTCCCAACCATGGGGTTTTTTCCTCTTTTAACTGTTGTTTAAGCTTTGCATACAGGTCCTGGCGTGAGGTGAATATAGGGCGAGGTTGCTGTGCTGGCTTTGTATTTTTACTTACCACTTGTTCTTTTACCAAATCTTGGACTGTTCCCCTGGTGGCAGCTGTGAAGCAAATCCATTTTTCTCCTTTTGGACAATTACTTCCTAGTCTGTTTTCACTTGTTCCTAAATTTTCTGTAATCCAATATTTTTCCCCTTTATGCAGGCAAATACCTAATTTGGATGAGTCATAACAGTGACTGTTGATATGGGTATGAGTAATAAGAAAGAAACCCGGTGTCTTTCCATGTAAAGCTTTCGATAGCATTTGTAACATGGTCTTGCCGGTGTCCCGAAAGGGACCAGGATAAGTGACAAAAGAAGGAATAACTGAGGTCCGGCATGGCTTATACTCCCACCTCCCTTGCCTATGAGGTTGCAACCCATAGAAGATGTATCGGATCTTCTCGGTGGCGAGTACAGTGGCCAACCCGGTCTTGCCCTCTATTTCCTTGTCACTTCTTTTGTAGCTTTGAGGCAAATTTCTTCTGGCACCTTTTTTAACTGTAGTATCTTATTGTATCTCAGGTATTTCCCATTCAACAGGCACTAGTAATTCCCATCTGCAGAGCAAAGTTATTACTTTTGTTGCTTGTGATTCTGCCTGGATAGAGGGTTGATTTTGTGCTTGACACTCCTTACAACTAGGGCGTCGATGGTGTGAAATGCCAATTTTCCCACAAATTAAACACTTATATTTGACCTGGCTGGCATGCCCCATGTTAGAATGATTCAAACAGGGTATATGATGTGGCACTGATGGAAGTTGCGATTCTCCCCCTTCTTAATACAAGTCACAGGCTAGAATCAGAACATGAGAATTCCCTGTTTGATACAGTCCCAACCCTTCCCGTTTGAAGTGGGAATATTCTTCTCCAAGATGTCCCAGAATTTGTCCAGGGGGCACTTGAAACCACTGATATAAATTTGGCTTTTACTTCTCAGTTAGGTGTGATTCTTTGCATATCCCTTGGATTATTTAGATAGTTCCAGTTCATTGCCACCTGGCCTCCATTTAAGAATCAATTTTGTATCACCTGGTTTGGATATTACAGTCCATTCTTCAGGTTCTTTTACAGGTCCTTTGATTCTGCTGGCATGGATCCACCCTCGTTCCCTGGTCCGGATTGCGGCCTTGGTTGTCAGCAGTACCTGAAAAGGACCCTCCCATTGTGGAGTCAAAGATTGTTCTTTCCATGTTTTTACTAGTACCCATACCCCTGGATGGATATTATGAATTTTGAACTCCAAAGTTGTGGTTTGAGGGATCATTCCTTTCAGCCGTAAATTTTCAAGTGTTCTGGCAATTGTGGTGACATATTTTCTGACACTTACTTCCCCTACTTCATAAGTGGCTGTTTCATGTTGAGTGGTAAGGAAGGGTAATCCAAACATCATCTCATAAGGTGATACTCCCAGATCTGACGTGGGCTGTGTTCAGACTCTCAACAGAGCCAAAGGTAAGCACTTTACCCACGACATTTGAGTTTCGATCATTAATTTTGTCAAAGTTCTTTTTAAAGTCTGGTTCATTCTTTCTACTCGGCCTGAACTTTGTGGGTGCCAGGGGGTATGTAATTCCCATTTTATTCCCAAGGCTTGAGTTATTTGTTGTAAGACTTTGGATGAAAAATGTGTTCCTCTATCTGAGTCTATTTTATTAACCATTCCATATCTGGGAATAATTTGTTCTAGAAGGGTTTTGCATACTACATTAGCTGTAGCTCTAGTGGCAGGAACTGCTTCCACCCAATGAGTTAAATGGTCTACTATTACTAATAGAAACTTCCATCTCTGTACTTGAGGAAGTTCAGTGAAAACTACTTGGATACTTTGGAATGGTCGCAGAGCTAACTCACGGCCTCCTAATGTTGTTTTTCTCATTATTTTCCTATTCACTCTTTGGCAAGTTATACAGTTCCCAGTTATTTGTTTTGCTACCCCAAAGATTCCAATACACCCATAATTTCTTAAAAAATTATCACACAAAGCCTGAGTACCCCAATGAGTTTTTTGATGCATATCTTCTAATATTCTCCTAGTGAGTGGCTTATTAAGTAACTGTCTCCCATCAGGGAGTTTCCATTTTCCAGATTGATCTTGTTCTCCCCCTATCTTAGATAATTTCTTTTCTTCTTCTTTTTCACTAAATTTAGGGATTTCCAATTCTTCCCTCTCTGGGGTCAAGATTAACATAATTTGTTTAGTCCCATTTTCTGCTGCATCTTTGGCTTCTTGATCTGCCTGATTATTCCCTCTTATTTCTGGAGTCATCCCTTTTTGGTGTCCTTTGATATGCACTACAGCTATTTCTTCAGGCAGTTTTAATGCCTCCAAAACTTCTGAAATCAGGCCTTCATGTACCAGTTCCTTCCCCTTTGAATTTAGTAAACCCCTTTCTTCCCAGATCTTTCCAAAGGTATGTATTACCCCAAAGGCATACTTTGAGTCAGTATATATGGTCCCCTTTTTGTGTGCTAAATGCTCCAGTGCTCTTTTTAGGGCGTATAATTCACAAGATTGCACCGACCAATTTGAAGGTAGTTTTCCTTTTTCGATGGTCTGCATATTTATCCCATCGACTAAGGCATATCCTGACATTCTTTTTCCTTGCAAGCATCTGCATGAACCATCCACATATATTCTTTCCCCTTCTAAGAGGGCTTGTTCTTCTAGATCTTCCCGAACTTTTGTTTGGTATTGAATAATTTCCAAGCAATCATGTGCCAGGTCATCTTTTGGTTCCCCATACAGGAATTGGGCCGGATTGAGGCTTTTGCTTGTTTCTATAGTTAGATCATTACTGTCAATCAGTATTGCTTCATATTTTAATATCCTGGAGTCTGTTAACCATTTTTCAGCTTTTTGATTTAGCACATTTTGGACCACATGGGGAGTGTATACAATTAGTTTACTTCCAAAGGTGAGCTTACGGCTCTCCTCTACCAAAATAGCAGTAGCTGCTATGGCTCGAATGCATACTGGCCAGCCATGGCTTACTGGATCCAATAATTTAGATAAATAAGCTATTGGTCTTCTCACCCCTCCCCATTCCTGGACTAAAACACCATGAGCTACTCCATTTTCTGCATTCACATATAAATGAAAGGGCTTTTCTAGTGAGGGCAAGCTTAGGGCTGGTACCGAGGCTAGTTTCAACTTCAGTTTTTCTAATTTATCATCATCATTTTTGGTCCATTGTATATTGTCTCCTACTGTTAATTTTTCATATAAAAATTTTACTGCTTTTCTCAAGGCAGGAGAGGGGGGACTGAAGTCGGGACATGTGACGTTTCCCTTGATTCAATTGAGGGTGCGAGGATTCCCGAGATATATGGGAAGGGTGGGATCCCCGGCATGGACGGGGGCAGGGCTCCCCCCCAGCTCCATTGGGGCGGGAGGGCTGCCAGGGGAAGGCCCCCAGTGTGGGTGGAGGGGTGGCTGGTGGAGGAAACCCCGGAGCCGGGGAGAGGGCGGGCAGCTTCTGGCACTGTTGGCAGAGGCAATACCTCTAAGGGGTCCCACCCTTTTTTCTCTTCTGTTTGCTTCTCCTCTGGGGTTTCTGATATTTTAAAGACTTTGGTTCCCAGAGGTTCTGTAACTCCTGTCCTGCAAGAAGCATATTCTCCCTCCTCAGGGTGAGATGGCTCTTTTGAATTCACAAATACATTTAGAGCCTGGCAAATCCATGCCTCATCAGACCCATATTTTGGCCAGTAAACATGATCAGGTTTGATTTCCTTTTTTACCCACTCTTTCATGCAGAATTGAATCATTTTTACTTTATCTTTTCCTTTTGTGGAAGGATCAGTTTCCCAGTTCGCGAGTTTGACCCCAAGGGGACTGTCTTGGGGTATATCCTCTGTTACCCTTTTATAATTTGAACTTAAGTTACTAGGTTGTTGTCCCATTTTTCCAGGGGTTCTCTATTCCAACTTACTCTTTTTAAAATATCAATTTATCCCCCCCTTTGAAATACCAACTCATTCCTTTAAAACACCAACTTCACTGCTGTAAAATACTACCCACCCTTTCGCAGTACAAAAAAAAAAAAATTTATTATAGCCCACCTTCCCCAAAAACAAAGTTACTTCTAATTACACAGTCTTTCATTCACACATTCACTCTTATTTTTTCTTAAATTTTTGTTCACTCACTCATTCTTACTCACAACAGAATAATAAGGTACCTTATCAAGTCACTTGTTAGTATCCACCCATGGGTATTATATAATCCTTAGGATCCTGGGTGTTCTTGGATTTCCCTCAACCCAGCACTGCTAGCATCCAACCCCAAATTCCCTTGGGGTACCTTTAGACCCTGGGTGCTCTTGGATTTTTCCTCAACCCAGCATATGGGGGGGTAGCTCCCACTTTGTAACCCCTTCCCTGGGACCCCGTCCCAGTCACCCCGGGAGATTCTTTCACTCCTCTTATCTCTTGCTTCATCTCCTCGCTGGCCGCTGTTCTCGCGAACAAAACGGAACCGCAGCTCTCAGAGACTGCCACACTCGCTTTGCAGATCTGGGGGTAACCAGTCCGCGTCTCATTCACACACACTCATCTCCCGTAACCACCCCTTTTTTGTTTGGACAATACTTACCAGTCCGGTTTCTTTTCCAGTGTCCATGGGGTTTTTATTGAGAGCGCTCTCTTTCATTTGCTTTATTTTTGTGTCTTTCTTGTCCTCCGGGTGTCGCCCTGCTGCCACCAAACCACGCCAGAGGATGCTAAGCAGGGACTCTGCCACAAACTGGGCGGGGGGCGCCTTACCCTTACTCTGAATCCTCTCACGCTTTTCAGAGGCGAGGTGTAGATCCCGGGCAAGGCCCCCAATTGTGAAAAACAAGGTCCACTCTCCTGTGAGAATTTAGGGGTGTTATAAACATATATTATAGTATTGGCTTCTCGCAAAGTATTAAGGTAGATATTATATAATGTTAGAAATGCTTTTTGCTGTGTGGATGTAGTTTTCTCTCGTTTTAGCAAGAATGTTAGCAAGTGTGAGCAAGTAAGATAACCTCCAAGCGAGCAGAGGATGAGGCCCAAGGAGCTGCTAATCAACACTTTGTGCCCAAAGGCTGCTCCGCCCGGAGAACAGGCGGCCAGGAGGGTCCGAGAGCCCTTATCACCGCTCTGCCCGGGGGGCAAAGAGGCCCAAAGCTGCAATCAGCCCTGACTGTCTGGAGAATTAAGAGATCCACCCTACCATCGACTCTTACCTAGCGGGCCCAACCCCAAGAATCAAAAGAAATAAAACCACAAGGCCGAAGAATACGCATGCTCTAAAAAGGCGGACCCAAGGAGTGGCTATGCAGAACAGTTCCTGGAAAAGTTTTAATATGAATAGAGAACAGACAGTAAAAATGGTATAAAAAGGACTCACCTCGAGCATCAGGTGTGCTCTTGGCAGAGCGCTAAGGCACCCGGCCGTTATCCCTTTGCTTTATTTTATGTGTCTCTTATTGTCTTTATATTAAACTCTTTAAATTCTAACAGGAGGGTGAACCTCGTTTTTCACAATTGGGGCCTCGCCCGGGAGCTACACCTCGCCTCTGAAAAGCGTGAGAGGATTCAAGAAGCAAAGGGTAAGGCGCCCCCTGCCCAAATTGGCAGGACCCTTGCTTAGCATCCTCTGGCGCGGTTTGGTGGCAGCAGGGCAACACCCGGAGGACAAGAAAGACACAAAAATAAAGCAAATGAAAGAGAGCGCTCTCGACAAAAATCCCACAGACACTGGAAAAGAAACAGGACTGGTAAGTATTGTCCAAACAAAAAGGGGGTGGTTACGGGAGATGAGTGTGTGTGAATGAGACGCGGACTGGTTGCCCCAGATCTGCGAAGCGAGTGTGGCAGTCTGAGTGCTGCGGTTCCGTCTTGTTCGCGAGAACAGCGGCCAACGAGGAGACGAAGCGAGAGATAAGAGGAGTGAAAGAATCTCCCGGGGGTGACTGGGACGGGGTCCCAGGGAAGGGGTTGCAAAGTGGGAGCTACCCCCCCCCCCCCCATATGCTGGGTTGAGGAAAACTCCAAGAGCACCCAGGGTCTAAAGGTACCCCAAGAGAATTTGGGGTTGGATGCTAACAGTGCTGGGTTGAGGGAAATCCAAGAGCACCCAGAATCCTAAGGATTATTTCATACCCATGGGTGGATACTAACAAGTGACTTGATAAGGTACCTTATTATTCTGTTGTAAGAATGAGTGAGTGAAGAAATATTAAAAAGGAGTGAATGTGTGAATGAAAGACTGTGTAATTAGAAGTTAACTTTTTTTTTAGGGAGGTGGGCTGTAATAAATTTTTTTTGTTTTTTGTACTGTGAAAGGGTGGGTAGTACTTTACAGCAGTGAAGATTGGTGTTTTAAAGGAATGAATTAGTATTTCAAAGGGGGAGGGATAAAATTGGTATTTTGAGTAAGTTGGAATAGAGAACTCCTGGAAAAATGGGACAACTACCTAGTAAAATAAGTTCAAGGGTGCCAGAGGATATATGCCAAGACAGTCCCCTTGGGGTCAAACTCGCGAACTGGGAAACTGATCCTTCCACAAAAGGAAAAGATAAAGTAAAAATTATTCAATTCTGCATGAAAGAGTGGGTAAAAAAGGAAATCAGATCTGATCATGTGTACTGGCCAAAATATGGGTCTGATGAGGCATGGACTTGCCAGGCTCTAAATGTATTTGTAAATTCAAAAGAGCCATCTCACCCTGAGGAGGGAGAATATGCTTCTTGCTGGACAGGAATTACAAAACCTCTGGGAACCAAAGTCTTTAAAATATCAGAAACCCCAGAGGAAAAGCAAACAGAAGAGAAAAGAGGGTGGGACCCTTTAGAAGTATTGCCCCCGCCTCCAGCACCAGAAGCTGCACCCCCCCTCCCAGCTCCGGGGCTTCCCCCGCCGCCAGCACCAGAAGCTGCACCCCCCCTCCCCCAGGCTCCGGGGCTTCCCCCGCCGCCAGGATCAGGAGCTGCCCCCCTCCCCCCGGCTCCGGGGTTTCCCCCGGCAGCCCCCCCTCCGCCGGCTCCGGGGGCCTCTCCCCCGGCAGCTCTCCCGCCCCAATGGAGCGGGGGGGGGGGAGCCCTGCCCCCGCCCATGCCGGGGATCCCACCCTTCCCGGGAATCTCGGGAATCCCAGCAGCCTCAATTGAATCAAGAGGAACGTCACACGTCCCGGCTTCAGCCCCCACCTCTCCTGCCTTGAGAAACCCGGCTTTAGTGCCGGTCCCCGCCTCCTGCGCTCCGGAATATTTGGCTTCACTGCCACACCCCACCCCCACTCTCTGCACCGCAGAATATTCGGCTTCAGCGCCGGACTCTGAATCTGCCCCTCTTCCCCAGGGGAGTTTGGTGCTTTCTTCCCAAATAAACCCTCTTCTTAACGAAGGAGCACCATACCAGAATACAAGAGGTGCCATTAAGGCTCAGAGGCAGCCCAACAATCCCTCCATTGCTAAATAAACAGAGGGAAGCCGAGAGATTCATTTATTTCCATTAAGAGAAGTACCTATGGGAGGAGGGGGAACCGGCTTTGTGAATGCTCCTCTAACCTCTACAGAGGTTAGGAATTTCAAAAAAGAAATTAAAGGATTATTAGAAGACCCCATAGGTACAGCTGAACAGTTGGACCAGTTCCTAGGTGCCAACATTTTCACTTGGGAAGAAATGCAATCAATAATGAAACTAATATTCTCCCAAGAAGAAAGAGAAATGATTAGAATTGCTGGTATAAAAATTTGGGAAAGAGAAAACCAACAAGGTCCACCCGGGGATCAGAAAATGCCCATTACACCTCCTAACTGGAACCAAAATGATGAAGCTGGGAGGGGACATATGAATGATTATCGTAATTTGATAATCAAGGGAATAAAAGAAGGGGCACCTCGAGGACAAAATGTCAGAAAGGCCTTTGAGGGGCAGCAAGGGAAGGAAGAAACCCCGACTGAGTGGCTGGAGAGGCTCCGAAAGAATATGAAACAATACTCTGGGATAGACCCAGAGTCCCTAGCAGGGCAAGCCCTGCTAAGAGTTAACTTTGTCACACATGCCTGGCCAGATATTAGGAAAAAATTGGAAAAAATAGAAGACTGGTATGAGAAGCCATTACAAGACCTAGTAAGGGAAGCTCAAAAAATATATGTCCGGAGGGATGAAGAAAAAGCCAAAGTGGAAGCAAAGATCATGATAGCCACTATGCGAGAGAGTACCTTCCAAAAAAAATCTAAATCAAAAGCCCTCAGGTAACACTCCTAAACGTTCAAGATTCAGAAATGGTGGAAGGGAGAAAAATAAAACCTCAGCACAGTCAAGTTTCCAAGAACAACCCAGGGATGCCTGTTTTTATTGCAAGGAAGAAGGGCATTATAAAAGGGAATGCCCCCACCTGAGGAGGGATCTGAAAATATTTCAAGAGACACACACAGAAGAGAAATAGGGAAGTCATGGGCTCTATTTTTTGGAGGATAAATACCATCTGGAGCCTTTGATAACTTTAAAAGTAGGCCCCCAAGAGGAAGTATTAGAATTTATAGTTGACACTGGGGCAGAAAGGACTTGTGTGATGAATATTCCAAAAGGGTGTAATGTAAGTAATGATATGGTAAAAGTATCGGGAGCAAAGGGGGAAGGATTTAAGGTCCCTGTCATTAAAGATGTGGTTATTGAAGGGGAAACAAAAATAGGGATAGGGGATGTTTTGTTAGTTCCTGGGGCTGGCAGCAATTTATTAGGAAGGGATTTACAAATCCAGCTGGGGATTGGGGTCATACCAGAAGAAGGGAGAATGACGGCCAAAGTGTTAAAACTTAGCCAAGCAGATGAAAGAAAAATTAACAGAGAGGTTTAGGCTGGGGAAGGGAATAGGGGTGGACTAGATATTGACCCCATAAGGGTCACAATTGAAAAAGAAGAATGTCCCATTCGTGTACGTCAGTACCCTATATCTTTAGAAGGGAGAAAAGGCTTAAAACCAGTAATAGAAGAATTAATAAAGGATGGGACACTAGAACCTTGTAAATCCCCTCATAATACCCCTATTCTCCCAATGAAGAAATCTGATGGAAATTATAGATTAGTGCAAGATTTAAGAGAAGTAAACAAAAGAACATGGGCCTGCTACCCTATGGTTCCTAATCCTTACACTCTTTTAAGTAAAATTCCACCTCAACATCAGTGGTTTAGTGTGGTGGATCTTAAAGATGCCTTTTGGGCCTGCCCACTGGCAGAGGAAAGCCGAAATATTTTTGCCTTTGAATGGGAAGATCCAAACACAGGGAAAAAGAACCAATTGAGGTGGACTAAACTGCCACAGGAGTATTGTGAGGCCCCAAATTTATTTGGGCAAGCCTTGGGAGAAATATTACAAACCTTCCCCACTCCCCCAGGAATACAAATTATCCAATATGTAGATGATCTTCTAATATCAGGAGAAGATGAAATTAAAGAAGCTACTATAAAACTTCTAAATTTTCTTGGGGAAAAGGGACTAAGGGCATCAAAAAGGAAATTACAGTTTGTAGAATCAGAAGTAAAATATCTTGGCCACCTGATAAGCAAAGGTAGCCGAAAACTAAGTCCTGAAAGAATTACAGGGATTTTATCCCTCCCTCCTCCCTCTTCAAAAAAGGAGGTTAGGAGACTGCTGGGGCTACTGGGATATTGCAGACTATGGATTGAGGGATATACACAAGCAGTAAAATTTTTATATGAAAAATTAACAGGGGGAGACAATATACAATGGACCAAAAATGATGATGATAAATTAGAAAAACTGAAGTTGAAACTAGCCTCGGTACCAGCCCTAAGCTTACCCTCACTAGAAAAACCCTTTCATTTATATGTGAATGCAGAAAATGGAGTAGCTCATGGTGTATTAGTCCAGGAATGGGGAGGGGTGAGAAGACCAATAGCTTATTTATCTAAACTATTGGACCCAGTAAGCTGTGGCTGGCCAGTATGCATTCAAGCCATAGCAGCTACTGCTATTTTGGTGAAGGAGAGCCGTAAGCTCACCTTTGGAAGTAAACTGATTGTATACACACCCCATGCGGTCCGAAATGTGCTAAATCAAAAAGCTGAAAAATGGTTAACAGACTCCAGGATACTAAAATATGAAGCAATTCTGATTGACAGTAATGATCTAACTATAGAAACAAGCAAAAGCCTCAATCTGGCCCAATTCCTCTATGGAGAACCAAAAGATGACCTGGCACATAATTGCTTGGAAATTATTCAATACCAAACAAAAGTTCGGGAAGATCTAGAAGAACAAGCCCTCTTAGAAGGGGAAAGAATATATGTGGATGGTTCATGCAGATGCTTGCAAGGAAAAAGAATGTCAGGATATGCCTTAGTCGATGGGATAAATATGCAGACCATCGAAAAAGGAAAACTACCTTCAAATTGGTCGGCACAATCTTGTGAATTATACGCTCTAAAGAGAGCACTGGAGCATTTAGCACACAAAAAGGGGACCATATATACTGACTCAAAGTATGCCTTTGGGGTAATACATACCTTTGGAAAGATCTGGGAAGAAAGGGGTTTACTAAATTCAAAGGGGAAGGAACTGGTACATGAAGGCCTGATTTCAGAAGTGTTAGAGGCATTAAAATTGCCTGAAGAAATAGCTGTAGTGCATATCAAAGGACACCAAAAAGGGATGACCCCAGAAATAAGAGGGAATAATCTAGCAGACCCAGAAGCCAAAGATGCAGCAGAAAATGGGACTAAACGAATTATGTTAATCCTGACCCCAGAAAGGGGAGAATTGGAAATCCCCAAATTTAGTAAAGAAGAAGAGAAAGAATTATTTAAGATAGGGGGAGAACAAGATCAATCTGGAAAATGGAAACTCCCTGATGGGAGACAGTTACTTAATAAGCCACTCACTAGGAGAATATTAGAAGATATGCATCAAAAAACTCATTGGGGCACTCAAGCTTTGTGTAATCATTTTCTGAGAAATTATGGGTGTATTGGAATCTTTGGGGTAGCAAAACAAATAACTGGGAACTGTATAACTTGCCAAAGAGTGAATAGGAAAATAATGAGAAAAACAACATTAGGAGGCCGTGAGTTAGCTCTGCGACCATTCCAAAGTATCCAAGCAGATTTCCTGAACTTCCTCAAGTACAGAGATGGAAGTTCCTATTAGTAATAGTAGACCATCTAACTCATTGGGTAGAAGCAGTTCCTGCTACCAGAGCTACAGCTAACGTAGTATGCAAAACCCTTCTGGAACAAATTATTCCCAGATATGGAATGGTTAATAAAATAGACTCAGATAGAGGAACACATTTTTCATCCAAAGTCTTACAACAAATAACTCAAGCCTTGGGAATAAAATGGGAATTACATACCCCCTGGCACCCACAAAGTTCAGGCCGAGTAGAAAGAATGAACCAGACTTTGAAAAAAACTTTAACAAAATTAATGATTGAAACTCAAATGTCATGGGTCAAATGCTTACCTTTGGCTCTGTTGAGAGTCCGAACGCAGCCCAGGTCAGATCTGAGAGTATCTCCTTATGAGATGATGTTCGGATTACCCTTCCTTACCACTCAACATGAAACAGCCACTTATGAAGTGGGAGAAGCAAGTGTCAAAAAATATGTCACCACAATTGCCAGAACACTTGAAAATTTGAGGCTGAAAGGAATGATCCCTCAAACCACAACTTTGGAGTTCAAAATTCATAATATCCACCCAGGGGAATGGGTACAGGTAAAAACATGGAAAGAACAATCTTTGACTCCACAATGGGAGGGTCCTTTTCAGGTACTGCTGACGACTGAGGCCGCAATCCGGACCAAGGAACGAGGGTGGATCCATGCCAGCATGTTGCAGTGGGGATCCTGCAACATGCATATACCAAACCAGGCGTCCCGTGGAAAGGAAATATATATGGACAGACAGATTCTTGCTAGATGTTTCAGAGATGTTTATTTCTCCAGCCGCATGGCCGGAGCTCTGCTGAGGAACTGTTCCAGTCACGGGACCAAGGGTCCTTCTGCCCACGCAGGGAACACAAACCAACCAATGGGAACGAGGCTGAGCAGGGGCAGGGAAACCCCGTGTCTGTCCCCTCAGGGCCCCTCTCCCAGGGCTCCATGGCGGGGGAGGGACCCCAACACCTCACCCGTTTTATTTTAATAAAAAGAGAATGAAAACAACTGGATAAACTTAACAAGAACAGTTTCAAAACAAAACAAGCCACCCTCCTGAGTCTTTAAATGTCCAAAAAGATTCTGTGGAACATTTTAGGGCTGACAGAAGGGAGACAGGACTCTCTGAGCATGCTTTGTGGGGAAACTGAGGCAGGAGAGGGTTTAATTTCTTCCCTCCCCCTTTTCATCCCCCACTCGGCATTGGAAAGGGATTTTAGGGGAAACAATTGGCAAAAGCATGGTTTTGTGAGGAAAACCATGGATGAAAAAACGGATTGGGAATACACTGGGGGTAATAGGACATAGGGTAAAAGGGAAAGGTGGGATTAGGAAAGGGAGACTGTAGGGAGGGCTTACAATGGAAATATTGTCTAACATGACTACGATTTTTTTCATATATACTGCCTTTCACAGAAACACCATCAGGCCCAGTGACCTGCGATGCTTGTAACCCTTTTCTACCTCGTATAATTTTGAATTCCACTACCTCTCCATCTCCCAAGCTTGGGATGCATTTTTCAGGGTTATTCTTTTTAATAGCAGTTCTATGCACGAATACGTCTTGCTGGTTGTCACACCTTGTTATAAAACCATAATTTTGCTTAACATTATACCATTTTACTATCCCTAAGATCTTAGTTTCTATGATCTTTTCCTTTTTCCGAGTGGCTGCTGTTTTCTGTCTCGCTGCGTCTTTGCTCTCTCTTTCGGTCGCTCCCGTGTTGGAATTGTCGGGGCTGCTGGTGCCTGCGCGCTCTTCCCGGGGTCGTGTTCGGGGCTGCGCGGGCCAGGCCGGGCCACGCCGCTCAGTTCTCCGTGCGTCGCCTCCTCTGGTCGCAGTTTCACTGCTGCTGCCAGGCGCTGCACCCCCGTCTCAGCCGGGCCCCCGAGCGATGACTCCCCCGCGCCCTCCTCCAGTGCGCGTCTCGGCTGGGCGCGGCTCCGCTCCACCGCCACCGCCGCCAGCCGCCGCCCGCGCGCCGCCCCTCTCGGTCGGACGTTCACGGGGCTTGCTCCACCACGCGCTGCGCAGGGCCGGGCGGGCACCGCCGGGTGCCGCCGCGCCTCGCTCCGCCACCGACACTGCGGCTCGCATGGCTCCGCCCGCGCGCGGGAACTGCCTCACTGCTGCTCGCAGAGCGCTTGGTGCACGTGGCCTGGGCCGCACGGTCCCTGCGCCAGGCTTCCCTTCGCCAGGACACAGCTGACGTTGCTCAACAGTCTCGGTAATTAAATAATATTCACGAAAATATTCTTCCATTGGCATATATTTTGACTCCAGTATTAACTGTGTCCAAACGGTTTTCCAAAAGCCCTTGGTAAGAATTAAATCCCAAGAAACATAGAAAAAGTTCTTAAACAACCATGCCAGGAAGTGTTTCAGTTCTTTCTGAGCTTGAATCAAGCTAAAATTTACAAATCGTTGTTCAAGAATCATTTTAAGATAAATGTCCATATGCGGCTCTGAGAGCCAAGAGTCTTCCCACGGTTCCTCCATAGTTTAGATATGGAATAGCAAAGCAAAACCAAGAAGAGGAATCCAAAGTTTCCAGGGTTTACTCACACAAATCAGTCGCTTAGGGACCGGGGATCGTTCTTCTCTCAATTCTCCACCATTATGTTGCAGTGGGGATACTGCAACATGCATATATCAAACCAGGAGTCCCGTGGAAAGGAAATATACATGGACAGACAGATTCTTGCTAGATGTTTCAGAGATGTTTATTTCTCCAGCCGCATGGCCGGGGCTCTGCCCAGGAACTGTTCCAGTCACGGGACCAAGGGTCCTTCTGCCCGCGCAGGGGAGCACAAACCAACCAATGGGAACGAGGCTGAGCAGGGGCAGGGAAACCCCGTGTCTGTCCCCTCAGGGCCCCTCTCCCAGGGCTACACAGTGGGGGAGGGACCCCAACACCAGCAGAATCAAAGGACCTGTAAAAGAACCTGAAGAGTGGACTGTAATATCCAAACCAGGTGACACCAAATTGATTCTTAAACGGAGGCCAGGTGGCAACGAACTAGAACAATCTAAATAATCCAAGGGATATGCAAAGAATCACACCTAACTGAGAAGTAAAAGCCAAATTTATATCAGTGACCCCTGGACAAATTCTGGGACATCTTGGAGAAGAATATTCTCACTTCAAACAGGAAGGGTTGGGACTGTATCAAACAGGGAACTCTCATGTTCTGATTCTAGCCTGTGATTTGTATTGAGAAGGGGGAGAATCACAACTTCCATCAGTGCCACATCATATACCCTGTTTGAATCATTCTAACATGGGGCATGCCAGCCAGGTCAAATATAAGTAATTAATCTGGAGGGAAATTGGCATTTCACATCATCGACACCCTAGTTGTAAAAGGTGTCAAGCACAAATCAACCCCCTTATCCAGACAAAATCATAAGCAACAAAAGCAATAACTTTGCTCTTCAGATGGGAATTACCAGTGCCTGTTGAATGGGAAATCCCTAAGATACAAACAGTTAAAAAAGGTGCCAAAAGAAATTTGCCTAAAAGCTACAAAGGAAGTGACAAGGAAATAGAGGGCAAGACCGGGTTGGCCACTGTACTCGCCACGAAGAAGATGCAATACACCTCCTATGGGTTGCAACCTCATAGGCAAGGGAGGTGGGCGTATAAGCCATGCCGGACCTCTGTTATTCCTTCTTTTGTCACTTATCCTGGTCCCTTTCAGGACACCAGCAAGACCATGTTACAAATGCTATCGAAAGCTCTACATGGAAAGGCACTGGGGCTTCTTTCTTATTACTCATACCCATATCAACAGTCACTGTTATGACTCGTCCAAATTAGGTATTTGTATGCATAAAGGGGAAAAATATTGGATTACAGAAAATTTGGGAACAAAAAGGTGATTATTGGAAAGCACCAGATGGCTTATTTTGGATATGTGGGAAAAGGGCATACCCAAGACTCCCTTCACATTAGAAAGGGAGTTGTACACTAGGAATCATTCAACCAGGGTTTTTCCTTTTACCAGAACCAGAGCGAGATCAATTAGGAATACCTGTCTATGAAGACTTCAAAAGAAATAAAAGAGATTTAATTGGAGGATTCCAAAAATGGAAAGATGAGGAATGGCCCCCTGAACGAATATGGGCCAGCTACCTGGGCACAAGATGGAAGTTGGGGATATCGAACCCCAATTTACATGCTGAATCGTATCATCAGACTCCAAGCCCTTGTAGAAATCATAACCAATGAAACAGCTGGGGCTATGGAATTAAGTCAGTCAGCAACGCCAAACCAGAGCTGCAATATATCAAAATAGGCTGGCTTTAGACTATTTATTGGCTGAAGAAGGGGGTGTGTGCGGGAAGTTCAATACATCGGATTGTTGTTTAAAAATTGATGACAATGGGGATGTCGTTCTAGATATCGCCAACAATATCAGAAAAATAGCCCATGTACCGGTCCAAAAATGGGAATCAATGATGACTGCTAACTGGTGGGATGGCATATTGGGGAAAGAATGGTGGAAGAAGCTAGGTTTCTTCCTCTTATGTGCTACAGCTGGTCTAATATTTCTCCCTTGCTTGATCCCCTGCTTTATTCGGCTAATTACCAGCGTAGTTCAAGGCATGCAAGTTGTGGCAATGCCTACCGACCCAAAGTTGGCTATGTCTAGAACAGCACAAAAAATTATGGTATTAAAAAGACAAAGTGATATAAAAGACCCTCTCGAAGAAGCCAAATTGATCTGTGAAAAGAACGAACAGACATTAGAAACCAAGAAAAAAGAAATATTGCTCAAGCCAAATGATTTATAAAATAGAAAAAGGGCGGATTGTTATAAACATATATTATAGTATTGGCTTCTCGCAAAGTATTAAGGTAGATATTATATAATGTTAGAAATGCTTTTTGCTGTGTGGATGTAGTTTTCTCTCGTTTTAGCAAGAATGTTAGCAAGTGTGAGCAAGTAAGATAACCTCCAAGGGAGCAGAGGATGAGGCCCGAGAAGCTGCTAATCAACACTTTGTCCGGGGAACAAAAGGACCCAAAGGCTGCTCCGCCCGGAGAACGGGCGGCCAGGAGAGTCCGAGAGCCCTTATCACCGCTCTGCCCGGGGGGCAAAGAGGCCCAAAGCTGCAATCAGCCCTGACTGTCTGGAGAATTAAGAGATCCACCCTACCATCGACTCTTACCTAGCGGGCCCAACCCCAAGAATCAAAAGAAATAAAACCACAAGGCAGAAGACTACGCATGCTCTAAAAAGGCGGAACCAAGGAGTGGCCATGCAGAACAGTTCCTAGAAAAGTTTTAATATGAATAGAGAACAGACAGTAAAAATGGTATAAAAAGGACTCACCTCGAGCATCAGGTGTGCTCTTGGCAGAGCACCAAGGCACCTGGCCGTTATCCCTTTGCTTTATTTTATGTGTCTCTTATTGTCTTTATATTAAACTCTTTAAATTCTCACAGGAGAGTGAACCTCATTTTTCACAATATCAAGACTCCAAAAACACCATTGCTTCTTAGAAATCGTGTATGCAAGGATCTTTTTAGTTATAGCCCAGTTACAAGGATCAAAGAACGAGCATATACTGCTTTTAAAGAAAAAAGAGAAAAAGGATAAGAAGTCTATGTTGGACCCGACAAAGGGGGAGGACGTGGAGATAGATCTAATAGCTCCTGCCTTGAGAACGGGGCCCCTCGCAGCCCCGGTCCAGCCTCCCCTTCCTCCTCCTTCTCAGACGGCAGGGGTCCCGGGGGAGAGGGGGGGAGGAGAGGCAGCTTTAGATGGGTTCCTGCCGGTGAAAAAAGAGAAGATGGAGGCGGAGTGGCCGCCTCCGCCGCCTTCCGCGGACCCGGGAGCCCTCCCGGCCGCGACTCGGGTTGCAATTCCAGCCGATGTTGCAGGCCATCCCCCACGACCACCGCTGCTGCAGCCAAGCGGGGACCCAACTCTGGCAGGGCCGCATCTGAAGGAAGAGGGGGACTGCTGTGGGTGGCGTTTGCGTGTTCATTGGCTTCCATCCAGAAGCCGCCCGGCTCTCTCTCCCCCCCTCCCCTC
Source organism: Corvus moneduloides (assembly GCF_009650955.1). Taxonomy (NCBI): domain Eukaryota; kingdom Metazoa; phylum Chordata; class Aves; order Passeriformes; family Corvidae; genus Corvus; species Corvus moneduloides. Next base: position 16,217,685 of record NC_045510.1, read on the forward strand.
CGGTCCCTCCTGGGGGGGAGGGACAGAGGGGAGGGGACAGCCAGCGTGTGCAGCCTACGGCACCACCCTTAGAGGTGGAGCCAGGAGGCAGAGCTTTCCACCAGGAGGGCAGGGAGGGAACCTCCCTCAGGGGGGGTGGCATTCCTCCCTCTCCCAGGCGTCGGAGTCTCCATGACAACGCCGCGCGCCGGGCCGCTGGCTCAGGAGATGATGTCATCGAAGCATGCAGGCCCAGGGACACTGTCCAACTCCTGTGACAGACTAAGTCCCTGTCAGTAATAGCAGGTACCAGAACTGGCTGGGGCAGACCTGATACAGCCGATTCCACGGAATCGGACAGTTCTCGCTCAGGCAGTTCCTCCAAAGAGGAAGATGAAATAGCAGTGGCTGTAAGCAGGCAAAGGAGGGGAAAGATAGTGAGAAAAGCCACAAGAGAAAAGAGCCCCATAGCCAAGCATACCCAATCGAAAAGGGAGCCAGTTTTACAAGCCCCATTAAGACAGGCTGCTGGTAATCAAGGGCCAATCTGTGTGAAGGTTCCATACTCCCTCACAGAGTTAGAGCAATGGAAGAGTACACTGGGAAAATATAAAGAAAATCCACACAAAGTGGCTACTTTGGTACAAAGAGCCATTAACACACAGAACCCTGACTGGATTTATTTGGCAGCTATGATAGAGACATTGCTTGATCCCACTGAAAGACAGATGGTAAACAAAGCTATTACAGACTGTGGAATTAGGCATAGCTAGTGGGATGTTCCAAGGTACGGTCGCAGAAATTTCTCCAACAGATGATCCAGGGTGGGACCCAAATGTGCCAGCAGAAATGCAAAGATTAGAACGGTACCAAAATCTCATAGCATATGGGTTAAAGCATGGTGTCCCTAAAGCTCTTTAATGGGCAAAGCTTTACGAAGTGAAGCAAGATTCTGATGAATCTCCTACTGATTTTTTGAATAGGTTAAGAGAAGCTGCTACCAAATACACAAATCTAGATCCTGATTCAACTGAGGGGAAAACACACCTAGTTTATTTGTTTGTAGGTCAGGCTACAAATGATATAAAAGTTGCAAAAGTTAGAAGGGGTTCAGGACATAAGTAAATTGTTAGAAGTAGCCTTGGAAAGTGTATCGGGACAGAGACCCAAATGACAAAGGTAAATACTGTCCTAGCAAGAAGGGTAGTCAGGAAAAGTCATCTAAGAAAGTTTCTTCCCATATGGACAAGGATATGTGGGCTTATTGCAAGAAAAAAGAACATTGGAAAGTCGACTGTCCAATGTTGAAAAAGAAACCCCCACTTCCCCAACTACCATTGGGACAAGACTCAGAATGATGGGGACCGAAGGTTTCTCCCCCAGCAGAGCCTTCAGTTATAGCAAAGCTGGGGAAAGATTATACAGAATTTCTGGTAGACACCGGCGCAGCATATTCTGTGTTAAATACTTTAGAAGGGAAACTCAGTCATGAAACTGTTCATGTCATTGGGGCAACAGGGGTAACTGAAACACAGCCTTTCTTCCAGCCTTTGAAATTTAAACTGGGGAAGCACTGGGTAACTCATCAATTCCTTTATATGCCTAACTCCCCTAAACCATTGCTGGGGAGGGATTTGTTGGAGAAATTGGAAGCTGAAATTAAATTCAAAAAAGAAAAGGGTGTACGAGTTATAATTCCTGAATCTAAATCTGTTGAAGTTGCCACACTTTTTATACAGGATGAATGTGGTGAAATCCCCATTGAAGTTGAAAATGCTGTCAATCCAATTGTGTGGGCCAGTGATGTTCCAGGAAGATCCAAACTGGCAGAATCAGTGAGCATTGCACTCAAACCAGGAGCTACACCGGTAAGGCAAAAACAATATCCTTTAAAATTAGAGAGTCGCAAAGGACTGGCACCTATAATTGAAAAATTCCTCCATCATGGGTGATTAGTGCAATGTGAGTCCAAGTATATCACGCCAATCCTTTCAGTGAAGAATGCTGATGGTAAAAGTTATCAGTTAGTCCAAGATTTAAGAGCAATTAGCAAAATTACAGAGGACATACACCCAGTGGTAGCCAATCCATACACACTTTTGACCACACTGACAGATGAATTAGGGTGGTTTACTGTTGTGGACCTGAAAGATGCCTTTTTCTGCATTCCTGTGCTTAAAAACAGCCAGGAGCTCTTTGCTTTTGAGTGGGAAAATCCCAAAACAGGGAGGAAAAGTCAGCTTACTTGGACAGTCCTACCCCAAGGTTTCAAGAATAGCCTGACAATATTTGGAAACCAGCTAGCAAAGGAATTGGAAGATTGGAGGAGACAAGAGGCAGGAGGGGTTGTTCTTCAATATGTTAATGACATCTTGATTGCAGCTAAGACCAAAGATGACTGCATCCAATTCACTGTAAGCTTGTTAAACTTTTTGGGACAGAGTACATACAGTTTCCAAAGACAAAGCACAGATTGCCAAGGAAACAGTAGTTGACTTTGGACTTGAGATCTTCCATGGACACCGACAGCTCAGCAAAGAACGAAATGAAGCCATCTTCTGGCTTCCAGAGCCCCACACCGTGAAAGAGATGCAAGCTTTCCTGGGAATGGTAGGTTGGTGTCGTTTGTGGATAGCAAATTATGGACTATTAGTAAAACCCCTGTATAGAGCAATAAAAGCAGCTGAAAATGGCCTTATAATTTGGACTGAAAGCACAAGGGCTGCATTTAAACAGCTGAAACACTCTCTAATGTCAGCTCCAGCACTGGGTTTACCAGACTTGACTAAGCCTTTTAAACTTTTTACACATGAAAGACTTAATGTGGCACTGGGCATATTAGCACAACTCCTCGGAAACCAATGGAGGGCTGTGGCCTACTTTTTCAAACAGCTAGACAATGTTAGCCAAGGGTGGCCTGGGTGTTTGAAGGCCATGGCAGCTACTGTCATCCTGATTCAAGAGGCCTGGAAACTCACCCTTGAACAACACATTGTAGTGTATGTGCCACATGCAGTAGCAGCAGTACTGGAACAGAAAGGAGGACATTGGCTGTCTGGCAACTGAATGCTTAGATATCAGTCACTGCTGTTAGAACAGGATGACGTTACCCTGAAAACAACTTCTGTTGTTAACCCTGCCATGTTTCTGTCCTCTACCTTAACTGACGATGTGCCTGAGCATGACTGCAGACAATCAACGAGGTCTATTCCAGCAGACCAGACCTGAAGGATGTTCCCCTAGAAAATCCAGAGTGGGAGCTGTTTACAGACAGGAGAGGTTCATGAAAAATGGTAAACGAATGACAGGTTATGCAGTAACAACCCAGGACAAGGTGATTGATGTGAAGGCCCTGCCAGCAGATGTGTCATCGCAGAAAGCTGAACTGATTGCACTGACAAGGGCCCTGGACCTGAGTGAAGGAAAGAAGGTAAATATATGGACTGACTCTAAATATGCATTTAGTGTTGTCCACGCCCATGGAGCCATCTGGAAGGACAGAGGATTGTTGAATGTTCAAGGTAACCAGATCAAACACACTGAACAAATCCTTGTCCTCTTAGCATCAAATGACCCACAGAAGTAGCTATCGTGTTGTAGGGGTGTCCTGGGCTGCAGTGTATTCTATTACCATCCTCATGAGCTGTTGAAATCAGGTGGGGCAGTGTTTCCTTGCCTCCTCCCCCCAGACTATCTTTCTGTTAATTGCCCATCATTGTCCTGCCACATGACTCATAGATAACTCCCTCCAGACTATCTTCTGTTAATGAGCCTAATCAACACTTGGCCTCATGACTCATTACCCCATTGTGAGATGCTCCACCCAGAGGCAGGAACCAAGCATTCCATCCTGGATATAATCTGAGATTCTGAACACCAGAGACAACCTTTCCACTGGATTTCCAGAGTACAGGCGCTACATAGCCACCACTGGACCTTCTGAGGAAGAGCAGACCCTTTTTCTACAGGATCACTGCTTCAGAGGACTGCAGCCACCATTCTACCAGACTGCTACCACCACCCTGACTAACAGGGTGTCAGGTTGTATCTTGACTCTCAGTTTGAACCAGTGTTTTCTTTTCGTTTTTTTCCTTTTCTTTAATTTCCCCCATTAAGTTGTTATTCTGACTTGGTGCCTCCCACTTGTTTGTTTTTAAACTAGTACATATTTTGTCACCAGAAAGGGAAAACCACTCCAGAATTGGAAAATCACTTTGCTGATGAAACAGCAAGAAGGGCTGCAGAAAAAGGTATTCTTGCAGTAATTCCACAGAAAGAGATTGACTTGTCAGGGTTCACCCCAAAATATGATCAGGCAGACCACAAGTTAATTAAGTTTCTTAAGGCTGAGATCACAGAAAATGGATGGGCTGTTACACCTGCCAATCAGGTTGTAGTCTCACCTCTAATTCTTCAAGACCTAGCTCAAAGAGAACATGAAAGCACACATTTCGGGGTTGAAAATCTTCTGAAACATCTGAAAAAGGTAGTAATAGGAAAGGGAATGACAGATATTGTACAATCAGTAGTGAGCAAGTGTGAAATCTGCTGCAAAAACAATCCTGATAGGAGGAAAAGAGTTGTGTTAGGAGTAACAAAAGCAGGGGATCTTCCTGGAGGTTACTGGCAAATAGACTTTGCTGAGTTACCATGCAAAGAGGGATACAGGTACATATTGGTATTGGTTGACACCTTGAGCGGATGGCCTGAAGCTTACCCCTGTCGCACTAACACAGCCAAGGAGGTGGTGAAAGTTTTGCTCAATCATATAATACCAAGGTTTGGGGTTCCTTTGGGTTTGTCCTCAGACAGGGGACCACATTTTGTTGCAAATGTGATTCAAGAGGTTAGCCGGATTTTTGAAATTGCTTGGGATCTGCACACACCTTACAGACCCCAAGCAAGCGGTAAAGTTGAAAGTATGAATGGAACCCTTAAAACACAAATTAGCAAAATTTGTCAAGAGACATCCATGACACGGGTTCAGGCCTTGCCTATAGCTTTGATGAGGATCTGCATACAACCAAGGCGGAGGGATAAAATCAGTCCCTATGAAATATTGTATGGCAGGCCATATCAAATTCTGCATGTTACAGGTGAAATTCATGAGGGGGAAACTTGATTTACAGGGATATCTAATAGCTTTAGGTTCCACTTTGCAGAAGTGCCAGAATTACATTGTGTTATCCAGGCCCATAGGATTGGACACACCTGCACATCCCTTCCAGCCTGGAGACTGGGGCTATGTTAAGTGGTGGGACAGTGATCCTTTACAGGCCAAGTGGAGAGGACCATTCCAGATTTTGTTGACCACCCTCACCACAATCAAAGTCTCTGGCAAAGGACCCTGGATTTACTACTCCAGAGTTAAGAAAGCTTCTGCCCCTGCAACAACTGAGAAAACAGAGACTGATACAAAAGAAGATGATGTAATTTAAATGATTATTTCCCTGGGCTTATTATTTACACAGTTGGTAACCATGACTCAGGTTTGGAACCAAAATTTGTATATGATTCTAGTCTAAAGTATATCCAAAGACATTCATTTGGATACAGAGCAAACAATTGACATGTAAATCAAAGTGGAAAGGTCAGCAAAATTTGCCTACAATTTGAGAACCAACTCAGATCTTACATTAGATAACATTCAAAGATAACACACTGAGCTCTGATTATATCTTCCACACCCTGACTTCATGGTTACCAAATGGCCCTGGATTAAGGAACTGTTCATAGTAGTTGTAATTATAATTCTTGTTTATATATACACTGTTGTTAGATGTATACTGCTCTTAGAGTAGATATTTAGAATAGAGTCTCAACAAGTTAGAGGCCTTGTCAAGCCTCTAAAGGGGGGGGAATGATGCCTTAGGTTTTAAATTTATATTTTTCAAATCCTATACTGCCTAGTGTGTAACTCTGAAGTTTCTTGTGGCCTGTTAACTACTGTTCTCTCATGATGGTTAGACATAACAAACCCTCTCTAGGTTTGCACTTCAAAGACACCTTGATTGTCCCAGGCCCCAAAAGGCGTAAACTAAAAGTCTTTGAGAGAAGGGGCAAACTTGGGGTAATTACATCATTAACTGAAGTTATAATTGGAGAATTTACCCTGATATGCAAATGGACCAAACTTATAAATGTGTGAAGAACCTGTGACCCAGTGTCCATCTTGGGTGGAGCCCCTCATAGGCTTTACACTCCCAAGGTGTACCTTTGAAGGCCCTTCAAATAAATACCTACTTGTATTCTCTTATTCTTGTCTAGCCTCTGTTTTCAGGTAGCCACTTGAAGGCATCAGTTCAGCCTCGGGTGTTAACTAACCAGGTAGCCTTCTCTAAATGGATCTCCCAATTTTTGAAGTTCCCCCCACCCAGTGCCTTCAGGGCGCTTTTTAACAATCCATTGCACTGTTCAACTTTTGCAGCAGCTGGTGCATGATAAGGAATGTGGTACACCCACTCAATGCCATGTTCCCTAGCCCAGGTGTTGATAAGGCCATTCTTGAAATGAGTCCCATTGTTGGATTCAATTCTCTCGGGGGTACCATGCCTCCAAGGGACTTGCTTTTAAAGATCCAGGATAGTATTCCAGGCAGTAGCGTGAGGCACAGGGTAGGTCTCCAGCCATCCAGTGGTGGCTTCTACCATTGTCAGCACGTAGCGCTTGCCTTGGCGTGTTTGAGGCAGTGTGATGTAATCAATCTGCCAGGCCTCCTGTAGTGGTTTGGTCCAAAATACTCATTACTGTTTATCTGCTGTGAGATAAGAATTAGGAGAAATGCAAAACAGGCACCAAACTTGAAAGAATATAAAGAAGTTTATTAACAGACCTAAAAGAGGAAAAAAAAAATTATACCACCTTCAGAACTCTCCTCCTCCCCCCACCTTCCTCCCTTCTCCCACTGACAATGTAAAAAGACAACCCCTAAGATGTTCAGTCTGTTTACCACTTCCATAATAACCTTGTTCAGTCCATATAGAAAGAGAAGTCTCTTCTTGCTCATGCTATGAAAACATTATCACAACGAGACAGCCGCCCACTTCCAAATATTGTTCAGTCCATTTAGGAAGAGGAGTCTCTCTGCCTGCGTGTGAGTCCTTTCCCCCGACTTGCAGCTTTTCCCGCAACTGCTTTCGAGGGTCCACTCTTGAAGTTTTTTGGGGTACAATTTTAAGGTTGAGCCGTTCAGAAACAAAAACAGAGGCCCTTCTCCTTCCCTGGGAGCAAAGGGTCTTCATCATCTTCATCTTTAGGACTATCTCTGGGAGCATCTCTAGGAACTGAGGTTTTCTCCTTTCCCATTTGGAGCAAAAGTCCTCATCTGGTTCATCTCTACGGACTGAGGTTTTCTCCTTTCCCGTTTGGAGCAAAAGTCCTCATCTGGTTCATCTCTCCCTGTCCAAACTTCTCATGAAATTACAGCTGCGTCAGCATCTGCCTATCTCAGCGCAGGTGCTTCTGCTCATGAGTTGAACACTCCACCCCCCATATCTTCATGAAATTACAACAGGATACTCTGATATATCATAGCTTCACAACAGAATTTCAGCTTTAAGCATCTCCTCTCTCTCTTCCTTCAGGTTTTCAGCTCTTCACAGCAATAAAAAGGGTTAATCTCACCTCGGTCTTGCAGCTTTGCAGCTGGAATGTTGAATTTTTCTTATCGCAGTGGAGAGGGGGGAGAGCCGAGCCGCTCCGGCTGCCCACGGCAAGGCAGTGGGGGGGGGGGGGGGGTTCCATGGCTGGAACAGGTCCATGGCTTCAGGATGGCCGTGGCCCGGCCCGGCCTGGCCCAAGCAGGGCCTGGCCGGGCCCGCTGGCCCCCACACGGGGCCTGCAGCCACCTGTCCCAGCGCCGGAAACGAGAGAGAGCTTGGAGGGGGAGTTTGCCTATTCTTAAATGTGGATCACAGAGGTGATCACAACTTTAAGTGGCTTAGAGAATTGTCCATATTCAAACTGGCCAGCTGATAGGTTCTTTCAGTTCCCAGAGGAAACTGTAAGCACCCCTTAGCAAGGACGTCCCTTCCGGGACTATGCTTGCTAACCTATGACACCTCCCCATACTTGTATTTGGACCACCGCCCACCATACCACAGGGGTTTCACCCACTTGGCCTGCTTGATCGCAGCACTCGTCTCACAATCATGGATAACTTGGGAGATACTGTCCATGGTTAGATCCACCCCTTGGTCTCGTGCCCACCTATAGATGGCATCTCTGCCTTGATGACCTGAGGCATCATGGGCCCATCGAGCTAGGAACAACTCCCCATTGTGTTGCCAATCAAAATCTTTCTGTGACACCTCTATTTTCGCAGCCTGATCTACCTGTTCATTGATTTGGTGCTCCTCATTAGCCCAACTCTGGGGGACATGGGCATCTACATGTTGGACTTTCACAGGTAGCATCTCTACCTGAGTGGCAATGTGTGGATACAAAAATGCTGTTAGCAAGAAATTTTCCTGCTTCTTTATAAGCCCGTGAGATACTTTTCTCTCTCACGAAGATAGTAGCAGAGTTCTATAAGCTATGAACACCTGCGTCCTTGCAAAGCCTTGTTTATGGTACAGTAGAAAAATATTTTGACAATGCGTGTTTTAGGATTTTAGCCAATCACCCCAGGGGGTAGCTGATTTTTTGTCCAATTAGACTATGAAGAAAAAAGTCTATAAAAGAGTTTTTAAAATAATTAAATAAATCAATCTTGCTGAACAATTCCTGCCTGCTGGATCTCTCTCCTCTCCTCCCTATGGCTGCGGGCTACAGTAATAGCAATGGCTTTCCATTCTTCAGCAGCCCAGATTGGTTTTCCCCTATACTGCCAGTTGGCCTTTTTCCACCTTTCCAGCCACTCCCACAGAGTACTGACTACCATCCACAAATCGGTGTAAAGGTAGAGCTTTGGCCACTTCTCTCTTTCAGCAGTGTTCAGGGTTGGTTGTATGGTGGAGCTTCTGCAGCATGGGTTACCTGTTCTTGCTCCTCTTTGTCAGCGAGACCAAAGTTTTCACCTTCCAGCCAGTTTGTAATTATTTCCAAGATCCCAGGGCGATTCGGGTTTCCAGTACGGGCACGCTGCGTGATGAGGGCAATCCATTTGCTCCATGTGGCATTGGTGGCATGGTGGGTAGAGGGAACCTTTGCTTTGAACATCCACCCCAGCACCGGTAGTCGGGGTGCCAGGAGGAGTTGTGCTTCAGTGCCAATTACCTCTGAGGCGGCTTGGATTCCTTCATAGGCTGCCAAGATTTCCTTCTCTGTTGGAGTGTAGTTGGCTTCAGACCCTCTGTAGCTTCGACTCCAGAATCCCAGTGGTCGACCTCGAGTCTCACCAGACACCTTCTGCCAAAGGCTCCAGGACAGACCATTGCTCCCAGCTGCAGAGTAGAGCACATTCTTCACCTCTGGTCCCGTCCTGCCTGGGCCAAGGGCTACTGCATGAGTGATTTCCTGCTTGATCTGGGTGAAGGCTTGTTGCTGTTCAGGGCCCCAGTGGAAATCGTTCTTCTTACAGGTGATCAGGTAGAGAGGGTTCACGATCTGGCTGTACTCAGGAATATGCATTCTCCAAAAACCTATGGTGCCTAGGAAAGCTTGTGTTTCCTTCTTGCTGGTTGGTGGAGACATTGCTGTGATCTTATTGATGACCTTGGTGGGAACCTGACACCATCTGTCTTGCCACTTTACCCCCAGGAACTGGATCTCTCTGGCAGGTCCCTTGACTTTGCTCCTCTTGATGGCAAAGCCGGCTTCCAGGAGAATCTGGATGATCTTCTCTGTTTTCTCAAATACTTCCGTTGTGGTGTTCCCCCAGACAATGATGTCATCAATGTACTGCAGATGTTCCGGAGCCTAATCACCAGTACCAAGTTTCTGGCTGCAGACTCCTCTGATACCATGAGCTGGCTTAGTTTGTCCTGCGGCCAAGGGATTGGAACAGCACTACACAGGCCTGGGTCTGCTCAGATTAACTGTTACGTGGAAAGGCTTTACCTTGGAACTGGAAGGTTACTTGCACTTTAGGAGATTTACTATCTCAGAAGGACAAATGAGTCTGGGCCAGGAAAGACAAGAGGCTTTCTGTCAAACTCCTGAGCCCCTTTCTAAAAGAGAACTGAGCCTGAATGCAGGAAAGCCTTTCAGGAATTGAAACATGCTTTAATGACTGCTCCTGCATTGGGACTACTGGACTTAGAAAAACCTTTTGAATTGTTTGTGCATCAAAGGTCCCATTTGGCACTGGGGGCATTGACATGACTGGGATCCTGGAAGAGCAAAGGATGGCCAGCCTGCCTTTGGGCAGTAGCTGCAACAGTCCTCCTAATCCAGGAAGCAAGAAAATTAACCCTGGGACAGCAATTGACTGGTTTTGTGCCTCATACAGTTACAGTGGTGTTGGAACAAAAAGGACACTGGTTATCACCAAGCAGGATGTTAATACACCAGGACATGTTGTTAGAAAAAATTGATGTGGAGTTAAAAGTAACTGCCTAACACAGTACTTGTGCTCGAGGCACGAGCTCTGGTGAGCCCCCAGTCATAGAGAGTCCAGCTGCGTTACTTCTGTGCGTTGCAGAAGCAACTTCGGCATTAAGAAAGGTGCTGCTGGCTGAGCTAGCTAGCTGGCTTCTTTGCAGAGGGAACATGGCAGGAGCCGATGGTATCGGCTCACGTTAGCTCGGAGACAAAGGAAGAGAGAGGCTGTTCTGGTCTGACTCCTAACAGGTTTATTGTTAGAAGTTTCGCAACCCGAACAAGCTCGGAAAGGATGGAATGCGATGGCATCCTCCCCCCGAGGCTTGTCCTCAGTTTTATAGGGAATTTGAAAACCACGGCAAAAGGGGAAAACAACCAATGAGTTACAAGCCAGGGGGAGGATACAATTTAACAAGAACCACTGGGGGAAACCGAGAGGCAGGAGTTATAACAAAGAACCAATGAACAACCGAGTAACTGAGAATTTTCCTGAACCAGGGGAGGCGGCTTGTACCTGGGTGCTGCCCAGGGGGGATGCGGCTTAGGCTTCTGAGCCGCCCCTCGACTGCATCTTTGGGAAACACAATCCAGGGGATGGGCTTGGATTGATTGGCATCACGCTGCTCCAGCCCTGCAGTGGGCTGGGTCACAGCAGCATCTCCCCCTTCTTTATTACCTTGAAATGAGGGGGGCTTAAGGGATTTCAAAACCAAACACCTAAAAATGGGAAGGGCTAATAAAATTAACAACACTATAAACAAAACCCAAACAATGTCCTTGATAATGGAAGGAATCCAGCTGCTGAAGCTCCCGGTGGACGAAAAGAGACTGAAGGTGGAAAAGATGTTTTTAAACCAGTCACTGCACTCTGCGCACAGGTTGTCAACTTGGGCACAAATTTCCTTAATTTTGGCATGAATGGACTTGCTCTTTGACAAAAAGTCTATACAGCAGAGTCCTTCAAACTCATCGCAGCCGTGCCGTGGGCGAGGAGAAGGAAATCAACGGCAGCTCGATTTTGTAATGTTGCCTGCTTTGTTTTTTCTTCCTCAGCTAAAATCTGGCTGAGGACAGAGGATGTAGCTTGGGCGCTTTTCCCTAGCCAGCAAGAAATCTGCTCAAGTTCTCCAAGGGCCTTAGCTGCCGCCACCCACGGCATGAAAATTGACATGATAACTCTTTTAGAATGAGGCCAATTAGTGACCGAATTATCACAATCATCAGGGATTTTGTAAATTGACCCAGCCTGATTAGCTGAATTTTGCCACTTGAGAAGTTGAGCCCTGTCTGGGGTGAGAGTGGTCAAATGCCCTAGAGTGCAGGGGCCTCCTGTGAGAAATGGTGGGATTCTGTTCCACGCCCGGTCTCCACAGATTAAAAATAAACCTTCCGGCAGCACCTTGCTGTGACTGATGGAGTTGGAAACCGACAGAGCCATATTGTGACACCAACTCTGGGTTTTATAGATTCTGTTAAAAGGGCTGACTGGGAATTGGTGTTCTGGCTTGCTATAGTGTGAATTAAAACAAAAGGCTGCCCCAGCAGACCCCTGAAGATGGAATTCTTGGGGCTCCTGTATGGCTACTGGAAGTTTCTGCATCCACCGGTCTCAGCGGTAGGGCTGGAGGATGTGGGTGTCATGGGTGTATGTAGGTACAAAAATGCTGTTAGTGAGGATTTCCTTGTTATTTTCTAAGTCAGTGAGAGACTTTTCTCTCTCACAGAAGAGGTAGCAGGGAATGTAAACAACCAAGCCACCTGCAACCTTGGAAAGTCTTGTTTATGGTATAGTAGAAAAATATTTTGATAATGGATGTTTTAGGATTTTGGCCAATCACCCCCAAGGGGTGGCTGGTCCTTTGTCCAATTAGACTATGAAGAAAAAAGTCTATAAAAGAGTTTGTAAAATAATTAAATAAATCAATCTTGCTGCACAATTCCTGCCTTCTGGATCTTCTCCTCCTCCTCCTCCCTATGGCTGCGGGACACAGTGATATACCGTAGGAACCAGGCCTGCGGTAATAGGTGTAGGCAACAAACTCCTCAGCGTGCAAGGGAATACCAAAAAGGCAGTGTCATGGGCTGGCAAAGCATAGTCCCGGAAGGGATGTCCTTGCTAAGGAGTGCTTACAGCTTCCTCTGTGACCTGACAGGACCTATCAGATGGCCAGTTTGAATATGGACAATTCTTTGAGCTTCTTAAAATTGTGACCACCTCTGTGATGCACAATTAAGAATAGAAACCCTGAGGCAGAGGCTCTCTCTAATTCCCGGTGCTGGGACAGGTGGCTGCAGGCCCTGTGCGGGGGCCAGCGGGCCCGGCCCAGGCCCTGCTCGGGCCAGGCCGGGCCGGGCCACGGCCATCCTGGAGCCGATGGGCCCTGTTCCACCCGCGGAATCCCCCCCACAGCAGGGCTGTGGGCAGCCGGAGCGGCTCGGCTCTCCCCCCTCTCCACTGCGATAAGCCACATTCCAGCTGCAAGGCCTAGGTCAGATTAACCCTTTTACTGCTGTGAAGAGCTGAAAACCTGAGGGAAGAGAGAAGAGAGGAGATGCTTAAAGCTGAAATTCTGTTGTGAAGCTATGATATGTCAGAGCACCCATTGTAATTTCATGAAGATATGAGGAGTGGAGTGTTCAACTCGTAAGCAAAAGCACCTGCGCTGAGATAGGCAGATGCTGATGCAGCTGTAATTTCATGAGAAGTTTGGACAGGGAGAGATGGACCAGATGAGGACTTTGGCTCCAAATGGGAAAGGAGAAGACCTCAGTTCCTAGAGATGCTCCCAGAGATAGTCCTAAAGATGAAGATGAGGAAGACCCTTTGCTCCCAGGGAAGGAGAAGGGCCTCTGTTCTGAGAGATGAAATGCTCCCAGAGATGGGTGAAGAGAACTTTTGTTTCTGAACGGCTCAACCTTAAAATTCTACCCCAAAAACCTTCAAGAGTGGACCCTCGAAAGCAGTTGTGGGAAAAGCTGCAAGTCGGGGGAAGGGACTCACATGCGAGCAGAGAACCAACCCGGGCGGCTGTCTCATTGTGATAATGTGTTCATAGCATGAGCAAGAGAAACTCCTCTTCCTAAATGGACTGAACAAGGTTATTATGGAAGTGGTAAATACACTGAACATCTTAAGGGTTGTCTTTTTACATTGTCAGTGGGAGAAGGGAGGAAGGTGGGGGGAGAAGAGTTCTGAAGGTGTGGTATAATTTTTTTTTTCCTTCTTTTAGGTCTGTTAATAAACTTCTTTATATTCTTTCAAGTTTGGTTCCTGCTTTGCATTTCTCCTAATTCTTATCTCACAGAAGATAAACAGTAATGAGTATCTTGGACCAAACTACTACAGGCAGGAAGACATTGGGTCCTGCACCCCACCCTTGCCCAAGCATATCCCCGTCTGCTTGAGGGCTCGGGCCAGTGATACCTACACGTTGTTTTGTGGCTGTGGTATGTTCCATGCCTCACCTCACTGGTGGTGGCACAGGAGGAGCTGCAGAAGCAGGTGGGACAGCAGCAGGTAGGAGGTCATCATGCAGTCAAGGGTGGTAACTTTAGGAAAAGTATAACAGAGATAAAATTAATACAAATACAATTAACTTAAATAACAATGGCTCCCTTGGACTCCCCCTCTTTCAAAACAAAACTGAGGGGTCATTTTGGGAAGGGAGACACATTTTAAGGAGACTGGGAGGTGGAGGGTTTGTTTTTCAGGCCTGGAGGAGGAGGAGTCTTTTTTCCAGGTGGCTTGTTTTTTCTTCTTTTCCAGGCTGTGGCAGCTTCGTTCCTTTGCTTGGCATCTGTAGGTGGTCTCAAAAAGGGTTTGATCCACTTCCCAGGGATCCATTTTGGACCCTCTGGGGTGGAAACACACCCATAGCCTCTACCCCGGGTGACTAGGGGGTACGGGCCATGTATTTGTAAAGTATCAGGGTCTTTTATTAGGACCTCAGGTCTCTCAGTCAGTTTATGTTTGGCAGTTTGTGAAGTGTCTCATTATGGGAGGATCGGGTTCCTCATAGGAACAGTTTAAAAAGTTCAAAGTGAACAACGCTTTGGAAAGTCTTATGGTGGGGGCAGCGATCTCATTGCCACCCTTTTGTTGTTCTAACAGTCTTTTTAGTGTTTGATGTTTCCTCTCTACGATGGCTTGGCCTGTGGGTGAGTGAGGGATGCCAGTGATGTGATCCACACCCCACTCACTCATGAATCTGTTCAACTCTGCAGAGGTGTACGCAGGGCCATTGTCAGTTTTTATTTTATTTGGAGTCCCCAACACAGCGAAGGCCTGTACTAGGTGGTTGATGACATCTTTGGCCCTCTCCCCATGGTGAGCTGAGGCAAAGATTGCACCAGAAAAGGTATCCACAGAAACATGAATATATTTCTGGCGGCCAAATTGGGGGAAGTGGGTGACATCTGTTTGCCATACTTTGCAACTGCCTAGGCCTTGGGTGCTAACCTCCTGACCTAATGATGGAAGCTGGTGTTTTTGGCAGTTGGGGCATGTCACCACAATGGCTTTCGCCTGGTCTCAAGTGAGGTGGAACATTCGAATGAGAACTGGAGCATTTTGGTGGAACATTGCATGTCTCAGTTGGGCTTGCTGGAATCTGTTAGGCAGATTCGCTAACTTGATGGGCATCGCTAGGGCATCTGCTCTCCTGTTCCCTTTGGCAATAAATCCTGGCAGGTCAGTGTATGATCTCACATGCATGACATAGAATGGTTGCTTTCAGTGGGAGATCAGTTGAATCAGTTTCGAAAGCAAGTTATGAATTTTTGGGTTTGCAACCTCCTTTAGTAAGGCTCTCTCTGCCCTGGAAACTATGCCTGCAGCATAGGCCGAATCAGTTATCAAATTAAATGGTTCACTGAACCGCTCAAATGCTCTGACCACGGCTGCAAGTTCTGCCACTTGTGGGGATCCTTCAACTACCTGCACATCAGACTCCCACTTCTGAGTGCGAGGATCCCTCCAAGTGATGACAGACTTCCGGGAACTTCCGGAGCCATCTGAAAAGATTGTCAAGGCATTTAATGGTTTTCTGCTTTGAATTTCTTTTGGAATCAGTTTGAAGACTGAAGTAAACAGTCTGTGTTTTGGATGGTGTATAGAAATTTGGCCTGTGTAGCTGTCTAGGGCGTATTGGAGGTGCTCATTGTTTTGAAGGAGGTTATCAAGTTAATCGGTTGCCAATGGTAGGTAGATGCATGTAAAGTCACACCCTGCAAGTGTGCGGAGGTGGGATCTAGCTTTCATCACCAGCTGAGCCATGAGCTCCTGTGGCGTTGTGATACTTTTGGATGGCTGGTGCGAGAAGAAAACCCACTCAATGATTAACAGAGGATCACTGCACCTCGTCCCATTGAAATATCAGCCCGTGAAGGTATGGCATCTCCCCTAATACAATAAATTGAAGAGGCAGACCGGGGGCGCAGCGGTGTGCCTGGCTGGACGACAGCACTTCCTGTACCTTACAGATGGACTGTCTCGCCTCCTCTGTTAGATGCCTAGGTGATGTGAGGTCATCTTTCCCTCGCAGGAGGTTGAACAGAGGAGTGAGATCTTCTGTCGTCAGCCCTAGGAGCGGCCTCCCCCAATTTATGGACCCGCAGAGCTGATGAAGTTCCTGAAAGGTCTTAGGGTGATCATTAATTTTGACTTGTTGGGGAACCACAGTCTGTTCATGGATTTTCAGTCCAAGGTATTTAAATGGAGAGGTTTTCTGGACCTTTTTGGCCTGGATCTCAAATCCATTTGCCTCTAAGGCCTCGATTACCTTCCCTAATGTCCAGTCTAAATAGGATTGGTTAGGAGCACACACCAAAGCATCGTCCATATAGTGGGGCACTATTGCCTTTGCTGCTAACTTTCTGATGGGGGACAGAATGCGAGCCACATACCACTGGCAGATGGTGGGTGAGTTTTTCATGCCTTGCGGCAGAAATCACCACTGGTAGCGCTGCATGGGAGCCTTTCGCTTGATGGGAGGTACCGAGAAGGCAAACCAGGATGCATCGTCTGGGTGTAGTGGGATCTGGAAGAAGCAGTCCTTAATATCAATGACTGCTACCTTCCACTGCCTAGGGAGCACAGAGGGTGAAGGCATTCCGGGCTGCAGGGGTCCCATGTCCTCAATGACTGCATTTATTTTCCACAAGTTGTGTAGGAGGCGCCACTTGTCTCTCCCTGGCTTTTTGATTATAAATACCGGGGAATTCCAAGCACTATTAGATGGTTTGATATTTCCTTTTTTCAATTGCTCCTCCACAACTGCAGTGAGTGCCTTTAATTTGTCTTTTTTCAAAGGCCACTGATCTATCCAGATGTGTTCGTCAGAGATCCAATTTAATTTCTGGAAGGGTCACTCCACAGTGGCCTTTATTGAAAACTCTGGGGTTGAGATGGAATTTCGACTCGAGCCCCCCACTGGGACATGAGATCTCTGCCCCACAATGTAAATCCAGAGTCAATTACAAAAGGATGGACTGATGCTATCTGCCCCTCTGGACCCTCGATTTGGACAACTGCCCTGCTTCTCTGGGCAGATATAGATCCCACCATGGTACCTTCTGGCAGCTGCAGCTCCCAGTGTGACAGCCAATCGTGGGAGGAAATGACTGTCATGTCTGCTCCCGTGTCCGTCATTCCTGCCAGGCTGATGTCCGAGCCTTGGCAAGACAGTTTGCAATTAAGCATGGGTTTGTTGTTCCCAACTACCTCAGCCCAGAAGACAGAGGGGTTGTAGTCCTGTGGCGGACTACTGGGCATGAGAATAGCTTGGGCTACAACTTGGTTACCAACAAGAAAATAGGGAGGATTAACACACTGGATGTTTACAGTGAAGAACCCTTGTGGCCCCACTTGAACAATTTCTGGTGTAACACGAATATCAGCTGGTGAATGTTCAACATTTTTTAACACATACAGTCTCTTAGATTCTTGCAACTCACGACGATTCTCTAGGGTGACACCGAGTCCATTTGAGTTGCAGTGGTCGTGGTAACCATTTTCCTGGTGGCAGTTTCATGATTCATTCCCCCGTGTGGCCCTGCCAATCCACCTGGTCTGGTCAGTTTTTTGGCTGCATCCCATCAGCGGCAGGTGATGACATTTGCCCTGGGGAGACAGCTCAGGAACCCTGATTAATTGGAGTCGGAGCTCTGCAGTTTCGGGCCAAGTGCCCTGGTTTGCCACACCTGTGACAGACCCGATTAGCATTTCTATCGCCCTGAGATGCTATTGCATCAGCAGCGGCTGCAGTTCCTATTAAATTTCCCCCCGTTTTTAAAATTTGGCTGATTAATAGGCACTAAAGTCATGCAAGCACAAATCATTTGACTTAGGGTCAGTGGAGGTTCGAATGGAAGACCCAAAATCACTCTTTTACAAGCATCATTGGCATTAGTCTTTGCAATTTGTGTTATAATATGCTCTCTTGTTTTTGGATCTTCCACTTGTCTTTCCACTATGAGCCTCAGTTCATCCACAAAATCAATAAATGGCTCATTTTGCAGTTGCCGAATCTCTGTATAATTCAATTGAGGTGCTAATTTAGGGGGCATCATTAAAAACCCTTGCTCTGCCGCTTGCTTCACAGCATTCAGGACCGGCTCTGGTGTATTTTGAGCCTGGTTCTGGGGCTTGGCTAATAACCCCTCCCCGGTGAGGTGATCCATAGAAACCCCCGCATTGTTTGGATCCTGCAGTAAAATCGGGAGGACCTCTCTCAGTTGCTTTCTCCAACCTTCTTCCCACATTTGAAATTCGGATGGGGAAAGCAAGCAGGAGAAAATGCTTTTGAGGTCATGTGGCACAATCACTGTACTGGTGAGAGTTATCTTAAGAAGGTTCTTAAAGTACTGACTCTCCCTCCCAAATCCTTTCTGGGCTTTGTAAAGCTCTTTCAGCCCTGCAGGATCAAAAGGTTTCCATGTGGGATTATTGCCAGTTCGATCATATGTTACAGGAGCAGCAAAGGGATAGGAGGGGTCTGAGGGGACTTCCGGACCCGATTTCAAGATGGCGTCCGTTCCGGTTTCTACCCTGTGGGGACCGGAGGGGGGGGGGGGGCGTGGGAACCAGGAAGTCCTCCACAGGGGGCAGGGTTGGAGGACCAGGAGGCGTGGTCACAGGGTGGGCGGGGATTCCTGACACAGGGGGCTTTACCCAACGTGTGGGAGGAACCCGATGACATCACCTCTGGGGGCGGGGATAGGAAAGGGTTGAGGGTAGGAGGCTGAAAGGGATTGCGGGAAGAAGAAGAGGGGGAAGGGGTGGACTGTGCCATGCGGTCAGCGCCGTTGTGTTCAGACATGTGGAGTGGGGGGGAGGATAATGGCAAACAGCATTTAAAAGATTTCTGGGATTACAACTGGGGAAGAGGGCGAGGGATATGGGGTTTGGGAAGAGGTCGAGGTAGCCTGGCCAGGGCTATCCCGACACGGTGGCTGAAAAGACCGAGAGGGATCAGAGAGAAGGTAGCAACTCTGTGCCTCTGGGCGTATCACCCCATTCGGTTTTTCCAATGAAGGGGAAGTGGGATGAGGAGCAGGAGGGGAGGAAGGAGGGATATGGGAAGAACTGTGAGGGGATTTGTGCTTTTCTTTACTTTCTGGTCCATTTTATGCAAGTCCCGAAGGACTAGAACTAGAGGAAAGATTTTTTTCTCCAGAGGAGTCCCCTTTTCGCTTTAAATCAGTAGTCTTATCCCCCACAGCCTGCCAGAAGGCAGGAGATTTTAAATTTGTGGGAGACATTTGAGGAAGGTAAAAGAAAAGCCAGCAAACGAACTGTTTTAACAGACCATTTGAAAATTTAAACCCATTAACTTCAAGGAATTTCGCAGCTTGGAGAAAAACCTCTCTTTGGGGCTGAGAGAGTTTTGATCCCATCTCCCTCTCAGCACTTCTTCCACCTGCCACCCGCAAAACGAAAAAAGAAACAAAATATCAGGGACCGGGGATACTCACACAAGTTTCAGAAATCAGTTAAAAGGCGTCCGGTCCCAAACTAAAAAGCACAGGTGGGGTTCTCTGAGGCACGGCTGCTCTCCAAAGTCAGTTCAGTGCAGAATCAGTGGGAGTTAGCAGCCTTCTCTCAGGGCACCACTCCTAAAACAGAGCGGACTGCACCGAGATGTGTTGGCAAGTCCAAAGTCGCTTCTTCTCGCTGTCCACTGACAGCCACGACGTCGCAGGGATCCACTTGCGTGAGCCCCACGCTTGGTGCGCCAACCTAACGCAGTGTTTGGTGCTCGGGGCACGAGCTCTGGCGTGTCCCCGGTCAGAGAGAGTCCAGCTGCGTTACTTCTGTGCATCGCTGAAGCAACTTCGGCATCAGGAAAAGTGCTGCTGGCTGAGCTAGCTAGCTGGCTTCTTTGCAGAGGGAACACGGCAGGAGACGATGGTATCGGCTCACGTTAGCTCGGAGACAAAGGAAGAGAGAGGCTGTTCTGGTCTGACTCCTAACAGGTTTATTGTTAGTTTAGCAACCCGAACAAGCTCGGAAGGGATGGAATGCGATGGCATCCTCCCCCCGAGGCTTGTCCTCAGTTTTATAGGGAATTTGAAAACCACGGTGAAAGGGGAAAACAACCAATGAGTTACAAGCCAGGGGGAGGATACAATTTAACAAGAACCACTGGGGGAAACCGAGAGGCAGGAGTTATAACAAAGAACCAATGAACAACTGAGTAACCGAGAATTTTCCCAAACCAGGGGAGGCGGCTTGTACCCGGGCGCTGCCCAGGGGGGTGCGGCTTAGGCTTCTGAGCCGCCCCTCGACCCACCCTCTGAGTCTGCCTCTTCAGGAAACTTGATCCAGGGGATGGGCTTGGATTGATTGGCATCACGCTGCCCCAGCCCTGCAGTGGGCTGGGTCACAGCAACAACTGCCCTTCTGAATCCAGCAGTGTTCTTAACAGCTGACCCAGGAAAAAGGGGAACTGCTCCATGATTGTTTGCAGACTATTGAACAGGCATACTCCAGTCAAGATGATCTACAGGACACTCCCTTGGAAGAAGTGGATTGGGAACTCTTCATGAACAGGAGCAGCTTTGTGAAAAATGGAATCTGAAAAGCTGGGTATGCGGTGGTAACTCAGCATGAGGTAATAGAAGCCAAAGTTCTAACCCCCCAAACATTGGCTCAGAAAGTAGAACTGATTGCACTGATGAGAGCGTTAGAGCTCTCACAGGATAAAACTGTAAATATATGGACTGACTCGAAATTTGGTTTTGGAGTGGTCCATGCCCATGAAGCCATTTGGAAAGCGAGAGGGCTGTAAACCTGTCAGGGATCCCCCGCAAAACATGAACGATATAGAGATTGTTAGAGGGGGTATAGCTACCTCAAAAGGTGACAATAATGCATTCTAAAGCTCATCAATTCAGAGAGACCCCAGTGAATATTGGAAATAGCCTGGCTGACAAAGCAGCCAAGGAGGCTGCCGGTGGGCACATTCTGTTGGTCTTACCTGAGAAATATCGGCATTTGGACAAGGAGGCTGCTGATTATCAGGCTGAAGATGGAAAATTGGCAAAATTGTTAGATGCTGAACAGAGTCCTGAAGGATAGTGGATTACACCCAGCAAACAGGTGATAATTCCCCAACACCTTATGAGGAAAATTGCAGGGGAACAACATAAGGTAACTCATGGGGAAATAGAGTCTATAGTAGAAACATTGAAGACTCAAGTTTTGAGCATACAACTGACTGGTATCATTGAAAGAAATTATCCTGAGGTTTGGAGTGCCAGTGGGAATGTCATCAGTCAGAGGTTCACACTTCGCTGCTGAAATAGTGCAAAGCCCAGCTAAAATGTTAGGGGTGAAATGGGACTTGCACACCCCATGGAGATCTCAGTTGAGCAGGAAAGTAAAATAATGAACCAGTGTCTAACAGAATATGTTATATCCCTAGGGTAGGTGGTGTCTTCTCTCCACAGATACATTGTACTGGCAGCACCCATGATGCTGGACATCACCACCCATCCATACCAATCCAGAGACTGGGTGTACCTCAAAACCTGGACTGAAGAACTTCTCTGAGAAAGGTGGAAGGGACCATATAAAGGGATCAAGAGGAAGATGTGTTTAATTGAATAACATCATGAATCCCAAATTTAAGTGCAATCGCAAGAAAACTGATTGGCATAATTATCATAGTTTTGATATTAATTGTTGGTTTATGGATTTTATTCCAAATTTGCAAAATGGGATGTTAGAGAATGTATAGATCCAACAAAAACTCTCTTTTCTAAAACTGAAAAAGATCTCAAAAAGATGGCTGGTTACTCTGTATAATGGAATTTTTTTGAAAATTAAGTTTGTTTACCTAGTGTTAAGAATCTTGATTAGTATTGTTAAGGTACTAGATAATTTAAATGTTTTACCTAATAAGTTTTATTAACAGTGATTATTGCATTTTAGTGTCTTCAGTCTTGCTAAATACTCAATGATTTAAGTGGAAGTAATCTTAAAAGAAGTAATTAAGATCACTTCCAAAGGGGGAAATTGTTGGAAATGACAGAAGTTTCCTAACTAATTTTAATTAGTTGTTTTAATTAATTGTAAGCAGCGCCCACTTTTTGCCAGCACTAGTTAAGTTTCTTCAGACTCTTATTGTTACTTTGATCATTAAATCACTGAAACATTAAGTTTTTTAAAACTAACCCCGACAAGCTTCAATAAACAAAGCCAAAAGGATTTGAATACTGGGCATCTGGGATCTTAAATGTATGGCACTTCAAGGACATTGGAGTAACCAGATGAAGTACTAAAGCCTGAACAACAGGCCTTGAGCCAAAGTTGACCTCTGGATGAACCTTCCAACCAAATGTTATATGTATCCACTCATTAATGAAGTATTATTAGCAATATGGTATATGTATCATTAGTGAAACATGTATTTACCTTTCCATATTTATAAACCAGACAAGGCCATGAAATCAGACATCTGGCCTTGTTTGGAGGTGTATGATCAAAGACAACTCCCTTGTTTCATCCTTGAGCCCTGGCCAGGCTTTGGGAGGAACCCAAGAGGAGGATGAAACCAGATGTTCCCACACTAGAAGTTATGTCAGCTTGTTTATTCAACAATATAAAAGTTGGGCCTTCTCACAGCAAAGTTGGAAGCCTTGCCTGTGGGTGGATGCACCATGTAGGATTTCCCAGTTGCTGGGAGTGGCTCTCCAGTCCTTCGCTGTGACAGGAGCTTCCCCAGCTGTTGCGCAGACCTGGATGAAGGAGTAAAGTATTAGGGTAACTGGTGATGTATCTTTCTTAATCACTATAGGCAATGTTTTATAGTAATGATTAGGTGCATTGCTTAGCTTATCCTTTTGTAATTCTTTGCAATTTTGCATTATAGTAAATTACACTTGTTCCTTAAGTTTGTGTCTGCATCTTTGGTGCCAATTCTGCCCACTGGCAAAACACCAGAAGATATAGAGGAGATTAAGGCCTGGAAAATTGGAGACTCCCCGCCTGAGAAAAAGATAGCAAAAGGACTAAAGAACATGGACCAGATTAGCATGAAGAGGGAGAAATCAATAGAGGATAGAATACTAATTATGAAAAGAATTATGTAACTTAGAACCAATGAATATTAATTTCTTTGTTTGCTGAAAATGCATAAATAAGTGAAAAAGTTTTGTATAGGCATCTGTGTGGAAGCCAGAACGTTGTCAGCCCCACACACACCTCTTGGTCAAGAATAAAGTAATATCTTACTTGCTAACATCAAAAAGACAGTGTTAGGGAGTCTCATTTATCCCAACGATTTCAGTGACACTGTCACTTGTTACATGGGAGTAAAGACCAACCCCTACCTGGCTACAACCTCCTTTCAGGCAGTTATAGAGAGCGAGGTGTCCCCTCAGCCTCCTCTTCTCCAGATTAAACACCCCCATCTCCCTCAGCCGTTCCTCATAGGACTTTTTCAGCCCCTTCCCCAAGCTCCATTGCCCTTCTCTGGACACGCTCCAGCACTTTAATGTCTTTCTTGGAGTGAAGGGCCCAAAACTGAACACAGGACTTGAGGTGCAGCCTCAACAGTACAGGGGCACGATCACTGCTCTCGTCTTGGTGGCCACACTATTGCTGATATAAGTCAAGATGCCCTTAGCTTTCTTGGCCACCTGGGCATATGCTGGCTCACATTCGGCTGCTGCCGACCAAAAGATTCAGGATGCGATCCGGGAAAAGAGGCCTCGTGAGGGCTGGGGAGCAGGCCATGTTGTCCTCACCATAGCTGCGGGGACTGTGCAGTATTGTGTCCCTGAGGGGTCACCGTGGTTCCCATCCGTACCCGGACTGAGGGAAGAGATTTTGCCCTCCCTTATCCAAGGAACATTTAAACCTCGATTTAGTTACGGCTTTATCGGCCGCTTGAGGGCAGGAGGTCCGGATGAGGGGAGCGGGGGGTGGTGTCACCGTGCCAGGCCCGCCGCGGTCCCTGAGGTAATTTCTGTCGGGAAACAGCGCACTACTTTTTTTCAGGTCCCACCTGCGCGCGGCGCGGAATGTTACAGTAGCTGCGCGCGCTCACCCTCGGTGCGGCTGCGCGCCTGCGGGTAACTCAAACCTCCGCTCCGATTGTCCTTTCTTGATCAACCACCCCTAGCGGGCGCGTGGAACGAGAAGTCATCAATAAGCCCCGCCCCGCCCAGCCGGATCCATCTCTCTTCGCCTCCAGGTTTTTTTTTTCTCTTTCCTTATTTTTTTTCCGGGCCGCGTGCACTCGATTGGCGGCTCAATCCGCCAATCGGCGGCTGGGGTCGGGCCTTGGCAAGCGTTGCCCAATCCTCGCCCACTGTTTCTCAAGTGACGAATGGCCGAACCAATGCGCCGCCTCCCCGCCCACTGCTGGGGGCGGGTCTGGGCGGGAGCCAATGGGTGTGGGGAGGGCGGGCGCGCAGGGGAAAGCAACGCTGAGGGAGCAAGGCGGCTGGGCTGCTTGCTGAGGAGGAGGTTGGTCTTGGGGTGGTTTGGATAAGCGGCTCGGCCGCGCTGGGGGAAGGAGTGCCCCGTCGGCGGTGTATGGGCTGACTAGGCCCGGCTTGGTCCCGGTGGGAGACAGGGGCTCCTCCCCGCGCCGTCTTCCCCGCGCACACCTTCCCCCTTTGTTGTGGTGGGGCGCTGCCGGCGCTGAGGGCGGCAAACAGGCGCGGTGGGCCCTGGTGGTGGTGGCGGCTCGGGAGGCTGCCTCTCCTGGCGGAAGGAAAGGGCCGCGGGGGGAGGGAGGCGGCTCCTGCTGGCTGCTCCCAGGGTCTGCGTAGGGAAGCAGGGCCGAGGCGGGGTGTGTCGCTGTCACCCCCTCCGCCTTTCACACGCCGGAATAGCCCTCGACGCTGGATGTTGAAGGGTGGGAAGGGCTGGCCTGTGCCCTCAGTGTGTGCGTGAGGGGAGGGGGGGAAAAGAATATATGCTTTTCTTTTCTCTCCTCCCTCTCTTGCCCGGACTTTTTTCTTACAGAGGTTAGGTGTGCAAGACTTCGTGCCAGGGTGGTGGAGAAAGCTAGAAGCAAGTTGCAAAGAAGTGTTTAGGATTACAAGGCTTCACTTCAGCCAGTGCTCTTTTGGCGTATTCTAGAGCCATGGATGTGAAATATACATAGTCTACATGAGACATGTGCATGCGAATTGATTAGTGGTTTTCTTCATGGTGTTAGTTTTAATGCTGTGGCTATCCATGCATTGTAAGATGTAAACAAACATCATCTGTTGAGTATGTCATCTACCTAGATAAGCACATAGGAGAAGTTGTGTTGTGATAAATGCAAGCAGTTGGTGTTACTGCAGAGTTCCTTTTTGTAATTTTGTGGAGTCCCTATTTGTAATTTTTTTGTGGAGGGGAAGAGAAAAAGTGTGATACTAGTCTTTTAAATCTTCATTCTGGGGAAATAAAAGATGGCTAAAAGGTGGGTGAGTGAAGAGCTCTTGTGATAGTCTTTGAGAGCTGTTGAATTGAACAGCTGGAATTCATACTGCAGCCTAGTCCCGTGTATTTTCGTTTGTCTGTCACAGTTTTTGACTAAAAAAACCCCAACGAGGGTGTTGTGCTCTTTTCAAATCCTTTACAAACAAGTGGATAGCATTAAGAAAAAGTTTTGCTTACTGGGTTTACCATCAAACTATTTCTGAAAATAGTGCTAGTGAATGCTGCAACCCGTGTAGGGCTCATGTTATCACAGTTCATGGTTATAAATCATTCAGATTCCATATGTAGAAAGAAGTTTATAATAACAGCTTGTTAGGAGACTACACATAACAGCAGGTTTGTTTTAAGTGCTCCTCTTAGCCTAGAGGCCTGAACTTTCAGAGTGATTTGTGACATTATTTCTGTGGAGACTGGACTCTCTAGTGAGAGACTGATTAGTCTTTGCTCTGTTCTCCAAACTGGAAAAAAACCCCAAACCAACAAAACCCACTCTTGTTAAAGTGAAAGGCTTCCCTTAGTCTAAACAGCAACATTGTTCTTCTTTCCTATGCTTCATTGCAGTGTTGGAGCTTGCATTGTGTGAATAGATTGACTGTGCGTTTGTTCTGAGGTATACCTTTGAAACTTTAATGTTTACAAACTCTAGTGAATTAGAGGAGAATGAGAATGTAAGTAAAGAGGAGGTTTGTGAAGTCCCTTCCCCATTTGCTTAGCACTATCATGATGAAAGATAGCATTAGTTACAAATGCCTTTAAAGAGAGAAAGGGGAGGGTCTCATTTAAGGTGGCTTAAACTTAACTCAAAGACAAGTCTAAGCACATATTTAAGAGCATATTGGGATGTTTAATAGAGTAACCTGGTAGTTGATTTTTGTTCTGCAGTTGTGTGGGTCAGACTCAGACTACACTGACAGTCACCAAAAGGAATGAGAGTGTTTGAAGATCCAGTTTTCTTTATGGAAGAAGCTGGGTGTGTGTAATATAATCTTGGAGAAGAATTCGTCAACTTTCCTGAGGTTCTGCGTGATGATTAAAAAGAGCACCACAATTGAAAAAATGAGTTTAAAATCATTGGTCTCTTAACTGATCTTTTATTCCACCCAGAAGCTAGATTCATGAACAAAATCAAATAATTATAGTGAATCTCCAAATGAAAGCCCCTTCTGGGTCCTCTGTTTTCCTGTTCCACTTGATCTTTCAGAAGTGCTGAGCAGCAGTTGATATAATTGAGTTTATTTGAGCTCCAAAGAAATCTCTGCTACTAAACACAACTTTAAAAAACCTGTTTCCACCTCTATTACCTTTCCCACAAAAGTACTGTGAGAACTGGCTTTGTAGTAGGTCCTGGATAACGACTCTGATCTCTGCTTGAGACTGAAATGAATGCCTAAGTTTTGTTTGTATAAAGAACAGTGCACAAAAGTTTCGATTATTATCAAAAATTTTTGAGCTTTCAAATGTATCCAATGCTGCCTTAATGATTGTGCATATAAATGCCCTGTAATTGAAAGCATCCATTAATAGGCCTGACTTGCCAAGTGAGCTGTAAATTCTGCTTTTCTGATTGGATTTAATGACTTTTATCATAAAGCCATAAACTGATTGTGAAGTGGCTGAGAGGCAAACAATACCTAAGCTTACTTTGCCAAAATATTTGTAATTGTTGATTTGTTAAACTGAATAGCTGCAGGTCACACGATGGGATTAGTTTTTTTTGTAATAGAATAGAGAGTACAGGCAGCCCTGTGTTCAGTACTCTGGGCTAGAAGAAATTGGCTACTGCAGAAAACCTCCCTAAACATTCTTCTCCACTTTCAATAGAGAAACTGTTACAAACAATAAGGCTTTGTTCCATATGACTTTTTATTATTATGATGGGTGACAGCCATAAGTGGTCAAGTAAGACCAATAAGAGACTGAGAGAGAGCAGTTCCTGGGTCTCCTATCAGTTTAGTCTGGGACTCAAGCTAGATTTAATTACACTGGAGCAATACGAGCTTATGCAAAGTGAACTCTGCTTAACAAGGGGGATTGTTTGAGAAATGTTTACGTTTGGCCCGTATTGAAAGGGATCTTGCGTTAACTAATTGTTAAATGCAATTGTTTGGGGTTTAGTGAAGTGGAGAAGCTGCTAAGCTATACACATAAAAACTGAAACAGGTACCTAGGTACCTGATAACCAGTTCTGTGAATATTCCTGTCAAATTTAGCACAGGAATATTTATTTTCTAAAATAATGAAGTTGACACTTTGTTACACATGAAAAAATTTAGTTAGAATTAATGAGGTAAGGGCTTAAACTGCTGTGGTTTGGAGTGCTTCTTTGGTGCTTTTGTGGGGCTATTATGGCCTTCTGTTTTAAGGCGCAATACTGTTAGGTTGCTCATAACACTAAGTGGAAGAAGTTTGCTGCTTTGCAGAGACAGGTGAATTGGCTGACCGCAGTTGTAATTTTCCTCATTTGCAATTCTAGGAGAGTTGCTAAAATACATCAGTCCTATTAGTAATTTCATCAAAGATTAGTAAAATTAACATCTCTTCTTGTGTTCAGTTGCATGCAATTTTACTATACCATGAATGCATGTGTTACATAGAGTGCAATTTTCTAATAGCAATATAGCTTTTCATTACTACATTTGGATGTCATTTACAGTAGTCCTTAGTAACTGAAAAAAAAATCTAACTTCTGAAGCTTTCCTAATGTGATGATTGTGCTTATTTTAGTTCTGTGTACGAGAAATACGAGTTTTCTCATTTGATTCATTGTTGCAGTGGGGATACTGCAACATACATATATCAAACCAGGAGTCCTGTGGAAAGGAAATATATATGGACAGACAGATTCTTGATAGCTGTTTCAGAGAGATGTTTATTTCTCCAGCCGCATGGCCGGGGCTCTGCCGAGGAACTGTTACAGTCACCGGACCAAGGGTCCTTTGCCCGCGCAGGGAAACACAAAACAACCAATGGGGAATGAGGCTGACCAGGGGCAGGGAAACCCCGTGTCTGTCACCTCAGGGCCCCTCTCCCAGGGCTACATGGCAGGGGAGGGACCCCAACACCTCACCCATTTTATTTTAATAAAAGGAGAATGAAAACAACTGGATAAACATAACAAGAACAGTTTCAAAACAAAACAAGCCACCCTCCTGAGTCTTTAAATGTCCAAACAGATTCTGTGGAACATCTTAGGGCTGAGAGAAGGGAGACAGAACTCTCTGAGCATGCTTTGTGGGGAAACTGAGGCAGGAGAGGGTTTAACTTCTTCCCTCCCCCTTTTCATCCCCCACTCGGCATTGGAAAGGGATTTTTGGGGAAACAATTGGCAAAAGCATGGTTTTGTGAGGGAAAACCATGGATGAAAAAACGGATTAGGAATACAGTGGGGGTAATAGGACATAGGGTAAAAGGGAAAGGTGGGATTAGGAAAGGGAGACTGTAGGGGGGGTTTACAATGGAGATATTGTCTAACATGACTACGATTTTTTGCATATATACTGCCTTTTACAGGAACACCATCAGGCCCAGTGACCTGCGATGCTTGTAACCCTTTTCTACCTTGTATAATTTTGAATTCCACCACCTCTCCATCTCCCAAGCTTGGGATGCATTTTTCAGGGTTATTCTTTTTAATAGCAGTTCTATGCACGAATACGTCTTGCTGGTTGTCACACCTTGTTATAAAACCATAATTTTGCTTAACATTATACCATTTTACTATCCCTAAGATCTTAGTTTCTATGATCTTTTCCTTTTTCTGAGTGGCTGCTGTTTTCTGTCTCGCTGCGTCTTTGCTCTCTCTTTCGGTCGCTCGCGTGTTGGAATTGTCGGGGCTGCTGGTGCCTGCGCGCTCTTCCCGGGGTCGCGTTCGGGGCTGCGCGGGCCGGGCCGGGCCGCGCCGCTCAGTTCTCCGTGCGTCGCCTCCTCTGGTCGCAGCTTCGCTGCCGATGCCAGGCGCTGTACCCACGTCTCAGCCGGGCCCCCGAGCGACGACCCCCCCCGCGCCCTGCTCCAGCGTGCGTTTCGGCTGGGCACGGCTCCGTTCTACCGCCGCCAGCCGCCGCCCGTGCGCCGCCCCTCTCGGTCGGACGTTCACGGGGCTCGCTCCACCACGCGCTGCGCGTGGCCGGGCGGGCACCGCCGGGTCCCACCGTGCCTCGCTCTGCTGCCGACACTGCGGCTCGCTTGGCTCTGCCCGCATGCGGGAATTGCCTTGCTGCTGCTCGCAGAGCACTCAGTGCACGTGGCCTGGGTCGCACGGTCCCTGCGCCAGGCTTCCCTTCGCCAAGACACAGCTGACATTGCTCAACAGTCTCGGTAATTAAATAATATTCACGAAAATAGTCTTCCATTGGCATATATTTTGACTCCAATATTAACTGTGTCAAAATGGTTTTCCAAAAGCCCTTGGTAAGAATTAAATCCCGAGAAACATAGAAAAAGTTCTTTAAACAACCATGCCAGAAAGTGTTTCAGTTCTTTTTGAGCTTGAATCAAGCTAAAATTTACAAATCGTTGTTCAAGAATCATTTTAAGTTTGAGATAAATGTCCATATGCGGCTCTGAAAGCCAAGAGTCTTCCCACCGTTCTTCCGTAGTTTAGATATGGAATAGCAAAGCAAAACCAAGAAGAGGAATCCAAAGTTTCCAGGGTTTACTCACACAAATCAGTCGCTTAGGAATCGGGGATCGTTCTGCTCTCAATTCTCCACCATTATGTTACAGTGGGGATACTGCAACATGCATATACCAAACCAGGAGTCCCGTGGAAAGGAAATATATATGGACAGACAGATTCTTGATAGCTGTTTCAGAGAGATGTTTATTTCTCCAGCTGCATGGCCGGGGCTCTGCCGAGGAACCGTTTCAGTCACCGGACCCGAGCGTCCCTGCCCGTGCAGGGGAACACAAACCAACCAATGGGGAACAAAGCTGACCAGGGGCAGGGAAACCCCGTGCCTCCCCCCCAGGGCCCCTCTCCCAGGGCTCCATGGCAGGGGAGGGACCCCAACAATTCATAATCAAACTTCATGAAAAGAGTAAGAGGAAAAAAGTCTACTTTCAAAGTAGGTGGGTAATTCTGTTTTCAGTGAGCTATATAAAGGTACTACAGTTATGCAGAGTTTCAAGATGCATTGCAATACTAGAGCATAGTATACTTAAAAATTGTGCATGTTGAGTCTCTGTAGGCATGTTTGAAATTCTCATTCTAAAGCCGACCCAGAGCAAGAATTTTCCTCGCTCCTGTTCCCCCAGATCACAAGCAGCCTGCCTCATTGGCTCATGTCAAAGCTCAACCAGGACCTTGGCTTTTTACTCCTTGGAACTTTGGGCTGAGTTGGTGTTCCAGTTTGGCCAAATTTAGAAATATATCCTCTGAGAGAAGGCACAACCACCCCTCCCCCACCAGCTTCGGGAAAAAATAAATTTTCCTTGAAGGAAAGTGAAGAAGATAAAACTATTTATTTAACAAACACATGGGAAGGAAAATAATGTTAGATGGTAAAATCTTTCGCGGTAGAGGAAAAAACCTGGGAAAGTGTTCGAGTCCTCCCTTTGGTCTCCTCGGAGCTGGGGCTTGGCCCAGGGCCAGGCCCTCTGTGCCCGGTGGAAAGTCCTCCCGATGTGCTCTGATGTTACAGCAATCAAGCAGTCCAGTAGAAAAGGGAGAAAATCTGGAATTCCAGAGAAGGAAATACAAAGTCCAACTCTCAGTCTCTCTCTGGAGAACAAGAAACTGAAAACAACTGGCCAAAAACTGACTGGAAAGCAGCAAGCCGGGTGCTTCTTCGCTCCCCTGCCCCAGCTGGGGAAAAAAACCCCTGCTATCTTTTTGTAACCTTGAATGAGCTGCAAACTGCTTTGAGAAAGTTTTGCTCAGTTTTTTTCCTTCCCCCTCTCAGGCTCAGTTTAGAGGCATAGAAAGGCACAAAAATTAATTTCTGGGCATAGGCAGCGATATGGGATACACATCATAAGGTCACCCCAAGACAGTTGGCCAGATGGAACCCCTTGGGAGGAAGCTCTTCAGAGCCACTCCCCACTGCTGGGCTAATTGGCTGAAAAAGCTGAACTGGGAGGTGGATTTGAGGGTATTGCTCAGTAGGGCTATATTCCCCTTCCTCCAAAGCAAAAAACCCTAAAACCCTAACACCCAAAAACCAGTAAGGAAATACTTGAAGCTGTCCTACTATGACTGAAATATAAGGAGAGAAGATGAGCGCCATCTCATTTTCTTGTGTGGTTATTTTTCAGAAAAGTATTTATGTGACAAGTAGGTTTGAGCTTCTCCAGTATGACAAAACCAGGTGTCTAATATTCGTTTGTAGAGAAAGAATTAGCCCTTATGGAATTGCAAAAGGCAGTTTTTGGAAGGATTGTGGCTGCAATAGAAGTGAAATGTCTTCTTGTGTCTGTTACACTGAGTAATGTAACTAGAGTGTGTTCTATCTGAAAGGGAAAAAACTGGCTTTGATTTTAGTTTGAAGTTCATGCAAAATTCAGGTTTCCTGCAAGTTGAGATCATTAACATGGAGGAGAACTTTCTCAGATTCCACAGAGAATAAACTGTCTCCTTGGATGGAATAACAGCCTGAAGGATCAAGAAGCAGACAATAAATTAGTTTTGTTTTTTCTTGTATTCAATGCAAGATGAAATACTTGTTTTATTGTTTTTCTAAGTCTTAATGACTTTGACTTAATATAGGAGACATGCAAGTACTACATAAGCTATGCCTTTTAAAACTTCAACTCCCACTATTGTTTAACCTAAAGTCTTGATGCTGCCTTAAATAGACCATGCTTCAATTAATGTCACTATTGTGAAACCAGTAATATCACAGGGGCACATGTGAAGGGAAAGGATGGATATACTCCTGTCTTCTGAAAGATCTGAAACATTGTGCAGCTGGTGAAATTGATAAAGAATCGTGTCCAAATTCCAGGAATAATAAAAAAAAATTGCCTTAAAAAAATCTCAAAAATGGGACTAAAATTATGAGGAAATGAGCTTGTAGACTCTCTCTCAAATACCATTAATTATTTTCCTTGATCTTCTTTCCTTAGGTGCTTAACTTCTGTCCTCTTTATTCCAGAACGGCTCTTGCAAATGAAATTCCTCTAAGACAGAATACTTCTAGTAAAACTAGGAGAGATCAGATTTCTTTGTTTTCAAATTTAAGATGAATAAGTAGACTGAGATGAAATATGTTGCATAAGGTTTGAGAATAAATTAGCCAGAAAGCACTTGTTACTTTTGGTAGCACCAGTGTGTTTATAGTATGTTCCAGACACTCAGGAAAGAAAAATTTCTCTTGAAGATGTTAGTCTGATAGCATGCTGTCTTTAAGGTTTACTTTGTATTTTATGCTTAGTTATTGCTGGGATAATGGGCTTAATATTTAATACTTGTTCCAGAGAACCACAATAGAATGGAATAAATAGCAGACATGACTCAAGCTGTGACTTTAGAAGCTGCCAACTATGACACTGTTAACCAACTATAGAAACGTGTGCATCAGGAAGCAGAGATACTATGGGGGCAGAGATGAAATAAATCTCACCAGAGTTAGGCAGTTTATAGCTTTTCCAGTATTAATCTGTTGGGAATAACAGCATGTGTTCCCTGTGTTCCGTCAATCTAAAGAAACTCTTGTACCTCTCTGGGCAACAGTGAGTGCACCTTGAGTATTCAAAGCTGCAGTTTTAAGGCCTAATCCAGAGAACATGGAAAGGGATAAAATAGTGGAAGTTTTCTGCTATGTATTGCACTGCTGCCTTGATGCTAATAGTTCACCTATAGTTGAGCTCAGAAAGGAATCTTAAAAAGCTCTCTGCAGTTACTTAGAGTCCCTGTATATTGGTGTGTTGTAGTGGAAATTGAAAATAGTACATGGGAATTAAAAACAGATTCGGGCTGTGGTGTTGGGCCTCAGTAGAAGAGAGTGAGCGAAGGAAGAGTCAGTGAAAAGAATAAGTGATTGTGAAGCACACTTAAAATCCTTAAAAATCCTGTAAATGAGTACTCATTTTTTTGAGATGGTTGGTTGTAGACTACAAGGAAATCACAAAAACCATATTGCAAGGAAGAGGGGATATTACATATTTAGCATGTATGTAATTTGCAGCCAGCTTAGCAACGTGGAAATGTTTCTTGCATTGTTGGCAAAGATTGTCTTCAGGGTGTGTTTGGGGAAAAAGCATTTTATATATTTTTTTTTAATGAAGAAAGTGTACAAGGCAAAAAAACTAGAGGAATGTTTTTAGCAAGAGGCTAGTATCAACAGTGCCAGTGTATAAAAGGATGATTCTTTAGGAACAAAGATCAAAACCTATATTACTGTATCAATTTGAAGGCAAAAGTTACAGTTAATTAATTGAAATGGAATTTGCTGGTCAAAAATGAGCTGCAACAGTGACTCGTAAACCTATTACCATAAACATGGTGTCTGAGACTGGGTAGATATTTAGAACCCAACACAGGTATAGGGCTCCTCATTTTTTATTTGAGCTGCTGCTAGATATTTAGCATCAGATATGCACTTTGCCTTCTATGGCCAAATTCCTCATGAGGTGTAGATTTCTTTGTACTTTTTATTTAAATTATAATGTTGAGAGCTTTAGGATAATATGACCCAAAAGATAAATGAGAAGATAACCATAGACTGATACAATTTTTCTGTGGTCTTTAGGTCAGTCCTTAGCCAATGTCTTTGAGTATTTGTAATTTAATTGAAGTAGTAAAGCTTTCAGGCTTGGCATCTCTCCAGAGGAGCATCCCAAACTGTATGGGCTGTGTTCAGATACTTTCCTTGTGACAAAAGGCTGATGATAGCCCTCCATTTGAGGGAGGGATGTGATTCAAATGTACAGAATCATGAAGCTTGCAGGCAAGATGAATACAGTTTTTCAGCAAAGCTTGCAGTGGTAGTGTTGTCCACAAAAATCAGATTTGTTACCTGGTGTGCAACAAGCCAATAATTACTCAGGGGAGGCATTGATTATTTATTTCAGAGTTGCACAAGCCTGGGTGCTCAGTGGTATTCCAAAAATCAAGCACACCAACTATTAAAACTTTTTACTTTTTATATTTTATATTATTTTTTATTTTTATATTTTATTATTTATACATTTTAGCAAACAAAGGAATTAGTGTTCATTGGCTACAAGTTACATAGTTCTCTTATTAATTAATATTCTGTCTTCTATTGGATAATGATTCCCTTGCTTCTAATGCTAATTATTCTTCATGCTCAGTCTTTCTCTTCTTTTGAGTCAGTGGGTTTCTTGGGTCAGTGGTTCATGAGTCTGTAGTTGTGATCTCCCTGTGCTGGAATTACCTTTTACCCAGCCGGAGCTGATTCAGGAGTTGCTGAGTTGGCTTTATTAGTTTTTCCCTTATCTTGGGAGGTCTGCCAAATGTCCTTGTGGCCCATAAATTCTGCATTCTTTGTGTCCACTATCAGTGGTACATCCTTCTTCCCAAGCTTTGTTAACCTCCCCCTAGGTCTGAGATCATTGAAACATGTCGAGCCCTAAACCTTAACAAGGCAATTCTACCAAGAAGTAGTTTGTCTTTCTAACACCCGGACATCACTTAGAGCTTGTTAGCTGCTCTCTGTTTCATGGATTAAATCTCCCTTCTTGTTGGTTAGGCTTGAAAGTATATAAAGATCAAGGAACATTCCTTCTTAAGAAAATTTTACATATTCCACATTTTGCAGCAGTAGAACAAGAGACACTTTTTGAAACTAAGAAGATGATAAAGAAAATAGCCAAAAGTAGTTCTTTAAACAGTGAGCAGTTAAATTCTGGTGCAGTCTGCCATGAGGTTGTAGAGGCAAGTTCAAAAAGTGGTTAGATTAATTTTTGGGCAGGAGGTCCATAAATGGCTGCTAAAGGGAATGGGTAGGCATGTAGCCTTTAATTTACTGCTGTAACAGTTTGAGATGCTGAAGAATTATGAGAACAGGCTCAGAAAAGAGCCAGGTTCTTGTGCTTTCCTTGAGTAGCATGTTCTTTTCCCACCTTTGGAGATGGAGCGCTAGGCTGTATGTACCACTCCTGGCAGAATAGGGTATTTCTTATTAATTTCTTTATTGCTACTTTTTCCTTGCATAATTTGCATTTATCTAAATTGCTCATAATTCAACCTAACCATGCCTTGCACTTTGCACTGTCTCTTCTAGGCTTGGAGCAAAGTGCTGCTCTCCTGTGAGTAGCCATCACAATTGGCTGAAGTATTAAGATGAATGAAGTTCTGTCCTACTTGTGTCATATTTTCTCTGCTTACCCTTTGAAAGATACAGGGCCACTACTGGAATAACTTAATGAAATTCTTATTGATACTCCTGGCAAATCCCTGACATGGCAAAACAATAGCTAGAAGGAAGAAGCTAGTTTAAACCTCCCAGACTTAGTCTGCAGCTGTGGTGTATGTTGTGGGTTTTTTTTGTTGTGTCTTTTTTTTTAAACAGATGCTAAGCTGTAATAGTCATTATAATAAAGGGCTCTTTAAGTGTATCCCTTTGTGGTTTATATTTTTTTTAAAGCTACTTTTCACTGGGGTAGCAGATCAAACGCTGACAGCTTCTAGAGAAGCTGGATGAGCACATGTCTGTAAGGGAAATGGTTAAAACAAAGTATAGTATCTGGAAATTTCCAATTAGTTAGGTCTGAGCTTAGTCTTTTGGAAGTGGGAAAATAATGATTTATAAATTTTTTTCCCCTCTGAGTATGTCAAAATAGTGTGAGAGTTCAAATATACAGAAAAACTGAAATGTATGTGGCTTCTAAATTCTTTCCTGCTGCAAGACTTAAATTACTCAAATGTGCATTTGAAGCAGAAAGGCAAATCTTGGTTTAAAAAAAAAAGAACACCAAGGAATACAGAAAATGATACATAGATCAGTCTTAAGGGAGAGAATACTGCAAAATTGGACACCTCATCACAAGGAGTATTGTAAAGCTGAAAAATTGGATAAAAGCATTGAGAATGTTTAGAGGGCCTGGAAGAATAGGCAATTTACCTTGGTGGTAAATGAGACCGTACTGAAGTGTGTGTTTTATAAGGCTGACAATCAAAGGAGTATTCTGGAGCAATGAAAGGTGTCAAATTTGAAGCTAAACAGGAAATACATATATTATATCTCAGTGAACTCCATAGATGGGGAGAAGAATTGGTGTGTGGATAAGCAGTGATAGTGGTACTTGGTTGCCCACACCTTTCAACACTGAATTTAATGTTCAAGTATTATACCATCAATTGCTAGTATTTAAAATGGGATCCTTAAAGCAAAAGAGGTTATCTTCTTTGATTTGGTCTTTTTCAATTTCTTGCATATGCCTCTGAAGCATCTAATGTTGGCCTTGGTCAAATATTGAAGTCTTTTTATAACATTCAGAGTTACTGCTATTCCCTGTTTCAGAAACCTAGTGTGAGAGTTTGTTAAAACAGTAGAGGCCATGCAAGCCTCCTGTTTCATCTCTGGAGTTACTCAGTAACAGTTCAGAACATGCGAAAAAGGGAGTGTAAGACTACCTATTTGGCTTTGCCACCAAAATAAATTATCTAAGTTAAAAGTCCATGCCCAGATTTGCATTTCCAGCAAAGCAGTCAATGCTAAAATGGCTGCTGAAGGCTGGGACTGGAGTCCTCCATACATACTTCTGTAACTCCCCTGACATCAGCTGGAGTACTTACAGTACTCTGTGTGAGCTGCTGCAACTTGTTAACCTGAAAGAAAACAAACTCAGCAAAAAAACCCCAACAAAAACCACCCCTAAATGGACCAGTTTTTACTTGGTTATCTAGCTGAGTCTTTGTGGAAAGGTATTAGCACAGATGCAGAGGTGGTAGTGGTGCCACAGGGAAGAAAGGGAGGGCTGTGCTTCCTGTGGCAGGAAGCTGTTGGGTTGGCTTGTCTCCCTATGAAACTGTACCCTGAGTGTCCTAGTCAGTGTTTAATTTGAAAATTTCTATGATTCTCTTATTTAGGATAGATTATTTTGAATGGCTTGCATAAAGTTCCCAGTGTTAATCTTGAGTCCCTGTTAATTGGAACCTCTGTCTCCCAGATCCGAGAAAACTACATTTCTTGCTTCACCTGTGTTTTGAGGTGCTCTCAGAAGCTGGTTTATGGAGGTATAATTTAGTTGAAACTGAAATGTCATGCCTACTGAATGTTCTGTTTTGTGGAAGTTGAAAAGTTATGATTTAAAGTTACTTGTAGAATATAATCTAGTGTCTGTTGACAGTTCTCAGTGAAACTGCAAAGGTGTGACAAGGCATAAATTAGCCATAAATACTGTAGCCTGAAGTATCCCAAATCAACCATGCTGTTTTGCAGGTGGGAAACTTCAGTAAGATTAAATTGGTGTGTTTTGGATAGAAGTGAGGAGTGTATCTGTACAGGATGTAGAGGCATGTAAGCTGCCTTGAAAGCTCAAATTGAGTAGACTGAACCTAGTCTTAAGTTTTAGCTAAACCAAGGTTTTTTCAGCTGACCGAACTAACTTATACAGCTTGGAAATACGGGAACTTTCTGGAGTTTGTTGCCTGGAAATAAGATTGTTTTTGACTTCAATGCCATACTTCTATCCATAAGACCATTATGTACTTGAGCAATTTCTAACAGCTGTCTGCCTGAATTAATGTGGTTGGTTTGGGGCTTATATTTTAATACATAAAATTAGTCTAATAGAAGCTCCAAAACCAAGATTTTTTTTCTAAATGGCTATAATTTTTCTTTTAAATGATTTGAAGTGCAAGTTGTAGTGAATGTTAAACATAGCCCAACTTTCAGCATCTCTTCTAATATTTCATTTCATATAAACATCCTGACCAGGTAGTTGATACTGAAAGGCGATCAAAATTGAAAATGGACAGTTCTACTACCCATGTATCTGCAAAGTAAGATTTTAACTATCCTTTAATAAATTTTGAAAGACTTGATGATTTTGAGCACTGCCAGTTGAGAAGATTAATTATCTGTATGCCATTAAACTCTAGCTTGAAAGATGGGAATAAGCTTATTACCAGATTTATACGTGAATTTCAAATTGGTGTCCCCAGTGGAACAAAAATTGGTAGTTATTTAAAGCATGACAAACAAGGAGAAAAGGCTTGTGAAATGGCTGGCTGTTGGAAGACTTCTGTCAAGCTGTCATGACTAAATGACATTTCAAACACAGTTTTGCTTGCTAAATTAATTTGGAGATGGGCAGAATGTACATATATCTGTATACAATTTGTCAATCATTTGTGGAAAATTTTAATAAATTAATAGACCCAGCCAGCCTAGGTGCAAAGCTAGACTAAAGTTAACTTGGTTTTTTTTTGGGTGGTTTTTTTGTTTTTTTTTTTTTCCTGGAGTTGATTTAGCCAGGAAAGACTTGAGGAAAAATTAAATGTCCAATCCAACAGTAACCTTAGTCTGTGCTAACTGTCGAAGAGTCTGCTGCAAACTTGCCTTTGAATTTTATTGGTGAAGTACCTAACCTTTATGCAGACTTATCTGACTTATTTTAGGATGCAGTGCCCTATGGCATTTGGTAATAAAAAGTCCAAAGCAAGGTATTTGTTTCATGTGAAACCTCAGTGCTAATGTGTCTGTTTTGGTTTGTGTTTTTAGGGATCAGACGGGAATCTCTAATTTATTGCTTGCTGAGTGTTCTGTCTGGTAAAAGTCATGTCATCCATACTGCCATTCACTCCACCAGTTGTGAAGAGACTTCTGGGATGGAAAAAATCTGCTGGTGGCTCTGGAGGAGCTGCTGGTAGTGAGCAGAATGGTCAGGATGAAAAGTGGTGTGAAAAAGCAGTGAAAAGCTTGGTCAAGAAGCTAAAGAAAACAGGACAGCTGGATGAGCTTGAGAAGGCAATTACCACTCAGAATTGCAGTACAAAATGTGTGACGATTCCAAGGTAAGTGCTGTTGTGTTTGAAATTGTTACAACTACTTAGGAAATAAGTAAATGGATGTTTAGGCTATCTGAACAAATGACTAAAAAATCAGTTGCATGCTTTGATTCTTTACAAATTCTTTAAAACCTATATTGGTTTTATATAGTGCTTGCTTATAACTGGATTACATGCTTTGTAAAGTTACAATTTCTAATAATATCTTTGTTTCAATTTTCATTGCTACTTATATTCAAATTCAGTGTATTCTGGTCATGCCTAGCACAGTTCTTAGTTTGTAGCACTGCCTTATGGTTTTATTTA
Source organism: Corvus moneduloides (assembly GCF_009650955.1). Lineage (NCBI taxonomy): Eukaryota > Metazoa > Chordata > Aves > Passeriformes > Corvidae > Corvus > Corvus moneduloides. Next base: position 16,257,314 of record NC_045510.1, read on the forward strand.
ATAACCCTGTCTATAATCAGAGTGGCATACTTGAACTTTCACTTTAAACATAAGACTAGTTTTTCCTTAGTCAACACTTCAGTCATCTATTTATTTTCTGTTGTATCTGGTAGTTTCAGTTAAATTGTACAAGCTGTATCCATTCTCCTTTTTGAAGTTTTGTCTTTGGAGGCAGACTGTCTGAAGACCATTTTAATTATTTGTTATTGGTTAATGTAAATGCTTTTTTATTTAATAACTTGGAGTATTTCTATAACTGCTCTTCCACTCCTGATATGTATATGCATTTAGGTAAATAACTTGCATTCTACCCCTTTGTCTTTCTCAACTTAATTCATGGCAACTGCTGTGCGAGGGGCAAGGGTTATGTTTGTAAGTATAATGCGGTCTGTTTTCCATTCATGTTGTACAGAAATACCACTAAGATGCCTGTGCAAGCTAATTATGTGCAACACAAGTATCAAATCACTTCACAGGTGTGTTTTCCTATGAAAAAGAGGATCTGGTGACATGGGAATATTTTGGGCATTTAGTGCCTTGACACTTAAAATAATTTCTAGGGGAGAGAAACTGCATCTGGTTTATGACCCTAATTTCTGTATTAGCACATTCATCCCAACTACTTTTAAACTTTGTATTAATCATAGCACAAACTAGATTTGACTGGTGTCACTAATGATTTCCATATATCAATTGTGTTATAGCTCTTATAATGGTTCTAGTGTTTTCTTTTAGATTTGATACAGCTGTTTGGGAAAATCATGAGTATGCTCTGAATAAATGACTACTTTAATTGTGTTTTCTCTTTTCTATCCACCTTTTGTTTCTAATGCTGCCCTCTGCTTGTATTTTCTTCCCTAGAGCAGTTCCAAAATTCTCTGGGTTTCCCTTCTGCTTTCTTCCTTTTGCTGGCTGGAAAACAATCGGAAATAAAATATTAGCTCTTTCTTGTCTTGGTGTATATCAGTAGACTAAGATTGGAACCTGTAGGGGTATGTATTTCTTGACTTGACATAAGATGACTATGTATTTAGCAAGTCTTTACCATGATAAAGACAAAATGCTTTAATTGTGAGGTGTTTCATGACAGAAGCTATATATCCCATATAGAGATTCACTTGATATAAAATGTGTATCTATCTTCTAGAGCTCTCCTGCAAGGGTACTGGGGCAGTAAATATTGGTATTTCAGAAGAATAGTTGTCTAATTTTTCTAGAGTATACAAACAGTATGCTAATATATCATTGTTTTCCTAGTCTACTTTGGGTATGTCCTTCTGCTTGCATGACCTTTTGTGTGACATGCTAAATAATACTTTAAAACAGAATAAAAAGCTCTATGATAGCTCTGTATAGCCTCCATGTTGTGACCAGCAATTCTTGCTGGGCTGTGATATACTGTTCTCCTCTATCCTCCAGTAAGCTGTAAAAAGTACTGGACCTAGGTTTTACTTTTCTTAACTACTTTAGGAGTAAGCTGGTAGCTAGAGAACTCTTGAAGTGATGTTGGCAACTGTACAAGGCTTAATTTTAAACTAAGAAATGGCTTTGGTATTAAGGGGTGAGATTATATCAGGGTTGCCAGAATTCTTGAGTTTCATAGTTAGGTTTTGGACTGTTGATATTATTTCACTTTGATAGCAGGAGTCTGGGTTCCCAAGAAATAACAAATGTCAACTCAGTACTGTAATGACTTCTGGAGATTCTTATTCTTGGATTTAGTAAGTTAACGACACTGCTGCTTGAGATCTATTTAATGAATGTCTTAAAGATCTGCAGATCAGCCGGGATAAATAATAAAATGCTGAATTTGGAACTTTTTTCCTTCCTAGTCAACAGGAAGTTTGAGGTGCTAAGATGCTGAAATGTAGTTCTGATGTGGCAGCTGGACTAACTTTCCAAACCTTGTTTTGCTTAGGGAGGGTTTTTCTGTTTGGTTTTGTGTGGGTTTTTAAAACTTCCTTTAGATTTACTTACTAATACTTAGTGTAGGTATTGACAAATGTTGTGGGATGTTTCTGTTTGCCACTGTTGCATTATTTCCTCAACAGAAGTTTCATTTGTGGTTTCACAAATTTCTGGTCCCCTTGGAGATTTCCAGAGAGTTTTAACAGTACTTAACTCTAGTATACTTTTTCATCATTGAAACCTAAAGCAACTAAACACCTACAAGCTTTTCTCAAAACTGAGAGCAGCTTGGACAAAAGTTGTATTAAATTGCTTCTTCAGAAATCTGCTTATTATATATTACTGTATGTCACTGATAATCCTGTTGAATTAGGATTGCTCTGTTTTTATGCTGTTTGTCAAGATGACTACATATTAAGTGAGGCTGTTACTGCATGTGCTATGCAAAAGCTGCTCATGTGGTAATTAACAGAACTTCTTATGCAGACTAATAGAGTTTCTGAGAAAGCAGAAGCAAACAGATGGAGTGGGTGTTGACATTGCACAGCAGGGATGCTTAGCTCTTCATAAGTGGGTCAGTAATCTAGAGCAGAGGCTAAATAAGTACAGAGGTCCTTTTGACACTAGCCCTCTAAGTAATTTGTAGTTATCTTGCTGAATCCTCCCAGCAAGCCAGTGGGATTTTAATCACATAATCCCTGAGTATCTGGAAACTAAGTGTTGGCATGGGAGTTCACCATTTATATGAGTCTTCTAATAGAGCAGTTTCTTCCCTATTATCATGGATTATTCTGTTGAAATAGAGTCACAGAATCGTAGAATGGTTTGAGTTGGAAGGGACCTTAAAGATCATCTAGTTTGAACCTCCCTGCCATGGGCAGGGATACCTTCCACTAACTAAACAAGGTTGCTCAGAGCCCTGTCCATAAATACTTTGTAATTAGTGGTAGCTAAAATCCAAGCCTTTAACAAACCAAACCATGCCACATAATGAATAGTCAAATGGCATATTCATAGTCTATCTTTGTTATTTAAAAAGATCTTTCAGTGGTGACAGTACAGAGTATTGGAACCCAAAGCAGGGAAACAAATAACTAGTTTCATAATCTCACTATTTTGGTGTGATCAGCTGTGTGGCTTTTCTGTCTTTAAAAGATTATAGATATGCTTCGTGTCTTCTTGCTTCTTTTAAATAAGACTTGCCAAATGCAGTTGCTTTTGTAAAATGCCTGATAATGTACAACTAATAAGTGTTTAGTTGGGGCAGGTTTGAGATAATGTTGGCCTGGAATGTTGTAGCTCCTATGTTTTTAAAACTGAAAAAAAAGCTAGTGGAAGGGAAGCATTGAGTTTAGACTCCTTTGTGATGTCCTGTGCTCCTCTAGAGCATACATGTCTGAAACCTAGTGCAGAACTGACTGTGTCCTTCCTGAGCTGTAATTGGGTACATCCATATCACAGGCTGAGTTCTGCTTCCATGCGAACATTTGTATAATGTGTGACTGTATTAGGGATTTATTTTATATGAAGTATTACTACTAAAACTGCAGAATCTGATGAAAGTTCATCAAACATGTGAAAGCAAGACCATTTTACACGGTATCGTGGTTTGACACTGGTTAAAATGCCAGGCACCCACAAAAACCGTTCACTCACTCTCTTCTGCTACAGCTGGGCAGAGGAGGGGGAAAAAAAAAATGAAGGGTTCGTGAGTTGAGATAAGGACTGGGAGAAAACACTTTAAGGGCAAAACAGGCTAAAATTTAAAGGTATAAAGTAAATTTATTATTAACAGTCAGAAGAGGATAATGAGGAGTAAAATAAGCTTTTAAAAACACCTTTTTCCTCCCAGCCCCTCCCTCCTTCCCACCGACAGCACAGGGAGACGGGGGGGGGGGGTTGGTCAGTTCCTCACTTGATATCTTTTTTTGTTCGCTTAGGGAGAGGAGTCTTTCCTCTGCTATGCTATGGGGTCCTTCCCATGGGAGACAGTTCTCCGTGAACTTCTCCAGCGTTGTTCTAATTTCACGAGCAGCAGTCCTGCCAAAACTGCTGTAACGTGAGTCCCTCCCAGGGGCAGTCTTCCCAAAACTGTTATGGCGTGGGTCACTACTCCACGAGGTGCAGTCTTTTAAGGATAGGCTTCTCTAGTGTAGTGGGTTGAACCTGAGTTGATGGACAGACTTTTAGACCAATAACGCTTATCGCATTTTACATATTTAAACTGCGCGGAAAGGCGGGGATTTCCTTTTGTTCTAGCTCGCCTGCCGGAAGGTGGGAAGGCCTTCGAGCCACCGGGCCCTGCTGGGCCGGGCCGGGGCCTCTTCCCCTTCCCCTTTTCCCAATGCCGCGGCACGGACCCCGGGTCGCTGGGGATGGGGGGGGGGGGGGGGGGGGGGGGGGGAAACTATCCCAGAGCCGCAGGCAACTAAAACCAGCCATGGACTGCCACACAGCTAAACCCATCCGGCGCGGCTTCTTGGCACCGGTGGGTCCCTCTCCTCTCCACGCGGAGCCAGCGGGAGCTGGCGTAGCCTCCTTTCTGCAGCCAGCACACTTCGCGCTAAACTGAAGAAGACACCATGCAGCCAACAACATAAAGGGAGCGAGGCTTTCTCCACCGTAAAGGCTGAACAAGAACACTCTTCAACATGGTGGCTTCAAAGTCAGAGAGAAAGAGAAAGTGAGTCATGTGAGACAAAGCTGAAAATGGCGACAGGAAAAAAGAGGGCGGCGCCACGTTTTTTGCGCATAGCTTAAAAATACTTCTCGCAGGCCGTGGTAAGAAACTGTAATATCACAAACTGTAAACCTCTTTAATCCATTTTTTTTTAAAGTACATGGGAGATGAGGAATTCATGTGCGGTTTATAAAGATGTGAAGAGTGCCTATGCCAGGCTATATAGAAGCAGTGAAAGGCTTTTAGAGGCTTGTGAAGAAGAAAGCCTTTGTGTTCAGGCTCAAAATAACTCATCCTTAAAAAGATTAATAACCCCATGTGATTGCCCATGTCTGGCAGTGTGAAGGAACTGTGAGATTTTTCATGGGAGAGATGTTTTTTCACTGCAGCAGATTTCCAGGCGGGTCTGTTGCTGGTGGCAGTTTGGAAACCACGTGAAGCAGAAGAAACCCTTTTTTCCTTAAGCATAAGAGAGAGACTTTTCAAGAACTAAAACACTGACCAAAATCCCATGTTCTGTTTTCCTTTGTGCGAGTTGGGTAAAAGGAGGGGAGTGCTGGAAGAGAGGGGAGGTCTGCTTTAATTTATTGTTATTTCTTTTTACTTTTAATTCTGTTAGTAATTAACTTTTTCTTTGTACAGCAACTGTTTAAGTTTAAACCTGTTTTACCTCTCAGCTCTCCAGTTTTCCTCAATATTTTCTTATTTTCCCCTTATGAAAAATAACAGATTTTGTGTGCTTGACACTTAGCTGCGTCAAACCACGACATCTAGTTTGGAAGCAAGGGCTTTCTCTCCCTGTCTCTGGAAGCCAAGGCCCTCTCTCTCTGTTTGGGTCTCCCACTGGATTACAGCTTTTTCTGGACTCCACTCGCTCCAGCATGGGCACCATTCCCACAGGCTGCGAGTGGATTTCTGCATCCCCCATGGATTCAATAGATTACAGGGGGACAGTTTGTTTCACCATGGTCCTCACCACAGCTTGCAGAGGAATCTCTGCTCCGACACTTGGAGCACCTTCTCCCCCTCTTTCTTTCCACTGACTTTGGTGCCGCCATGTTGTTCCCCACATGTTCTCACTTCCTTTTTCTCCAACTAGAAGAAAAACTGCTGCTCATAGGTACTATTGCCAACAAATTCCACTAATTCAAAGATTTCTGCAGGATCTCGCAGCGCCGAGAGGTTTATTTTGTCTAGGTTCTGCATCGGGGAATCGCTCGCCATGTTTTCATGGCCAGCTTGGCAGCCCTGCCGCCACTGCATGGGCAGCAGTGGCTGCTGCAGCGCTGGCACTGTTTAACACTTCTCTTCATGCGGGGCGCCAGGAAGGAGAAGCCGCCACCACCACCCCTGCCTTCCTGCCTGCAGTGCAGCATGGCTAGGGGTGGCCAGGCAGGCAAGGCTCGCCACGGGCTGTGCCCAGATGGTGGCGGCTACGGCGGCCGCATCGCTGCGCACAGCGTTGGGATGGCTCCCGGTGGCAGTGTCTTGCCACCCCTGGGAAAAAACTGCATGTGCTGTTTTGATTTTCTTCTTAAATATGTCATCACAGAGGGGTTACTAACCTCTCTAATTGGGCCAGCAGCATGTCCATCTTCAAAGCCATCAGAGGTTGGCTCTGTCGGACATGGTGGAAGCTTCTAGCAGCTTCTCACAGAAGCTACTTCTGTGGCCTTCCCCCTGCTACCAAAAATTCAGGCCATGCCAAATTAACACACATGGTCAAAATTCTCTAAAGAAATTATTAATTTCTCTAGTATACTAGTGTTATTCCTTTGTTTGCTTGTCCTGCAGCCCTTTTTTTTCATTCCCTGCAGTGAGTTGGCACTAAGGATAAGCAGCCTAGGCATAGCTTATGGTACATGTTAAAATTGTTTTCTGAAGGCTCACTCTCTTTATTAGTTAATATGAGCCTCCATACATGGAACTTTAGTGCTGATCACAGTGTCTACAAAGGAGTTAACAGCAGAAGTAAACTAGGCAAAGATGGGATAACTGGCTTGGAACTGCTGTTTCAGAATAAAAAAAATCTTTTAAAATTATGACATTTTGAGGCCTTTTCTTCTCATAACTGAATGAAAAATAATTTCTAATTTAGGTGTAAAGAGCACAGTTTTTCTTGAATATAACCTGTGCTACTTGTTAGCATGTTTTCTTTAATTCCTTGGGAATATTTGTCAGGAAAGTGATCCACATAGCTGCATGCAATAACCTAGTTTTAGGGATGCTTTTGATCACCAGTAGGGCAGAGTTTTCAAGCTAATGTGGCTTTTAGAATAGTTTATTTTCAAGCTTTAGCATCTTTCCCCAAAATAGGTTGCTTCAGAGTATAGCAATACAGGTTAAAGCCATAGGAAATGGGTGGTTTCAACAGTTACACTGAGGGGAAGGGAAAGTTCCTCTGGAGACTGTTTTAGGAGAGTTCCCAACATCTGCTGCTAAGGTATGAGTGCGTTAGGTAAGGGGACAATAGCAGGCAGTTGGATTGACACAGTAGATCCTAAAATAACATTGCTCTCCAGACAGAGGTGAAGTCTATTTTCCCAGAAGCAGAACTTGGCACTGTCTGCTAGTTTGTAGCAGAGCTGGGATAATTCACTATTCAAGTTGGAGATGGACATTGATTCTTAATCATAGCTCACAAGTAGAGAGTTGCTATGTATAAAGAACATTCTCATGGCATATGCCATATCTCAGTCTGCATGCATTCACTTAGCTATAAATTGGTTCTATGAATTTTTGAAGACTATAGTTGAACATCTTAAGCTTTCTAAAATAAGTATAGTTATTTAAACAGTGCATCAGAATATACTATTTTTATTGCTGAGGTTACATGAAGAATGTGCTTGTAAATTGTTAGTTTATAAACTGACTCCCTTTTCTTATGACAGGATTATTGAGGATGAAGCAGAGCCCCCTCTGATTTTTCTCTTGTTGGAATTTCAATTAAAATAATGCTTTAGAAGAAATCCAGAGAGATCTTTCCTGGAAATGTGGCAAGAGATAGTTGATATTTTGGGGAGTGTTGGCCAAAATTAGCTTCAAAATCCCCTTATCCTCCTTATGATAGCTGGTGCTGTGAAGACTTTGGATGTGTTAACTGGAAAGGCATAGCAGGAGGATCAAATTGCCCTTCTTTTTCTCAGTTCTGTAATTATGGTGGGAGTTGAATGTTGTCTCTATGTTCTCTGTAAACGACTAAAGCAAGTTCTTGGTGCTAACTGTGTTGCACCAGGCTCTGGCCTCCACAGGGCAGTAAGGACAGAGTGATGGTGTGCTTTGCAGTAGCTTCCTGTTGTGTGTGACATTTCTTCATCTTGGAGTTGGCCCCATGTGTATGTACTCCTCCGGCAGCTTACTGTGTAACTTCCTGACTTCCTCTTAGTAAATGGTGTTGTGCAGCCGAAATTTCCAGCCTAGGAAACAGCCAGGCAGCTGCTTGTCTGGTGAATAGAGTCCACCTGCATTGCCTGAACATAAAATGTAAGATGATCCTGTGAGAGAAGCAGTCTGTTGTTTCTGAAAGTGGTGAGTGTGAAGCAGCTGACTTTAGGAGTGTTTTTCTGACATTTTGTAGTGTCTTTTAATCTGTATTGAGCGTTTCTTTCAATAATTTTACAATGACCGCTTTCAACTGGTCCATGTTCTGTAGTGCTGTATTGTGCAGTCTGGATTAGTGTGTAGAGAGAACAAGAGTGCTCTGAGAGATTCTACTAATTTCCTTGGAGCCTTTCACAGAGCTGGGGTGGCAGAAGCTGGCACCTGGTTTTCCAAGACAATCTTGAACCCAAAGATAAATGGTTCCAGCTCTTCATAGTTCCTAAATTTTCAGGATGATGTGGTTATAGACACAAGGATGCTGGCCCTAATTACATATGTGTAAAATGACATGTTCAAACTCTAGGTTGCAGAACACTTTTAGATGCTGTATGGACATAAAATGGGAAATAAAAATTCTTGTCGGGTTTGACTTCAAGTCTCTATGAAACTTAATTCCTAAGCTTGATGTTAGCAATCAATAAGACAGTGTTGTGAGATTTCCTGCATCTGTTTACAAACTACTCTTATGCATTTCTTTTAGCTAAAAAACTATCTTAAAAATCAATTTAGTTCATGTTTTATTACCAAATTAAACTTAAAAATGAGAACTGCTGGTCACTCACAAATTTCTCAGTTTCTTTTAAGCTGATGAGAAAAAAAAAGAAGTCTGTTCAGACAAACTAACCACATGGAAATATCAGCTTTTCTGGCATTAGTATTCCCAATTTGTTTGTTTTTTTTTTTTTTTTTAAATGCTTATTCAGGGAAGGAGTTGAATAACGGTATGATGTCTGTGGTGCTTGTCTTCAGAAACTGACTTGAGATAAATGCCTTTTTGAAGCCTTTTGTGAAAACAGTAATTTCTTAGTAAAAAGCATTTTTTAATAAAATTTTTTGTGAACTGGTCAACAGTCTTGAGGTCCTTGTTCATTGAGAGGGCCATCATGGATGAGGGTGTAACAGAGTGCAGTGAATGGTCAAAGTAGAATAAGCTAAGAAGTTACATATTGTTGTTCCCTTAACCCTTTCGACATAACTTCCACATTATAGCCTAAAGTTAAATTGTTTGCTTTCTTCTATTTGTTTCATAGTGTCAGTGTATTTCATATGTAGTGTAGGATGCAGGATTTCTAATAGCATATTTTTCTTCTACCAATGCTTCCTACTTGAATGGCTGATTAGCAGCAGGACCCTTCTGATATATTCTGATATATCTCCCTCTCTCTGGGGAGATATTATAGCAACTTTCCAGTACCTAAAGGGGCTACAAGAGAGCTGGAGAGGGACTTTGGACAAGGGCATGGAGTGATAGGACAAGGGGGAATGACTTCAAAGTGACAGAGGGCAGGGTTAGATTAGATATTGGGAAGAAATTCTTGACTGTGAGGGTGGTGAGGCACTGGCACAGGTTGCCCAGAGAAGTTGTGGCTGCACCCCCCTGGAAGTGTTCAAGGCCAGGTTGGATGGGGCTTTGAACAACCTGGTCTAGTGGAAGGTGTCCCTGCCCATGGCAGGGGGGTTGGGACTAGATGGTCTTAAGGTCCTTTTCAACCCAAGTCATTTTGATATCTGTATACAGAAGAACATATGTGCATCAGTAGGGCAATGCCCAGACACTGTGTATTACAGCAGCTAGGGCCTTGCAAGTCAGTCATTCTTTAGAAGATGAATTTGAAGATTTAAGTTTTCTAGCCTTCTAACAGTGTTGACTGAAGTTAAGAATAGTGATTGTGTTCAAGTGTAATTGAGTTTTAATTATAAATACTAAAATATAGCTGATAACTTGGTTTGTTGTACAGGTGGTGATGAGGACTGAATTGCTATAACTAAGGTTAAGCTTTAATGTAGACATAGTTCAGGTTACAGCATCTTATAATGATGTCATCCTGGAAAAGGAAGTCTTGGAGTATTAAACATACTTAGGGCTACCAGTTTTAAGCTTGCGCAATTCAGGAAGCCATGTAACTTACCCACATAATTTGTTAGAGTTGGTGTGCCAAGCAGAAAGTATCAGCATGTCTTTCGAGGTAGGTCAACATGTAAAAATATAAATGTACAAGATATTTAGCCAGTAGCAAAATGCTGTATAGTTCAAAGGAGATTGTCTCTCAAGTCAGGAGGAAAAAACCATTGAATTTTGGGAACTATATTGAATACTAACTGGAGCACTGGGTAAAGGCTCAGGGGATGTGGATTCTGGCCTTGGCTCTGCTGCTTTTTCTCAGATAACCTTACAAGTTTTTAATTTTCTGTCATTTTTCAGTCTATAAATTGAGATGATTTTTTGTAAGGTGTAGGATAATGCAATTTCTTCGCCTCAGTGGTATAAGCTGTATTATTTGTTTAGGGAGTAAGTTTAAGGTATTGTTCCCATTGGAGTATCAGTGATGTGGAAAGCAAATTTATGGGTGAAAAAATGTTGTTGGAATTTGCACAAGTTCAAGTTACTGTTCCTTCTCATTAGGATTGTCTTAATGGTAAGCAGGAAGAATAAGAATCAAAAATAAGTGTTAAAGCTTGCTTGATATTTATATGCCATTTATTGTTTGTCAGGTTAACAACTGATTCTAGGACTGTTGAGTTTTAAGCAAATGAAAAAGAGCTATTTGTGATTACTTTAGTGACTTACCTGCTTAGTGAATCCTAGTATAAAGCTCTAACTAGTTAGAATAATGTCTGTGTCTGGCACTTCATGCTACCATTAAGAAGACATATTAATCACTAAAGAAAAATGTTGACTGTGGTTTATTGTCAATACTGAGCCCCAAATTATCTCATAAATAGTATTTATTTTCCCTCCAATAATGGAATCAAGGCTTTAGTTGGCTTCAGTCAATTCTAAACTATTCCCTGGTTTACTGTAGTAATTTTCCTTTATATCAGGCCAACTATTCAATGTGACAAAGATTCTTCTCCTCATTATATTTTTCTTCTGTAGAAGTTAGCCAGTTTATTTTTATTGGTACTGTAACAAAATACCTGAGTGCTGTTTTTACTGGTGTGAATGTTTTATGATAACCAGAGCAATTTTACAGAAAAAAACCCTTCCTGGTTGTGTTGCTCAGGGAGTTAGCTTACAAAGAATTTCTAGGATAAACAACATACTGCAGTTCTTTTACTGCTGCAGCTTTGAACACAAATAGCTAGTTAATAGGCTCCCTACTGCAGGGATTGAAGAGGCACGGACTCTGCTGGATATAGCAAGCAAAGCCAGTTTATTGTACAAGTTACCAGCGTTTTATAGTTTACTACTCCTGGGCAAATCCATAGGCTCAAACCCCCCTGCCCCATTCCCATAGCAACACTATCAAGTCCTTGCAGATTCCCTCTTGTGACAGTGGTGTCCTGGCTAATCATCCTTTTGTGCCAGAGGCTCAGGTCATGGTGTCCTGTTTGTCCCATGTTTGCCTCTTGTTCTTGCCTTGGGCTTTGTTTCATCTCTGCTTCTTGTTCTTGCCTTGAGTTTCTAACCTGTCCCATGGCTTTCACCGCACCAAGGCTAGAAGGTCTGCATAACTATCAGCTTTCATCGCTCTCTGGCTCCTGTCAATTCCCCCTCTCTGTTCAATGATCATTATTTGCTTTATTGATTTATTAAATAATCTCTGAATACATGAATCAAGCAAGGCAAGCATATCACTATGATTAACAGCACCCCTAATATAAACATTCCCATCTTGACTAAATTTTTGATCCATCTAGTGATCCCCCAGTCTCCAAAAAGCCTATTTAACCAATCAGCACTATCTTCTAGTTTTAATTTGGCTACACGATCTTGTAAAGCTTTAATACTCATGTTAATAGATTGTGAGTGATCAGAAAGGTTCATACAGCACATTCCATAAAAATCTTCACATCCATGTCTGTGCTAGAAGCAAGAAATCAACAGCAGCTCTATTCTGCAATGTAGCATGTCTAATTGAATCAACATCGGTTAAAAATCCTATTAAAGCATTAGTTTGTTGAGCTAGCCAGCAGCCTAGCTTGTTTAACAATCCCAGTGCCTTTCTGGCCGCTACTCCTGGAGCAAAAAAGGAGGCTGCCCAACGTCATTATAGTGACCAAAAGTTGAGGTTATCATCACAATCAGGGGCAAATGCATGAATACTGCACTTTTTTTCTGTGGAAATCTATGTTGCAAAATCATGGATCTGTTAGGTGTTAACAGTGAGAGTCGCCCCAAACTGCAGAGGCCTTCCTTAATATGTGATGGAATAGCAGCCCAAGCTCTGTCTCCACAAATAAAAAACACTCCTGCTGGTAGTGATAGTGGGGCATTAGTAGAGTGAGAGATAATATTAGTAGTGTAATTACAGCAAGCACTTGCATTTCTAAATATAGGCTGGGTCGGAGAAACATCCCATGCTTTAGATTGGTTGGTCTTGAAATAATTAAACTTAACACAGAGGTCCATTTTTATGGACCCCAAAAGCTCTATTTCTTGGGGTTCAAGAGTTTCATTAGGGAGATATGGGACCCATTGGTCCCAAGCATTGGCATGATTCTCTGAATCAAGAATGTGAGCTTGAGAAGGATGTGGCCACTCATCTAAAGGTAAACCAACAAGGCAAGTAGAAAATAGATTCTCAGGAGAGGCCGTGGCCAAGCATAAGGTATCCTGCCCTGTTAGATTGGTTAAAGTTCTCCATACATTTGTTTTTGGCTGATTAACAGGCCAAGCAAGCGTAACAGAAAGAAGCATTAATACTAAAAAAGCTTTTGTTAGCATAAAGCAAACTTTATCTTTTAACAAGAGTACTACTAGAATATTTGGCCACTGTAGTGGGCCATTGTTCAGCAAAGACTTCCAAGTGTTCAGGCAAGCCACAGCTGTGCCCAAACACTAGAGTCTTTATCTATATATCACTGATTCAAGAATATTAATCCTTTTGTGTATTTTGATCAGCTGGTTGTTCGATGAAGGGTCTGATGTTCTTGGCTGGAACCCAACGAGGACCGGTATTTGTGGAAACACAAGCATAACCCCTTCCCCATGTAATGAGGGGAAATGGACCTATTATTTTCCCACTTTCTGGGTCTTTTACAAGGACTCATTCTTTCTGCCCTGTGTCTAATGACGTTTCCTTAGAAGTAGAAAAGTGTTTTATTATAGGGGGAACCTTGCTATCACCATAGCAATTAAAAAAATTAAAAACGTACAGTGCCTTGTGTAGCCTTCCCATTGGGGTGCACCCCTGCATCCCCCCTTTCTGTTGTGCTAAAAGATGCTTAAGTGTTGAATAAGCACGTTCAATAATTGCTTGTCCTGTAGGGGAGTGAGGGATGCCCATAATATGAGAGATTCCCCATAAGGTGAAAAAGGAGGAAAGTAGTTGAGAAGTGTAAGCAGGACCATTATCAGTTTTAATCTGCTGGGGAATCCCTAAAGCTGCAGAAGCTGCCAAAAAATGGCGGCACACATCTTTGGCAGTTTCTTCTGAGTGGCATGATGCAAATAATGCACCTGAGAAGGTGTCAATAGATGAGTGAACATATTTGAGGCAGCTAAATTCAGGATAGTGAGTGACATCAGTTTGCCATACCTGGAGGCTTTGTAGGCCACGTGGGTTAATTCCTGGTGAGCCTGTCAAAAAATTATGACACTGACAATCAGGGCAAGCAGCAATGATGTCTTTTGCTTGTTGGTACTTTAAAGCAAATGTGCGACAAAGAGCTGCAGCGTTCTGGTGAAAAAAGGAATGGCTAAGTTTGGCTTGTGCAAAACAATTGGGAAGTACCTGAACAGGTAAGGTAAGCAAATCAGCTTGTCGGTTTCCTTCTGCTATAAAACCAGGTAAAGTTGTGTGAATGCGAAAATGCATAACAAAATAAGG